>NW_007577745.1:1036297-1037409 GCF_000690725.1 Stegastes partitus | reverse complement strand
AAACTTTTATTTATTATTACTTTTTTCAGTTTCTAGTTGTTTGAGGGACTGTTGTGAGTTTTTCCTTTTCTTTAATGGACGGGGATGAATACATCTGAGGACGACTGATGTATGTTTGTTTGTTTGTTTTTAATTGATCCTGTCATACTTCTGGTTGATCAGTTATCTATGAGGCACTTTGAGCTGCTCTAAGCTGAATGAAAGGTTCTGATGCTGTCACCACCTGCAAGACATTAAAAACGATCCTCATATTCAAACTGTGTGGATCGACTGAGCTGAAATACTTCTGCTGTTCTGCATGGTGTGTGTGTGTGTGTGTGTGTGTGTGTGTGAGTGTGCTTCATGTTTATGTCACTGCCTTCTGACACCACTCTTGGATCAGCTGTGCATCTTTCTACAGCTGTATTGTATTTACTTCTTTGTCTGAAACTCTGAATCATTAACAGTTAAATAATTCTTGTGTGTTCAGTTCAAAGTGGGATGAAACCCTGGAACCACACACAGCCGGCGCTCTGCCGTCTGTTTCTGAGCTTCTTCCTGGGACGAGCGTGCAGAGCTGCTGCTCATTTATAGTGAAGGCAGGTGTGCACGATTAGCTTCCTGATTAGCGGTGAGTCAGAGCTGTGTGCAAGCAAAGCTCACGCTTCTCACAGGGGGCAGCAGAGCAGAACAGCATCAGGTGAAACAAATTCTGTTAATCGCCCATTTCCATGAAGTTTCCCAGCAAAGCCATCAGTGCCAGCAGGAGTTTGGAACATCAGCTGGCCTGAAATGGGAGCTGCTGTTTATTTAATCAGTCACATCTGTGCTTTTCCTGTTACGTCGAGTCCAAATGTCTGCTGTGAAGAAGATCAGTTGCTCTGTTGTAATTACATTCATTCATGTCTGCACGTTGAGAGAAGGTCATTCCAGCTTTAACAGAGGAGTCCTACAGTAGCACATGTCCATCTGAATGCTGTGAAGCTGCTTCTTCAGCAACTCTCAGGCTGTCCGTTGCCAACCAGTGACTTGAAATGAAAGCGTGATAGTTCTGGTCCCTGCAGAAATGCTGAGGTGTTTTCAGAGCCCCCTCTGATAGCAGCTCATTATGTCTAATTGACTTGTAGTGAGAT
>NW_007577745.1:1033249-1034815 GCF_000690725.1 Stegastes partitus | reverse complement strand
GTCTGTGTTGCATGTCCAGTCCAACTTGTTGTCCAGCCACAGCCCAAGGTACTGGGCTGGTCCAACCGGTTGAAGAAGGCATTCAGATTGTTGGCCTCCTCCACCGTCCCCCCTGCTGTTCTGGCTTTTGTTCTGAAGCCCGTGATGGTATTCACACCCTGCCAGACCTCCCTCATGGTGCTGCTCCACCTTCCTCCTGTAGGTGTCTTTGGCCTCCTTCAGGCACAGCTTCACCTCCGTCTGTGCTGCTCTGATTGCCTCCCTGTCTTTGTTCCTGAAGGCCACCTTCTTCCTGTTGAGTCAAATCAGACTGAACTTGTAAAACTTGTCCTGTATGAACTGTTCTTATCAGCTCTGGATGTCCACCAACCTGATCCTGTCCCATAAATACCTGCCAGCCTCACTGAGTCTTTCAGGGAGGATTGGACAGTATCCCACAGACCAACAGATTCATGACCTGTGATTTCTGCTCTATGAAGCCACTCTCAGTCTGACTATTATCATTTCTAATGCAGCACATTCTTGGTTGTTTCATGACATTTATACTCCTGGAGAGATGCAGCGTGCTGGAACAACAGACTCTGATTCCTCTGCGTTGAACAGAACGGTTAGAATTTAATGAGTGTTTATGTTATAGGTAAACAGCTAACTCACATGTTGTCAATTAACCAATCAGAAGCTTCCAAAGCCATGACATCATCATCTGGGCTTTCCCAAACAGTCTGAAGGATCTTAGTGGATGTAAACTTCTGACTCTGAAGAAAGTAATAAAAGATTCTCTCTCTCATTATTCTGGTGTTTATCAGATAGAACTAATGCTGGTGATCCTGACTGAGCTGAAACAGGAAACGTTTGGTCTGATTTAATGTCAGACTGAGAATAAAAGGTTTTATGTCAGTGGATGTAAACGTCTGGTTTCAGATGTAACTCCTCCTGTTGTAATGTGGTGGGAGAACATTAGAAACTCTTCTCAGTGTGGAGAGGTCCAGTTCAACGCCACTATACCATAAACATGTCCTGAACAAGAACACTAAGGCAGCATGTTCTGGAGTATCTCATTAAATTCTAACCGTTCTGTTCAACACAGAGGAATCAGAGTCTGTTGTTCCAGCACGCTGCATCTCTCCAGGAGTATAAATGTCATGAAACAACCAAGAATGTGCTGCATTAGAAATGATAATAGTCAGACTGAGAGTGGCTTCATAGAGCAGAAATCACGAGTCATGAATCTGCAGTTTTGGTCTGTGGGATACTGTCCAATCCTCCCTGAAAGACTCAGTGAGGCTGGCAGGTATTTATGGGACAGGATCAGGTTGTTGGACATCCAGAGCTGATAAGAACAGTTCATACAGGACAAGTTTTACAAGTTCAGTCTCATTTAAGTGAGAAAAAAGGTTATATGTCTTTCTATATGGTTCATGTAAACGTCTGGTTTCAACTGTATTCATAAAAACACCAGTAATGCTCTGCAGGACAAATGGTGGAGCTGTGGACATCTAAGCACCTGACCACAGCTCTACATGACATGCTGGCCTTTGGTCATGTGTGGCCTCATTCCATTTACAT
>NW_007577745.1:1025051-1031506 GCF_000690725.1 Stegastes partitus | reverse complement strand
ATCATCTTAAGCTAACAGAACAAAACCTGGAGTAAATAAACGAAACCAGTCCGGGCTCATTGTAGTGGGAAGTGCACGTGCTAAACGCTGGCCGAGCTAAGCCCCGCCTCCGTGATACCACCGCGCCCTGTGATTGGCTCAGTGTGCAGCGCCAAAGCGATCTGATTGGCCGTCAGCGTTCGGTGGGCGTATGAGGATGCAGGTGTTTTGCAACTGGTTTACGGGCGGAACACAACTCCCTGCTGTGGATCAGATTCTGCTGCACACCGTCCGAGTCGAGCTGCGGGGGTTCTGAGGTCCGAGCAGGCGGAGAAAATGGCAAAAGTCGACCTGGGTCAGGTTGGGAAGAACTTGGTGAAGAGCGCAGAAAGTGGCGAGGTGAGTGGGTCAGGGCTCAGCTGGGAGGTTCGGTTTGTTCTGCTGGTTCTGGTCCTAGTCCAGGGATCTCCAGCTCCGGTCCTCGTGAGCTCCGGTCCTGCAGGTGTTCGACGGTTCTGCCACACAGCTGACTCACATGAATGGATCATTATCAGAACTTGTGTAGAACTTGACAACAAGCTGCTGGAGATCCATTCATGTGAGTCAGGTGTGTTGCAGAACCGTCTAACACCTGCAGCACGGTACCGGAGCTGGAGGTAGCTGCTGTGGAGGCTCCCTGCTGAGAGCCGCCCCATTAAAGCCTCCATTAGCCCTGACTGGGTCTGATGGCGGCTCGCTGGGACCTGATGACGGTCCAGTGGGACTCAGGTGACGCTGAGCTGTGCAGCATGTCACCGGTTCCTCCCAGGTGTCATCACCGGTTCCTCCCACGTGCTGACTGTGCGTCACCTGTTCCAGACGGTGGAGCTGCAGTCTCTGTGGCAGGACCAGCCGGCGGTCCTGTTCTTCCTGCGGAGGTTCGGCTGCCAGGTGTGCCGCTGGATGGCAGCGGAGATCAGCAAGCTGGAGCCGGAGCTGCGGGCCGCCGGGGTGGCGCTGGTGGGCGTGGGCCCGGAGGAGCTGGGCCTGAAGGAGTTCAAGGAGGGAGGCTTCTTCAAAGGAGGTGAGCAGCTCATTGGGTCCACGGCGTTCTTTGTTTTGGTTCTAATGAGCAGAAAAATGTTTTAAAAGTGTTCTGACAGATGTTGGAGACACGTGATGCTGCTGCTGCTCTATTATTATATATTAGACACTGCTGACTGCTTGTTCATGTTTTTAAAGTTAAATTTTACATTAAATGTGTAAAATGGAACAAAAGACCGAGATCCGTTCTCATTAGGTTCTGTGTATCCAAATGCAAGGATCAGAATCAGAACCAGCTTTTATGACCAAGTACAGACACAACGTACAAGGTGTTGGTGTCGCCCTCAGCAACAGGAAAATAAAAAATAAGCTGAAATAAGTACAGAAAGAAAAAAATACAATAAATAATAATTACAAAAAATAAAATAAGATAAAGATATAAATTGCTTAAAATGTATATTTATTAATTGCATAAAAATAAAGCATCGGAGAGAGAACAGTTATCAATATGAAGCTGTGACTGAGTTAAGTTCAAAAAATAATATAAAATAACCTCCACTACCAGCCCCTGCATGATGTATAACTTCAAATGCAGCTTTTGCAAATGGTGCTTTTATTTTGAAACCAATTATTAATATTATTATTGATCATGTAAAGGGTCCAGCATCATCAGGCTTTAAGCAACATCTATAAATAATGTGAAATAGGATCTGATACGGCGGTGGCCACAGAAGATCAGATGTTAGACTGAAGTTAGCACATTTTTTATAAACTTTGTTGAGTTGTTTGCGCTCCACTCCAGCAGCTCTCACTGTGACCGTGTTGAACATAAACGTGTGTTCACCATCAGGATCCGTCCTCCTGTGTGATGTGATGTATAACAGCAGTCGCTCTTCTTCTCTTTATCAGACATTTACGTGGATGAACAGAAGAAAACCTACAAAGATCTGGGTTTCAAACGGTGAGTCCAGTGAACTCGTGGTTTGTCTGTTAATGAGCCATAATTGATGCTGATGGCTTTAATGTGATCAGCTGTAGAGCTGCAGCCAACAGACTGGCTGTGCATACGTTTGGGAAGTCCTGTGCAAACATGACCAGTGAGAAACTATAACAGCCACTTTCACACCAGATAGTCAGACTTATTGATTGTAAAGGTTACCTGCTGCTTTCTGATGTTCTCTGAACTTCACAGATACACAGCGCTGAGCGTCGTTCCTGCTGCTCTGGGGAAGAAGGTACGAGACGTAGCATCAAAGGTAAATACTTCCACTGTTTACTCGTTAGCTCGTCTGTATTCCAGCCAGAGGACACGCCGACATGTTGACTTCTTCTGACTGCTTTCAGGCCAGCGCTGAAGGAATCCAGGGCAACTTCTCTGGAGATCTGCTGCAGAGTGGAGGCGTGCTCATTGTGGCCAAAGGTACGATCCTAACGCACCACAGGGACGCTGATGAGGGTCTGGAGGAGGGTGAATGGAAACGCAGTGATGGTTTAAAAGACCCAGTTGATCAGGAGATGTCAGCATGAAGATGCTGTTGTGTTTGCTGTAATATGTAAATACAGGCACACAAAGAGTGAAGCATCTCCTCAGGCTGTCCTCTAGAGGGCAGTGCTGCCTCACATCATCACTGGCTCATAATCTAACGGACCCCCGGTACCAGAGCTCCTCAGGCTGCTCGCTGTCCTCACTTCTTCATTTCACATAAACGTACATCTTAAGCTACTCAGCCGTGCAGTCACGTGTTTGGTTAAAAACTCTCTGAAATAAATCTGGAACAGAAGCGAGTTTCTACCCGAGTGGAACTCATTTAAAGCACAATGTTGGGAAAACTAAGAATGCAGTCAACAGGCGGCTGATAACTTTCTGTAGCTCTTTGTCAGCATCTGTTGTGGTGTAACGGGCAGCTTGTCCTCAAGAAGGGGAGTAATCTGATTACAATTCACTGAATCCTGTGACTCCACCAGAAGCCATGTGTGGGGCAGGTCTCACCAGACATGTCCTTCACCTGCTCAATTAAAGCGGGTTTAGTCGTGGAAGGAATCTCGTCAGGAGCTTATGAAACAGAAGCTTTGCACTAAAACCCGACTGCTTGTTTGGAGAACTGCGGCTTTTGTGCTAATTCTGGTGTTTAGATATTAGTTTTATTCATATCTTTTATTCCTACTAACAAACTGTTGTGTGTTCTCTGTTCATATGTAGAAGAGCTTTCCAAAGAAGATCCGTCATAAGCTTTGACTGTAAAGGACAGTCGACTAGCTGCTTGCTTGATGTGACCCTCTAATTATTTGTATTTTGTTTTTTGTGCTGTGAAGGTGGAGAAAAGGTCTTGATGCACTTCATCCAGGACTCACCAGGAGACCACGTGGCCCTGGAGGACATCTCCACGGCTCTGGGCATCTCAGCCACAGCAACAGCAGGACAGAAGCCCGCGGTGAGCACATTTCATTTCAATATTTTATAACTTTTGTGTTTCTTACTGGTGCCCTGAGTGCGCTCAGCTCCGGGGCGAGCGGTTCATTAAACGGTGTGGTTGTGTTGGAGCTCTCTGGACCGACGTGTCCGGCAGGAGACTCTGCTTTACGTCAGCAGAGGCTCATGCATCAGAGCAGCCTGTTCACACAATTTCACACTTATTACACCATCTTCATGGTCTGTCAGCGTCCGTGTCAAAGGGCCCCAAAACCTTTTAAACTTGAGCAGCGATCCCTGTGCTGGAAAACACACACAAGTTATCATTCTAATCCTCAGCGTATCAGCAGTGCCGACTGGAAAACCAGCTTCAGCCAGCGTTTCTGAAACACGTTGTCCTCTCAGAAACAGTCATGTGGCTTCAACGTGGAGGAGTTTATGTTTTTAACATGTCAGCGATGATTACTGTAATTAGCGCGTTTGCACATCACACGCTGGTTTATCGGAGACAGAATGAGCTGCTCTTTTATGTCGGGAGTTTTAAGTAGTGCTGCTTTTACTGGGCACAGCTGGACCTCAGTGCTGGTGTAGAAATGTTAGAACCTGGTCACAGCTTTGAGAAGTAAACAGCCGCGACACGCAAAGCTGTCGACAAACAACAACAAGAACAAACAGTCAGCAGGTGTTTGTTTAAGCCTTTAAAGTCAACCTACAGAAGACAAACATGCAGTTTACTGACAGCAACAGCTCAGCGTTTTATTGTCAGGAGACTGTAGCTCAGGTCTGTTTGGTCAATATGAAGCTGTAATGAACTGAATGTGACACAAAGACCAGAACCGGGTCGCCTTGCTCCGTCCAAACAGGAAGAACTCTGATAGCAGCACCTTTAAAGCTCACGTACTCATACGTCACGTGTTTAGTTTAATCCGTAGAAAGCTGAGCTCTAACAGTGACGGGTTGAGGACTGTTTGTTGGTGTTTAGCAGAACCGTTGGAGACTTCCTGGTCCGGTAGCACCGCTGACAGGAAGCTACTGGTCCCCAACAAACACAGACTAGTGTTGTAATGGTTAAACAAAGGTGATGTAACATGGTCAGTACTGATTGTTTTGTCACCTTTTGAGAGAGCCGAGCAGTTTCCTTTTTCTTCCAGTCTGCATGCTAAGCTAAGCTAAGCTAAGCTAAGCTAACCAGCTGCGGGCGTGAAGCACTAGTTTTCTATCGTCAAGAAAGACAACAAGCTCATTTCCAAAAAGTTTTTCTCTAAAAGTTTTTGTTCCTTGTTGCCTCAAAAATGATCAAAACCCAAAAATATAGTCAAAGTGACTTTGTTGTCGGTTCTGCTGCTCGTCTACACGTCCAGAGAACTGAAACTGGGTTTCTCTCAAACCCTCATTTAAAAAAACAAAAAACACACAGTTGAAAAAATATACATACTAAAACCTATACAATCTGACCAAATAAAAGCTACAAAACATACAATTTAAACATATGATAGGATAAAAAAAATACAATCTGACCAAATAAAAGCTACAAAATAGAAGAAAACAGAAGAATCTGCATGAGGCCCATATTACGACTTTGGTTCTGAACCGGATCTGTACATATAAAAAATAACGTGCAGTGAAAACAGTGCAGTAAACTCGCTTATTATGCTGTGAAATGGCTTCGTGTCAGAAAACGTTAACATAAGGTTCAGTTAATGTTTAGAAAGAACGCCTCATTAGCAACACTGAGGGTCACTGAGAGATGTTGTATGAACTGGGAACACTGGTGCAGCTCAGATCTCCAGCTCAGGCTGTAACACTCATGTTAAATGTCATGAACTGTACATTTCTTCATGACTTTGGTGGAATAAGAGACAGAAAACTCTAGTTATTGAGGTTTTAATGGCGATCAGCATGCTGTATGGAAAACACAACAAACAGTAAAATAAGATGACGTCGTGCTCCAGAACCGCGCTGACATTCATTCTGCAGCATCGACATACTGGTTCAGTCCAGAGAAGGAGCCCCGGGGTTGGCTGTGGTTCTGCGGTGTCGGGTTTAACGGACCGTGAAGCAGAAACTACAACAGAAAACACAGTTTCTGTTCTGTATCACAGGAGCACATGTATAGAACAGACCGCTGGCAGGCCGTGGACCCGACCTCAGCAGTCAGAACACTGTGAGCTCTGTCCTGTGGGCCTCAGACATGCCCCTGATATCCAGCACATGGTCTTCAACAGCTTCTTGCCTCCTGGCTCTGTTGCTCATTTCCCACGAAAGCCACGATGTCAGAGCTGTTGCAACGTCTCCCCATGACCCGTCTGAAGACCGGCAGATGTCTGCAGCCCAGGAACAGAATGGACCTTGTTCCCTCTGACTGGTCAGAACGTGTCGGGGACAAGTCACAAGCTGATGCCTTTAGTGTGAGGAGGTTCTGACGGAGGTGAAGCTTTGTTAACAGAGTGACGTCTGATGAAACCTTTTGACTGATCTGCTGCTGATAGACTCTGTTTACTCCCTGAAGCCTGGAGGAGGAAACTATCAGACTAGATTTCCCTCAAGACCAGCCTGTGTTTCAGCCTGAGGCCCATAAACACGACACCACCCTGAAGACAAATAAAGCTTTATCGTATAAATCGAAGGTCTTCTCTCCGGTTCCCTTTAACTTTAGTTCACAGATAAGTTCAGATAAAGTCTTCATGTGGCTCAGCGACACACATTTGATCCCTCACTGATGAATCCAGGATCTTCTCTGCCTTTGTAACGACCAAACAGGACCTAAAAATTTTTATTTTTTTAGATGTGAACATTAGAATTTGAACACGTTTCATACGAGGCCTGTAACCAGCAAACGCCTTCATAGCTGAGTGACCTGCTGGTTATTTCCTCAGTTAACTGGTGAGTTTAGTGTAAAAGTGTTGATCAGTGGTTCCCAAACTCTAGATAACGTCCTCAGACGTCGTGTTTTGGCCACAAATCAAAGAGATTCAGTTTCCTGCTGTAGAGGAGCGAAGCAACCAGAAAGTACATTTAAGAAGATTCAGAGAATCTGGGCGCC
>NW_007577745.1:1021853-1024666 GCF_000690725.1 Stegastes partitus | reverse complement strand
TGTAGTTAGCTACAGTTAGCTACAGTTAGCTGTAGTTAGCTACAGTTAGCTATAGTTAGCTACAGTTAGCTACAGTTAGCTACAGTTAGCTGTAGCTCCGTGATGCAGCCGTCGTGGGTTCGACTCTCAGGTCTCTTCCCTTTTCTCTCTCTACTGCTCTGAATAAAGGCAAGAAGCCCAAAAAATATATATGAAACAAAGAAGAGTCAGAAGATCTGAATATTCCTCCGTAAAAAACAAAGGAAACATTTCAGGTCCTGCAACTAGATGTTGTTTTTATTCTCTTCTAGAAAAGTCTCAATTAGTCATTATTTAATTAATTATCAGAATGACTGCTGATCCATGCTCATGAAAGCAGTTTGAGTTTCAAACATGCACTAACTTCATTCTCCTCCTGAATCTGTAAAGGCACCATGTTCTGTTTTTACTGCACCGGTACCGGTACTAACTCATTTCATTGTTAGGATTCGTGATTCATCGAAGCTCCAGGAGCTGCTATTTTCTGTGATGTTGACTCTGATCAACAGAAAGGCTCCTGAAGCGATCATCTCGCATCCAGACGTGTTTAAACAGCAGCCGTATGAATGCGCCGCTGATTTCATTGTGTGAACACAATCAGACGCTTTCTCAGGGCTTTGTTCAAGTGACGCCGAGCGGCCTTCATGTCTCTGACTGCTCTGACTGAGCAGCGGTTTCTGTTTAAAGCTGTGTGACCTGTTTTAAAGCCGTGGCCCGTTGTGGAGCTGCAGGATCTGCTCTGCTGGGTTCTGCTGGGTTCTGCATGTTCTCACTGCAGGAGGAGGTCCTGAACAGGGAGGAGGAGGAGGAGGAGACCAGTTCACCTCCTGGATCTGAAATTCTGAGTTAGAATAAAACACAAGGAGGTGAAAACATCTTTCCATCAGCTGCCACCAGCAGCTCTGACCGCCGTCTCTCCTGAAACATGGAGTGACTCCACTGCTCTGCTTCAACAAAAAAACATTCAGATTGAATCTTTTCTTTTCTTTTCTTTCGTTTGGCCTTTTTAAAACTCACTATTTTATAACATTAATATGAAAGTGGCTTTAATGTGGATTTCCATAATTTTACCAAACATCATAACGATGATAAATAATTAACGTTGTGGACGTTATGTGGCTGTGCTTGAGTAAATGTTTATGAGGAACTCCAGTCATGGGAATCCAGACTGATTAGATGAGGGTTTGGGAAGAACAGAACCAGAACAATACAAACAAGAACCCGTCGTATTTCCTCTGTTAGAGCTGCTGACACCAAACAGAGGTACTGGTGTCGGTGGTCCTTTGTCTGTTTTACTGGGACGGGAGTTGAACATTAGCTTCATGCTAAACACTCTGTCTGCAGCACATCAGATGTTTTCTGTGTAAACATCCATGATCAGATTAATGCATAAAAACAAAGGCTGCAGGTTTCTGAAACGTGTTTATACTCAGTTTAAAAAAAGGAAAAATGTCCTAAAGTGTAAATGTGATTAATGTTCAGGATGTTTTTAGCATTAATTAGACCGTCAGACTTCATCAGCAGGATTTTAAAAGTATTTCTGTCCGGTTCAGAGCGCCGTCTGGAAACTGTTATTGAGTGTAAATATTGATCCTCTCCAGCCCACTGCTGCTCATAGTCATCAGGTTGTGGTCTTGGTTAACAAAAACCTTTCATCTCGAGAAGCGAATGTTTTTGATTTTGGTTCAGTAGAAGACGGAGAACTTCCATCCAGTAACGTGTGCAGGTGGTAATGAACCATATCTGCTGTCTGGATGGGAACACGTGCCTCATGGTGATCATAAACCCTCTGAATGCATCGTAGGAGCTCATCATCTAACCTCCGTCACTTCTCTTTCAGTGCAACGATGACGTCTGTTCGCTATGAAGGAGCTGCTGGATGCTGCTGAACGGTCCCACTGAGGCTCAAGTCAAGATGTTAAAATGAATGTTTACCACCTAATGCTCCAATGTCACCACTGTTTGAGATTTTCTGAGATTTTTTGAGATCACATGTTTATTATCTGTTGTAAAAGTTGATCGTAAATGTTGTTGTTCTGTCATGACACCTGTTTTAATGATTGTTGGTACATTTAACTTCAGTAAACTGTTGGTTCCTGTTGTTCACTGTGACTGTTGTGTGTCTCGCTGCTCTTACAGCCAGTTTATAGCAAAACATCCAGTCCTCTGTAGGAGTCTGGCCACAGCTTCACATTCAATCAGTGAACGGGAGCTCCATGCAGGCTGCAGAGGTTCAACTGGTTCAGGAGATATTTGACTTTTTGACATAACAAACAATTATCGTCCAAGAGGGATTGTTCCCTTGTCATTAATAATTCAGAACTCCTGGGGCTGAATCGTTGGACCACACACACCATGATTTCAGTTCCACCACTTCAATACTCCATCCCTCTGTTTGCTCTCCGTCCTGCAGAATGGACTCGTGTTGTCACTCACAGCGTCTCAGCTGTGGCAGGAAAATCCTTCAGAGCAAACAGGCTCTGGTGTCACACAAACGCTCTGTCTTCTGTCCGTCTGTCAGTGTTTCTTCATCATCTTGAATTCTTTCAAGTTTACAGAAACGGTCCCGTGGACTTGAACATTAAACTGCAGCAATCACAGATCAAGATCGCTCTCACCTCGCAATCCACCTTTTTGGCTGTAAGTCAAGAATTCTTCCAGGGATCATGATAAAGTTTCATCCAGGTGTTTAATGGGACTGAATGAAGAGGTGATGATTTGTAGTCAGGAAGGAAAACGGCCTCATGGTTGGACTTCTAGTTGTGATGCCGTCACTTCAGCATCAAACATGAAAT
>NW_007577745.1:988652-1021034 GCF_000690725.1 Stegastes partitus | reverse complement strand
ACTGTGTTTTTCTGCAGCAGATCTCAGGAACAATTTACCAAAACCGTAACAGAGGCAAAGATTGAGATTTCTATTTCCTTCAGTGCATCGTAGAGTAAAACCTGCTGGAAACAATCTTTTAGAGCCAATGTGTGAATACAGTATGTCGACTGTGTCAAGAAGCTTCTGGACACATGATCTGGAGATCCAGGAACAAAAATCTGGACATAAAGTAGTTTTTCATTTCAGTAAACCAACCTTAAAACAGTGAATCTTGTGTTGCAGTGAAACAGTAAAGTGTCTTCAGGTGAGTGAGGCGACTGTCCTCCATCAGGTGGTTCATGGTGTCTTCTGATGAATCTGTTCACCAGCGTTACGTCTGCTGGTCAGTGAAGTTTGTGTTGTTCTCCTGGCCGATGGCCTCAACACAGATTTACATACTTCATGTTGCCTACAGCTAGTTAAAGGTCACGAGTTGTTCTTTAACTTGATCCAGACTGTGACACGAGTCAAATCAGGAATAAAGAAATGTGAAGCGCTGACGTAGTGAGAGGAGGAGGAGGAGGAGGTCGCTGAGACATCCTGAAGTCTGTAAACTGTAAAGCCGTCTGGTTCTACCTGAGGTGAACGTTGCATTAATGTTATATTAATGTTGCATCCCAGCTGACAGCGTGACACGAGGACTTAGAACAGATGGTTGCATTAAAAACAAAGTGTGCTGCAGTAAAACTAATGAGAGCTGCTGTGGTGGTCAGTTACCAAAATAAAAGTCTTGGTTTAAATGTAATACGGGTCAGAACTGAACTGTTCTCTGACACACAGATGAACATCAGGAAGTATTGTATAACAGAACAGCTCCAAGTTCTAACACGGTGCCATGAATGCTCAGCAAGCCGCTGACAGATCAGGTAGAAGCATTTAATAAAACAGCTTCTGTTTCCTCATAAAGAAAAGAAAAGAAAAGAAAAGCCGAAGCCGTCCAAGGTTTTCATGAACAAACGATAAAAGCATTGGTTACACCTGAGAAAGTGGCTCCAAATATCAGAGACAATAACAAGCAGTCCTGCACTAATATATATATATTCTAATCCAGGTGAATTCTACAGGAAGTCTGAAATAAAACTCCACATGTGAAGGCTGGCGTTGGTTGAGACAGTCACTTTAATGGCAATAATTACAGATCTGAGTCACAAAAATAGCAGTCTAGATAATTACATAGCAGCAGGAACATTCATAAAACATCTTGAACATCTGAATTCTGGCGAAGCGACGACGTTATTTCATAAATATTCATTTAGATAAATAAACTCCTCTGGTGGGTTTACAGATCAAACATGTTCATAGAGCAAAGGAAATAAAGTAAGTGTGTTTGTACTTGGCTGGTAATTTTAAAACGACACGATTTCACTATTTCAGTAAATCTGTAGCTAAATCTAAGGTAAGAAACACACGCTGTTCTGTCTTTTTTTTAATCAGATTTTCTGCAGCGTAGAACATCAAGTATCTACAAAAACACATTTCACTGTTCGTACCCTCGGTGGTAACAACTCTGGACTGTTGCACTCTTTTTGTTTTTTGTTTTTTGAGGGGAAACCAGACAGAATATACACGTTTCTCAACTGTTGCTCTCGTAACGGCGGCCCAACGTTTAGCTTCTGATGTAGCCTTCAGCGCCTCTTTGAACCTGGCGGGATAAACTGGCCTTTTAGTTCAAAGCAACAGTCTGACATTTGAGGAAATTCTCTGCTTTCTGGCAGGGAGTCAAAGGAACCCTGATTACAGCTGTTTGTTGAATGGGAAGAGGATTAGCTTAGCTTAGCTTAGCACAAAGACACCAGGGGGAACTGCTAGCCCTCGAACCCAACAGCACACGAAGGCAACCCACGACGACACCAAACACTGCTCAGAAAGACTCTAACACCATGAAGACTCCTGCTGCTCCTGCGTGATCATGATTCTATGCTACCTAGATCTGTACGAGGTTGAAGTTCAGGCGATCGAGGAGCTAAAGTCGACTCCCGTCCTCGCCACGACTGACCCGAACTGCTCCAGATGTGGGAATGGATTCGGTCGCTCTTCTTTTTCCAGCTTGCACAAATAAACTCTGACGCCAGCAAACTAAACTTTTCAAGTTCGCCCCGAAGCGAACGGAGACAGTGATTGTCTGTTTTTGGTTTTGGAAGCTGGAGCACATCCTCTCTGCCAAAACCTGAAGACCAGCCAGGATGTTTTTTGGGCTGAACTTCACTCCAGCTCTGGCTCCGAAAACACCAAACCAGACGTCCCAGAAGAACCCGAGACGATCCATCTCTCACGCTGAGTCAACGGAGAGGAATGAGTGGAGGGCAACTGTCCTCGCTGTTCGGTTAGGAGTTGGTTCGATCACCAACCCTGCTGCTGATTCAGATCCTGCCTTGCGCTAACCTCGGCCTTTCCACCCGATCCCCATCCCCGTTAGCCAGGCTGTCCTACATGCTGCTTCTCTTCCTGTTTGTGATTCCCTTCCCTCTAAACTTTGCCTCTTGTCACTGAAATATCTATCTGCGTCTCTTTGATTCCTGTTTGTTGCTCTGCTGTCGCTAATCGAGGTCTGGTTCATGTCAGGAACAACCCACAGTGATTTCAGACACTTTCATTTAACTACCAATAAACCAAAACCACAGACTTTCATTGTGCAACCTCAACCGCTGGCGTCTCAGTCCTGCACTTCGTTCACGTCGCCGTCCGTCCTCTCAGCGACACAGAAACCTTCATCCCACTAAATAACTGCTTCTGCACATAATCCGGACAGCGATGACGCTCGTCTCCACAACGTGTCTCGGAAAACAGTTTAATAAATGTACTTTACAGGAAATGTAGTGGACTTCAGGGATTTTATAACCGACGGTCGGATCCAGGGTTTACGCTTTGTTATGTAAAAGACAGACATGAGAACTTCCTCTAATGATTTATGTTTCTCTGCCAGAAAGCCAGTGAGTTTCCCAAACGTCTGCTTTGAGGTGGCAGCACAATATCAGCATTTACATTCTGAGCAAAACAGTCTCCCAACATGTCCTCCCCCCGCTCAACACAACAGTATTTGCCAAGATGCGAAGACTGAGAGACAGACTGAGTATAAAGCTTCAGTATGCACATTCAATTCAAGCAGCCTCTGTTGAGACCTAACAGTCGTGTTCAGGTAACCAAGGCATCCTAAATGTGACCAAACATTCACAACCGGCCGTGTGTTGGTGGTTTTCTCTCCAGCACGAAAAAAAACCGGCGGCTTTCTGCAGCCAGTGTGTCCGTCCTCGCTTTACGAGGTCTGCTCTTTGATTCTCCGTCATTACTGGTTAATAAAGGTAGAAAATAACAGTCCTGGCCCCGGCCGTCTCGCTAATGACAAGCCCCATTCTTCATTGTGTGCCTGCGGCTTTGGGGATCGGCCACGCTCGGTCACCACGCCTCGGCACACAGCGCGCCCTCCTTTCATCTTACATGACGCTGATCAATGCCGGATCAGAAGGCAAACCACTTCATCTGCTGCCCGTCCATGTGCGAGTGCATCTGACGGCTTTTCCTCTGCCGTCCCCTTAGCATGTAATTGGCTGTGCCCGGAGGCTAAAAGTCTCGTAATCGCTGTGTGTTCGAGCTCGGGAAGAAAAGCACAGCTGCTGTACAGATCAAGCACTGGTTGGGCTTCAGCGTGAACTTACAGGTATCATACACAGGTTTTCTTTTAATGTGTGTAATCTGACAAATGGCACATGTAAGGAGGTCTAATAGCGCCGCCCCAGTATGAACACTGTGTCAGGGTTTAGGGTCAGGTGGTGTGTGAGGAGGAGAGGAGCAGTCAGAACCAATAATGCAGTTAATACCAACATCACATCACTCTGCTGGGTTCACGAGCTAAAAGCAGCAGACCACCAAGACGTCTCAACACATCTGGAGTAGGTTTCTCCGACAGCAAACTGGATGAAGTACGGACACATTTCTGCAGTGAGGAACAATCGTTTGCAGAACAAAGAAACTTAAAACAGAAGTACTACATAGCTTCGTAAATTCTGAATATTTATCCACTCTCTACATGTAAAAACGCTGAAAGCAGCAGCTCTCCACTAATGCTAATTTAAGGTTAAAGCTGCAAAGATTTAACAGTCTTAAAGTCTTTAAGTAATTTGTTTTCACGTAACAGTGAATGACCGAAGCCTCCGAGCGTGACTAATTCTATTGTAGCTCTACTTCAGCAAAGCCCCGAGCTTTCATTTACTTCAGACTCTTCAGCCAAAGACTTGTTCACTATTATTCCCTCTGAAGCGACGCGACGTGTTGAGAACGTCGGACCAAAGACGCCGAATGTTAGCGGATAAATCACAAAGATCTGTGGAAGAGACTTTAAAATGAATTAGTTCAACAGTGGCTGGAGAGCGTTTAGAAGCTTCGACCTTCTCACCAGCCTGTTTCCTTCATGGAGCCACTCGCTGACCTCCTCATCCACAGACAACGGCTCAAACTTGAAACGAAATTTTCTTTTTTATGTGCTTCAAGTTGTGAAACTAGGTCCAAGATACCATCCGTGTCAAATGCATCTACGTCTACGGTACTTCATATGCAAATGTCTGTGTCATCACTCGGCCCCAACAAATTGGAATAAGTCATAAGCAGGATGTCTCTGTGGGCTGAAAGAGTACAGCTTGTTCTTTTGATTCGAGTTGCCCATGTCAAGAAAACAAACATCTCAGGAGCTCTACCAGACACGGCACTTCAGCTCAGGGTTCATTGGACTGCCTTTTTGGCACTGAAAAGCTTCTGAGAAAGCCTCAAAATTCTGCAGCGATCCAAGCACCCTGAGGACAAAAGAAAAACAAAACATGAGGGATGATAAAAGCTGAAGTATGTTAAGAATGTTAGAGGAGCGCTGGTGAGTCCAGCCTCCGACTCCTCGATCGGATCAACAAGCCGAGCTGCACTGATCCCGGCGCTTTAATGAGTTACGCTTCGGCACAACTAAATATTTTTCAAGTGGGAGTATTAGGCTTATATTTTCAGCGTCATGAAATTTAATGAGGTAACTGCCTGCAGGTGATCCAGCTTCGTCGGTCCTTATGGACGGGCATGAGGCAGACAGTAATTGCTAATTTGCAATTACAACTTTAGACCTTTACATCTGCAATAACTGCTTTTATGGACACTTGGGAGAAGCAGAACCGAGCTGTGGACACAGCACTGACGTATCATCAAAGTTCAACATTCATTCTCCTTTTAGCCGTTTTTGATCTTAATAAAACTCGACAAGAACATCTGGCTCCTCAGAAGCTCAACGTTTTCCACCAGCCAGCCAACAGCTTGGTTTGGTGCTTGGCAGGTAGAGTCGGTGGTCCGACAGCGATCAGAGCAGTGAGAGGAAAACTAAACAGTAAATGTCGGGACACCAAAGCTAAACGAGTGTTTAAAGCTGCATGGAGTTGAACTGAAACGCAAATAATCGTGATTATCAGTCAGAGCGAGTCCCATCATATGACTGTCCGTCATGTGACCCACTGCTAACACCAACATTTGGATTATTAACTCTTTGAATGTCACATATGTTGTTAAATACACATTTATCTACTTTCTGTATTCAGTGATCAGAAAAACAAACTCCACCATGTCCATCAAGATGGTCCGAACGGATCAACCTGAACCTAAAAACACATTAAAAGTTGTTGTAGGGTTTTAATATTCATAAAAAACAGTGTTCTTATTTGTTCTCTGCATTTACACATTGTTATGTCAAATATCCATCCATCATCTCTACACCTTCCTCCTCACCAGGGTCATGGGGGGCGGAGCCTATCCCAGCTGACTCAGGGTGAAGGCAGGTTCACCTGGACAGGTAACCAGTCTATCACAGGGCTACACTTAGAGACAGACAACCAAGCACACTCACATTCACACCTACGGACAATTTACAATCACCAATTAACCTCAGCATGTTTGTGGACTGTGGGAGGAAGCCGGAGAACCCGGAGAGAACCCACGCTGCACGGGGAGAACATGGAGACTCCACGCAGGAAGATCACGGGTGTCCTCACCGGGACGCTAACCGGTGACCTTCTAGCTATGAGGCCACGGTGCTAACCACTGATCCACCTGCAGCCTTTATGTCAAATATTTACATTAAAAATGCTGCAGAAATTCTTTTATAACTCAGTATTGGCAATAACATAATGTTATTTTAATTAGCAGGTATATCAAATAAAAAGCCTAAAGATATTCACCAGACATGTTTTAGGAGATTAAAACATCTCAACTGTAAATAATAATCTGTGTACCATACATTTTTATTATTATTATTGTTGTTTTTTACATAAAAGTTCATTTTTCTAGTTAAATATCTGTCGTACAGCTGTTCGTATATGGTTCTCATTGTGCAGAAGTGATCACTGTCAGTTCACACACATCTGAGGTTTGAGCGTCAGGAGACTTTAATAATGAACATCTTCAGTCTGTAGCCGGTGAGCCTGTGGTGGTAAAACGTGACCTTACCTGTATTCTAGAGGACTGTGAGAGTCGGTCTTGATGGACTGGCTGGCGTACTCGGGCCGATAAGCACCACACCACACCTGGAAAAAAGCCCATTTTCAAACTGCAGACTGCTAACATTTCAAACTGCATATTTTAATTTTATTTTTTTTAATAATTGATATGTGCTTGCAGTCATTTCCGTCTAATAAATAATTTCTCAGCCTTTATTTGTAGAATTTGGTTTCAGATTGTTTTACTGTCATCCTCTCGGCGGGGAGCGGTTGCGGCTCGCACACAGATTGGAAACGGTTGTTTGACCTGTTTTATTGTCAGCGACAGTTTTCTGCTTTTAATTTGTGTTCTCTGGCACCACGATGCTCTTTGCTTTGGCAGCTCTTCCCGTCCCCTGCATGCGTCGCTCAGAGTTGATTTGTTCTGGGGTTGCTTCAGCGCCTCACCCCCGACCCGCTCCCTTTGTCCAACTGTTTACTTCTCAGCACCGAGCGGCGGCCGCCTATTAACTCCAGATGGTGGATTTTGTCTGCCCTCTATCTACTGGAATAATGAATTCAGCAATAACACGTTACTCACTTGGGCAAAGTTCAGGAAGAAGAGTTGCTTGTGATCCATGTCTAGACCTGGTAGACGAGGCTCTTCACCCTCCATCGCCACCCACTTCAGATAAGCCTGTAAACACACACACGCTCACTTAACAACAGATTATTCTGAGCGTGCTGGAGGCGGTCATTGCTGGTGAAACAGCAGCATGTTGTTTTGTGCGTCCGACCTTATACGCCTGACGAACACCTCCATTGTCTGCAATGTTCTCCCCCAAAGTGCTGATTCCACTAACCTGCAATCATGTCGACAAAAACCATAAGCACAGGCGGCATGAAAGCTCTCATTCTGCTGTTTACTCAACGCACGCCAAACACACGCCAAAACAAAACCGTCGCATTTCATACGTCCCGCTGGGCGCTTACGTTTTGTCCACCTGCTAGCTTCCAGTTGAAGTTGCCGTATTGTTGCACCATGCACTGGGACTGCTCTTTGAAGTGCTCCGCAGAGTAATTACTCCACCAGTTCAGCATGTTACCATCCTTGTCAAAGTTACGCCCTGCGAGGAAACACAACCAAGTTAAGCACCGCTTGCCAAACATGCTGCATGTGTGTCTGCTGTGGTGACTAATGTGACTGTAAAATGACATTAAAGCATGAATTGTGTTCATCAGTTTCCAAAAACATCAGCAGCAGCGTCTCACCGTTGTCATCAAACCCGTGTGTGATCTCATGTCCGATCACCATTCCTATTCCACCAAAGTTGAGGGCTTGGTGCTGATGTTTGCTGAAGAACGGCGGCTGCAGGATTCCTGCAGGAAACACTGGACGAACAAAAACAAGCAGGGAGTGAGAACACAGCGCTGAGCAGGAATGCAACGAGGAGTGACTGTTACCACACAAAACATCCTCAGTTTGTCACAGAGGCGGCTGTAAACCTCGTACCTATCTGGTTCCTGTTGGGCGAGTAGAATGCATTCACCACAGCAGCACCGATGATCCACCTGAGGGGTGACGAGGACAGGATTCATACGAGATAAAAGTTAAATGCAGCAGCCGTGCAATCCGTGCTTACGCTTCGTTCTGCACTCTGACAAAATGCATTTAAACCATCACTTCCGATGTTGTTCGGGTGTTTGTTCTGAGGACCAGAACGTCTCTCGAGCAGCAGCGGCACATTCAGTGCACCGTTTTAGAAAATAATCTTTTTTACTTCCTATCTCTGAAACAGCAAACATGCACGGCTGCTCAGCCTCGTTTAACACAACGGCTTGTGTTGCTGGATGACGTCTTTGGTCGCTGACTTTAGCTCAGAGCGCTAAAACACGACGCCGACCGCCAGCTTGACTGTTACTAATGAGGACAGCGTGTAATGTCAGATGCTATCAGCCGCTTACAGGTCAGGATCAACAGGCTCTCGGAGTTTCTTGAGACTCTTGTGGGCTTCAGACTTCAGGTTTTCCAGGATGTTCTCAAAGTAGTGTTCTTCACTGAAATTCAGCTTCAAAGAGAAATGGGATGAACAGGGGATGAGTGCATCTTCCAGGAGTTTAAAACAAGGCTGAGAAACAAGATCCAGTGCTTCCTTACATGAGCGTACTCCTGGTCCAGCTTCTGGTTGCTTCGTTGCAGGATGTGATCTGGATAACCGATGTGCTCCTTGATGGCCATGGCCTACAAGAGACGCACAACCATCAGCATCAGCTCAGAACTCACTGAACATCCACGCTTGTCCTTTACCTTTTCTCTCGCCTTCTCCTTCGAGGGAGCGTCCATCCAGCTCAGCTCCTCCAGAGTTTCTACGTACGCTTTCTGGATCTTGCTGATGAGGTCGCTGACCTGTGGCCACAAAACAAACACAAAGAGCACAATCACATCTCACACCACCTCCATGTGTCCATCTGTGTGGCCCCACGGTGCTTTGTGTAACATATCATTTACTCTACGAGGTACATGTTTCATGGCACATTACTGATGTACAGAAGATGCACTTTGAATCTGAAACGCATGTGGAATAATTATGATTGCGACGTCTTTACCGCTGTGATGCGTAACGGTCTGCACTGGAACGGATCTTGTGGCACTAAATGGTTTTGTGATGTGTAGTTGGTGTTTTTCATAAAGGGTCAAACTGAAAATAAAACTTGTGTAACAGAAGTAGACTTTAATAAAAACCACTCTGGAGATATTTTCTTCATTTGGGGCCACATGATGCATTTTGGAGCTTGAACATTGTCAGGGTCTCTTTATTTTTTACATAATGCATGTCTCACGCTACAAGCTTCCAACAACAACGCAGCGTGTGTGTTACGGCTCGTGGTTGGACATACGTGTTTGTTGCGGCAGTAACTGATTCCCATGCACAAAGGAGAACATGCTCCTGGTATGTTCATGGTCGTTTTTGGGCCAACAACACTCACCATTCGTTTGCTTTCTCCTGCAAACGTCTCGCGTACGTACAGAGCTCCGACTGCGTTCTCCATGCTGCTCTGGACGTAACGGACGCATTCCCGCCACCAAGCGTCCTCCACGGTGGTCCCATAAAGAGTCTAACCACACACACACACAGGTATTACGTCTTCGGACCAGCCCGTGTTAACAGGTGCTGTTCTGGTGCTCGTCTCACCTTTCTGTAGCGGGCTCTGGCGTCTTTAAAGCGGCGGCTCAAGCTGTTGACTCGGTCGATGATGAGCTGCCAGGTGAGGTAGTTCTGCATAGTTCTGCAGACATAAAAAGATTTTTATTAAACTGTTCTAAACCTTTTCTGCGGGAACTCCTTTCTGACGAGCTGGTAAACCGACCTGACGCTGTGTCTGGCCAGGACGTCATTCATCCTCTCCAGGTAGGGGGAGCTGTACACCACCACCTCCTCCTCCACCTGGATGTCGACAGACACGCTGGACAGCACGCCCTGGATAAACCGTGTCCAGTTGAAACCCTGGAAATCAAAAGGCCGAACGTTGGACTGTTTAACATGTTCAGTTGGAGGTAATGTGGATAAAACATGGTGACCAGGCTGCTTCAGAACGTTCTCGGCCTCACCAAGAAACAAACAGCACAGCTCCCATTTTGAGGCCTTTTATCGCCGTCACAAGAACTCTGATGTTTGAAGCACTCAGAGAAAAAAGGAGAGCTTTGCTGCTGCAGCACAGGCAGCAGAAGCAACCAGACGTGGCTTCGAACTGTTGCCCCATGAGCCCTACGTTACCTTCCCTTACACATTGTCTGACTTCTTTAACAAACTGAAATCCCACTCGCATGGTCACCGTTTTTAAGTTAAAGTCAGAGTGCTGATGAGGTCATGATGCTGCTGAGGCTCAAGATGTGACCTTCTTCCACGAAAGGACAGTGATGCTTAAACATCACTGGACCAAGCACATTGCAGTTAAAGAAGACCTTTTTGTTTTTGGCTTTTGTTCGATAGGAAAGTTAAGAGACAGACATGAAGGTGGGGGAGAAGAACCTGCAGGAAAGGACCATGAGCAGGACTCGAACTCATGACCTCTGCATCAGGGACTGTAGCTCCTGAACGTGGGACACCAGCTCAACCAGGTGAGCTGTAGAGGCACCCAAAGGAGACTATTTTGAAAAGTAATGCAAGAACAGTCTTTGTCCTGTGATGTATTCTGCTGAGGTCGAGGACTTTCTGAAGCACCCTCATACGTACAGTTAAAGACCAGAGGCTGGTCACTGTTCCAACACCAGAGCCGCTGAAGCAACATTAAGTCTGTATAGATTCAATTATAAACTGTGTTTTCTGTCGGTTTGCCTGCAGCCAGAGACTGGAACTGAATAAGCTCCCTCCATTATTTAAGGACCAGTCTAATCCCTCTACCTGTAAGGTGAAGATAGAGCTCTGGTTTAACTGTATTCACTCGCTGATGGTTTGGTAGAAGCCACACAGGCGTCGTCTGTTTGTGTTTTAGGGGATATTTATTCACTCTCCACTGTCTGGAAATGTAATCGATTGTTTCAGTGGTCGTCCTTAGTTCAGGTTTCTCAGACTGTGATGTGATGTGAATAATGAATATTACTGTCAGCAGACTATTTTAGGAAACAGTCGTGTGTTATACGTGCTGAGCTTTCAGTCAAAGAGGCACCTTGATGTAAACATCACACAAGGTGTCATCATGCACAAAGCTAACACGACTACACCAACGAATACTCTGCTGTGACCCGTCTCCTGCAGTCTCTTGGTTTCTGTATCAGGACACTTGAGAGCGTCTTATTTGCACCACCTGTTTTTTACCTTTAGTTTGCATCAACCTGCTGAGTGGTCCGCCTGCTGACTGCAGCACAAGTCCTGTGGCTTCAGTCTGCTGTGTCGGCTTTCTGTTGTGGTTTCAAAACCAGGTCTTTTCCGGTTCTTATGCTAAGCTAGGCCGACTAGTTGCTGACTGTACTCTCATACTTACTGTACACATATAGCAGGTATCAGTCATCTCAACCAACCTTCAAGAAGAAAGTGAGTGAGATCATTTCCCAAAACGAGTTGATACTTTCATAGCTGTTGTGTGAATGAGCTCGATGTGGGTCGGCTGTCCTGCTCAACAGTTTAAATACAAACATCCTCATTCGTTCCTCCCTCTGAGCTGCAGCTGTTCATCTGCTCACACATTCAACATACAAGACAGAAGGGATCCGGCTCACATTCAGGCTGAACGTGTTCTGCAGTTCACCCAGCGTCATCTTGTTGTAGAGAACGGTGACATCTTGGCGCTCCTCTGCCGGTGATGTCGCCTGTCCAGCAACAGGAAGACAACCGTCAGCTCTCCGTACACTCATTCTGGGTTATATATTCACATTCTGCTTTGCTTTCATCATCCCATCAGTCATGCTCCTGACAGGCATGAAGGGGAGAAAAAACAAGGTCTTGTTGAAGCTCCGCTGATCTGCTGGGTCCACACTAAATGCAGCCCGGTTCTCTCACTGACTGGAGGCTCATTTTTCATCTTGTCATTATTAATTTTCCTTAGCCCTCGTCCCACAATTCCATTTCCTGTTGCGGCTGGCACTCACGTTGGCGATGTCGGTCTCCAGCTCCAGCACTTGCATCATCTCCTCCCACACTCGGTCGTCATCCTGAGTTAGGTTCCTGTCCTCTCGGGTTATCTTTGCAATGGAAACCATGAAATGCAGGTAGGCCTCTCGAACCTGTGGAACAATCACATCAGCTTGTGTTCCACCGACAAAATCAAAGGTCTGCTCAAACAACAGACCTGAACAGAGCCGTGTTTGTGGGAAGGAACATTTCAGAATACATGTTCTCTCTTCAAACAAACTCCCAGTTACTCAACAGAGGACCTCACAGTTTTCATTGGAACAGTTTCCTCAGCAGACAGTTCCAACAGAACAGCGCTGACTGATGGGGACTTTTTCAGATATTTTCATGATCAAACAAACCCCCCGGTCACCAGAACTGGACTGTGGTGGAGATATTACAAAACTAAATAAAACAAAAACAATCGCATGGTTTGATACCACCAGGGATAAGTGTGTGTGTGTGTGTGTGTGTGTGTGAGTACCTTTTTGTAGTTTCCATCGTTGAAGTAATAGTCTCTGGATGGCATTCCAAGTCCTGGCTGGTCGATCTGACCAAACACACGGATGACCACAGCAGTTATGAATTCTAAAATAATATTTAAATGTGTGTGTTCGTAACATTATATCAGTCAAAAAACAGTGAACTGAAGTGAACTAGCTGGCATCATCTACATCTATACAGTCTTATATAACTTAGAAAGACGGGTCCATAGCCAGGTTAGCATAGCATAGCAGCATGGTGTAGTTTTATATTGTACATCTCATATCGTAGCTCTGTGGATGCTAGCATGCTGCTGCTAAGTTGTTTATTATTCAAGTTTTTTTTGCAGATATTTGCCCCAAAATCAAAATGTTGGACAAACAGAAATGTTGATCCGATCAATGTGCTCCAAGCCGGTCTGTGGATTCAGTGGGAACCATGAATTTCAATCAAACAAATAGATGCTGAGATATTTGTGTGTGAACCGGACCGGCTGACACACTGACCCAAACCATCCCTCGGCCTCGCCAGCAGTGTGCCGACAGACACGAGGACACATCAGTGACGCTGTGTGGAGCACAACACGATGTCAGTCTGCAGCTATGGTTCGGTACCAAGTGCTTCCTGTTTTTGTTTAAAGGTTGAAGTTTGCAGGTGCTCAGATGTGAGTCAGAGAAGCTGCAACGTATTGACAGATAATTCAACGTGTTGCTGGGTTTTATGTGCAATCATGTGTTTGTGTTTGTCGTCTCACATAGATGATGTGGCGCAGCGAGTCCCGGTCGTCCGTCCACACGTACATGTCCAGCATCACCTTCTTGTGGAAACGAGCCGTCAGCGTCGCCAGTGTGTCCTCGAGGCTCCACGCGTCCTCTGCAATAAAAGAGAGATTTTATTTATTTGTTTTAATTTGTCTACCAGGACTGTACAGCAGTACTCGGTGGGGCTGCCTCTGTGCCTCTGTTGCACATCTCTGGGTGTAAATCTGTGAGTGCAGATGCAGCTATGCGTGGTTAATTCTGTTTGAGCCACCGTCCATGATTACATTTAATTAAAGTGGCAAGAGCCAGGAGCACGGGGAAGAGCAGCGTAGACTATTTAAAGCATCCTTCACAGTCCTGATTGAGGACTTGCTCCTCTGCCCACGCATCACCCTCCCAAACTCCACACCTGACTGCTCAGCTGAAAAGCCTCGACCGGCCTCTTGATCCCGCCAACAAAGCCTGTGCTCAGCAATTCACTGAGAGCAAATATAGCTCCACGGGCCTTTGTGTGAACGCATGTGTTTGAGGAGGAGGAGCGCTTGTTTGTGTGGACGGCGCTGCATGTGGACATGTGACTGCTCGTCTCACCTGTGGTGCTGTTCCAGTCCTCTGAGGCCACGGGCCAGTCTCCGATGCTTTCAATGAGCTTCAGGAGCGGCTGCGAGTCGCGCTGCTCGATGAGGCCTGCAGGGACAGCACAGATTAGGCAGTATCAGAACCACACTGTGGTCTCAAGCATTCAGACGACATGTTTAGAGCTGGTTCCTGATCTTTAAGGCAACTTAAAAACACAAGAGTCATGACACAGATGAGCTAAAGTGGGGTTGTTGTAACTGTGAACTGGAGATGGATCCTTCTTTAGTGTAGTTTCAGTCATAAGGCCTGCAGCAATACAGTCACTAATGCTAAGCTACAAGAGCTAAGACAGTCAACAACTCAGCAGTCAAGTTATTTTATTAAATGAATCATTCTGTTTGGTTGCTCCATCCAACCACCAACCACAGTTTATCCAGGTTGCATTCATGATATCATTGGGAGCTGTTGTTGTGCACAGCTGGAAAGTAGAGAAAGAACTGGATGTAATAATAACAATAATAATAATAATAATAATAATAATAATAATAATAATAATAATACAAACTTCATCCCGGCAGATTTCCCGTCAGGCTTTGGCCGGTGTGATTGTAAAACATGTGGTGTTCAGGTCTGACTGATGTGATCAAAAAGCTGTTTTTCTCCACATACCCAGTTTCTCGTCTCTTTTTCAGCAGAAACACTTTATTTGAGGCATTCTGGGTGAAGAGGGCCTTACTGTCATTCATGCAGGAGCTGTAGAGGATCTTGGCCTTTTTGATGGCGTCTCTGTCCTGCCCGCTGCCCGTCTCTAGAACACCTGCAACAACAGAGCGTATGGAGACAGTCTGAGCGGCGCCCACGCTCGGATCTGCATGCTGCAGCCCACTGACCGACTGCTGATGCAACACAGCTGACCTTTGAGGACAATCTCCAGCTTGTCCCTCAGAATGTCAAAGACGCTGTGGCGGGAGCTGGTCTCCGGGATGACATGTCGCTCCAGCCAGCCCCCGCAGGCGTACTGGTAGAAATTATCACAAGGCTTCACAGACTTGTCCATGTTCTGCAAGAGCCGAGCAGCTGTAGGGCAACAGAGAGAAGGACAGCGTGGTGACATGTGGTTGTGCAACAACGAGGGGTGACTTAACACAGCAGGGGCATCAGAGAAAAGGCCGAGCCTCTCACCTGCTGTAACACAGTCTGCAGTTGTGCACACGCTGCTGAGGCTGGAGCGAAACAGCTGGCCTGGAAGAATCAGTGTCAACAATGATGAGAGAGCACGTGGACCAATCGCCCCCTCAGCCCGGACCGGGAGGCTGTTGTTGTGCAGAGCTAACTCTAAGTAGTCTAGATCTGTGGTCGGCGCGGGAGAGGCAATGTCTATGTCAGCAGTGACTGTGTTGTTTCACTTTTGTGTGGCGCTGCTGATCAGGCAGAAAAGGGAATTATAGTATTACAGTGTCTATGAGAGGCGCGGGCAGGAATATGACACATGCCGGCCCACTCAGCCAGCATCCGGCCTTCGCTTTACCAGATCACACTCACCTTCACTTGTTGAGCTCCTCGACACGCTCGGCCGGTTTGATTGTTCTGAAGGAAGAAACCACGACATTAGACACAGTCTGCAGGGCTTTAGTCTAAGTTTTACTGCAAACTGATTGAGAAGAGAAACACAATCAAGCCTCAAACAGAATCATAACTTTTCTAGAAGCATTTTCCTACTAAGAAGTCAGGACTGTGTTTGAGGTAACACACTTATTTTGCCTATTTTTATGAGGAAAAAGTAATTTAAACTCTCTCTTAAGGTTATCCAGTGATACACGTGCATCAGTTTTGCATAAAGCATGTAATCTCTGGAGGACATTTGCTGTCAGTGTTGTCTTTTAGCCACTAGCAGCCACAGTAGGGACTCTCTCCATCACTGCTGCCGTCTGTGGGATGTGGATCTTTACCTTTCACAGCCGATGTGTAGAGGACCACCAGCCCGGCCAAGGCACAGCTGACCAACAGCAGCAGCACAGACAGACCGATCTCTGCAACAGTCCAACGACGCTTTCCAGGTTTACTTGATTTCTCCATGATATCCATTTGGCTTTCGGATTTGCCCATATTCCTCCTCACTGCCGGCTCTGCGGGAAGGAAAGACACCGTTGGAGTGTGGGATGGTCCAGGCAGAGAGCTACCGCTGAGTGTGTGTGTGTGTGTGTGTGTGTGTGTGTGTGTGTGTGGGCTGTGCAGTGTAAACTGTGCCAGCTGACCTGCAGTGAGTGAGCTTCCACTGCTGAACACCTACAACAACTTCACTGACAGGAGTTGTGAAACTGTCGGTCTTGTTGCACAGTTTGCTGCTCGCTGAAGTGATGTAGAGCGCATCAGCTCAGCTTTCATTTCCACGGTTTCATCACTATTTATTGAGTGAGTTGAATCCACAGAATTGGGTTTTAACTTTTTGTTTTTTATACCTTGAAAAATCCTGACAGGCTCCATAAAGTCTAAGTGGCTGGAGGGCTCGCACCAACCTTTGAGTGGGAAAAAAACAGACAAATTCTAACTATACAGAAGGAAAATGGTTTTATTTTCTTGCTTTGATTTACTCTGCTACTGATTTGTACATTTAAAGAGGATCCTATTGGTACTGGTTCCTAAAATGAGGGCACCAAGAGTCTGATTAAAGAGATAAGACCTATTGGAAAAATATTTAAGTCATAAATAAATGTCTTTCCTTCTGTTCTGACTTTAGGCAGTTTAGGATGCATGCAGCTCTTTAGTCCTTCACATAAAACAAACCAGGACGATGAAAACAGTTTGCGTGAAGTGCTGACAGCCTCATGCCAACTCTGAAGCCAAAGTGTGTGACAGACGCCACCAGCAGATCCTCTGATGCTTCTTCTTCAGCTGCATCAAGTCAGAATCAGTTGGGAGCCGCTGACACACAGTTTGGCTTCAAGAGGCCTCAACGTCCACTCAGTCCCTCATCTGGAAGCAAGACGTCTCACAGAAGGTGTCCATGGAGGACAAAGACACGCTCCCATCAATACATATGATTTATGATGTGCTTTGTCGAGGTAATTTGGTCGCTGTCTTTCAATATCGTGAATGATTACACAATCAATGAGTGCGTATGGCCCGGCCCAGCGGGAGGCCGTGGCTGTTAAATCGACTGGTTTACTGTAATAACGACGCTCTGTGGGGCTCAGTCCACCTGTTTTAATAACTTTGCGCTGCATAGGAGCTCATCTTATTTCTGGCTTTATCATTTCCCTCCATATGCAGTTAATCAGGCGAAGACGGAGCGGCATTGTGGAGACTGAATGTGACGTTAATGCTGGAGACAATCTGGCAAACAGTAAATTAACCATTAAACTTACGCACTCTGACCATTGTTGTTTGAAATGTTTGGCCCCACCTCAGCCACCCCCCACGCATGCACCCGGAGCCATAAGCTGACTTCAAGAGAGCTCATTTCTATGCACAATGATTATGTACGTGTGAACACAATATTGCAAATGAGCGTTTGTGCAGGGGACAAAACAACAATCACCCGTGGCTTTCAGCGGCATTGCTTTGCATCTATTCACTCTGCAGCACCTGTTTCTTCCATAACCATCCCCATTGCCCTATCATTAGGCGTGACAGCGGCCGCGCTGTAAATCAGAGGTTCACACTGCTGCGCCCCATTAGCCCTTCCTGATGAATACTCATGGGCACATATCTGGCACTACGGTGATGAAGAGCAGGCAGGGGCTTGTTAGAGCTTCACTGCCGTCCGCAAACTGGATCAGCGTCAGACTGCACGGAGACGCTGCTGTAAAGACGGCCGGGCTTTATGGAGAACTATGAAATAATGTGCAGCCTGCTGTGTCAACTCCAGATTAGCTGCCAACTATAAAGAGCTGTTTACATCTTCAGATGCTGCCTTCATGGTCCTTCATCACCGCTTTGTTTCTGACAGGATGCAGACTTTAGCTTTAAATAATTAGAATAACGTGTTTATGACGTGTGTGTTTAATTGTGTTCACAGGGAAAGAAAAAAACAAGAACATTAAGGCTCATTTCCAACTCTAGATAATAAAGATAAAACATTTGAATCCTTGATCAAAGTGCTTTAAAAAGGATTTTTCTAATCAAAGCAGTAATTCAGGTTATAAATCTTACGAGATGCCAAACAGAGCGAACATGAGGCCACTCAGCAGCATGACAACAAGAGAAACACTAAAATGACAAGGTGCAGAGGCAGCTGCTGCTCTGACCAGAACCGTGACCACCAACCAGGCTGTCAGTAATCACAATATGAACCGTGTCTATAAGAGATCTTCAGCTGATGAAATCGGTCTTCATGGCTTTTAGTTTAATATCACTCTGTGCAGCGATCGCTAAACGATGTTCTGATTCCTGCGTTAGAACGTGGATGGACCCCCGTGGATGTGTTTGTTTAGATGAAGGAGACACGTGAGTTACAACAGGAGAGACGTAGATCATATTACTAACAACATTACATAAATATTTATTCATATTTCAGTTTGTATTTGAATTTATTTGACTGGATGAAGTGTCAGCCTGTAGTGAATGTTGTACATGGTCCAGGACAGACTCTTTGTAGAGACTAAACACCAGCAGCATCCCTGCAGGGCAGCAGTCGACCCCAGAAGCCCGTCTGAGTTTCATCGACTGAACGCAGAAGCTGCAGAGACTGAAACATCTCCAGCTTCATGCCCAAACCCTGGACCGTTGAGCTGCGACCGCCCAGCTAGAGGGCTTCAGTCCATGTATGTTTAACACAGTCAGAACCACCAGCGCTCAGGTGGAGCTTCACTCGCTGGTTATTCAGAGAACCACCATCTTCACTTTTCTATGTGACATGAAGCTCAGAAACATCACGATGAGGGAAACATGTGGCTGCTGAACATTTTACTGCAGCTTAAACAGGAAACATGTTGAACTGACTCGAGTTAAAATCTCACAAGAGACACAATCTAATGGTGAAAATCTGTAAACCCACAGCTCGGTAGGACCGGACCTCTGACAGAACCAGTACAACGGTTTGAATCAGCTCGACACCAGCGGCTCTGCTATCCAGATGAATATCCTCTGTGATGGTTCAAATCATTTTGTTTTATTCATTTCAGAGGTTCACTGACTGTAGGAAGCAATCACATCGTTATTCACAACACTTCTTTCAGTTCAGCACAACAATCTGAGCCTTCACCGAGTACCGGACCGACAGCCCAGAAGAACTCCAACAGGATCAGCAGCGTTTCTGTCCTTCACAGTCTATCAGCAGGAAGCATCACACCGTCCGGCATGGCCGAGCCGACATGTCTACTTAAACAAAAGACCTGTTGAGATTAAAATATCTGTTTCAGGGGCGATTTGGTGCAAGAAGGCAGCAATAAAACACAAAGGAACCCAAACAGGCAGAGACAAGAGAGACGTCGTATACAGACTAAATGCAAACACCAAAATAAAAAGTAACTCATAACATGAATCAACAGCTTCTCAGATCCTATGAATGACTCCAGAGAACGCAGCAGATTTCTTCTAACACAGAGAACCAGCAGCTGAGATCACAGGACGTGTTGTTGTTGTTTCTACAGAGCATGTGCACAGGTAAAGCATTCAGCTGTGTTCAGTCGGCTCACGGATTCAAACTTGTTGTTCTATCAAGTGCTGAACACAGTGACCGTAAATCATTTGCTAAAGATGGACCTCTGACACGTCCAAGACCAGAAACGGAGTGAGTAACCCGTCATATGATGCACAGAGCAGACTTAACATACCGGAGACAGGCTGTAATCTGACAGGTCACAGGTTCAGTGTGTCACAAATAAGATTCTTTTCCTGAAAGTGAGACTAATCTGAGCTAAATGCTTTAAGGTCTCCTTGTTTTTGAGCACTTTCAGATTACATGTGGCAGCGTTCGGCGGCTGGTACTGTTCTTCTCTAAACTTAGTGCTCCAAACAAAACAGGGATTAGCCGAGAGGTCAGGCTGTGCCAACAATCTGCACACTTCCACTAGTTCAGGCTTATTCACTCAGCAGCTGCCCCCCAGTGCGCCGCGGTGACATTTACATTTTCCACATGTAAAGACGTCTGTAACAGCTTGAAATCAAACCGGAGCAGTGCTCTAAATCCTTCCCGGGACTGCTGAGGGTCTGACATGAGTGATGCCTAAAGGCTGGCTAACTTTACCCACTTTCACTTTGGCACTTGGCAGCGAGCAGGAATGTAATGAGCAGGATCCGGAGGCTTACCTGGAGTGTGTGGATGGTAGAAGTCCCTGAGCCGTCCTCCCACAGCGCGCTAATATCTCCAACACCCCTGCTGAGCATCCACTCAGAGCTGGTGTGTAGAGAAATGAGTCTGTGCTGCGGGTTGAAGGAGACGTTATCCAGCTCAGCGTTCTGCTCAGGGACTGAGTGAGGCAGCAGAGAGGGAGGAGGGCGAGCCAGGAGAGGCAGGGAGGGAGAGAGGGAGGGAGGCAGGGAGGCAGATGGGAGGTGATAGGACTGGATTGTTTTTGATTACATGACTGTGATAACACTAAGAAGGGCTGGAGGTGGCTCTGACTGGTGCAGCTGAGGGGTCAGCAGGATATTGGATGTGTTACAGTGAGCATCTATTTCGTTTCCCTCTCGGTGGAGTGGCCCCAGCTGCTGCAGGGGAGAGAAATCTGGAGAGCTTGCAGGGAGATAAGACAGACATGTTTCAGATAATCCAGCAGCCACAAAGGTGCAGATCTACAGTCTGCAGCTACCATCAGAGCAAACAGCCGACGTCCTCGTCATGCCTCCGTCCACTTTGGGAAGATCTGGCCCGGTGGGGATCTGAACACTGGCCTGGTGTCAGACTGAGATGGCATGGCGTCTGGGCTCATTATCAGCCTGATTAAACACACTAATTAGCTGATAATAAAGAGAAAGTAGGGACGGCAGTGTGTTTGCCTGATGCTCATAGACACCCAGTTGCTCCCCAAGACAGGAGCGTGAATAAATACAGAGACAGAAACTAAAAACCAAACATATGTTGGCGATGCATCGACATATTTGTTGCATATGTGTCACTTTGCATGCGGCATTGTTAAACCGCAGAGAGGAGAGTGGCAGAGACGTTCATAAGTGAGGAGCTGCAGTCATTTAACATGACTGATGGAGTGCAGCGCGGTGGGGAGTCGAGATTTGCAACTGAGTTAATAATTTATTCATGGATTTTATTTAGCAGGGAGAACGTTTCCTCTCATATACCCATTGCGTCAAGTGTTTCTGCAGCTCGTGTGGTTTCGCTGCTGATCTTGGATTTGATGATCAGGGTCACAGACATTCAGAAGTTGATTACATTTAGTTTAGCTTCACAAGATACGTGTGTTAGCTCTGTAATGCACACATCATTTGATTTGCCTCAAATAACCTCTGAAATCCTGCATAGTTCAGCTAAAAGTGAGAGAAAACAATGTCTACCAGAGGACTGTGCATTTTAAATGTAGAGCAGATTCCTGACCTCTCACTGATTTATCTTTAAGGTCAGAGGATGCCGGCTCTGTGTTGAGCGCCTGGTTCAGGTCGACATCTTGTTTTTGCAGGAGAGCACTGAGGTGGACTTCAGGAATCAGAAAAGGCCACGAGACAGCATGTAATCAGGCATAACGGTGATAGGTCACCTCTCTGCGCCTCTGAACTATGAAGTCATCCCACTGAAGACGCTCTGGATGCTCGTCTGAGTGCTACAAAGAGCCACGTCGCTACCTTTTAGCTGGAAAAAGCACCATTAATGTAAGAAACCTGCTTTATCTTAGCTGCTGTTTGCAGAAATCCATCTGCTCAGCCTAATGTGCTGCTCCTAATTTGAGCTTTAATTCAGGGGAGACGAACACAAAGCGCGGGTTACTTTGGTGGAGCTTTTTCTTTCCTCCCGTCTCTCTGTTCTGAATCTCATTGAGCTGGTTTCCAGGAGTCACAACCTCCAGCTTTCTGCTAGCCGCGTCTCAGCGCTGCCAGCTAATGCGTTGCTTGTTCCATTTTGTCGGCATCATTACCTGACGTACAACAAGCTGTTCTGCTCCCATCAAATCTTCACTTTGCTGCAGCTTCCATCCTGCATATTGCATGTTACACACTCGACTATATCCTCGGTTTCGCAAGAGTCTAATTATGTTTAAGTAGGGAGCCTCAAATTCGATTATTGGAGATTTATTTGCTGTAAGGCCGTTTGTTCTCACACAGGCCATAAACAAATACCGGACTGTCTCGGTGATTAGTGGATCTGAAAAACAAGCTTGAAAGCTTTTTAATTAGGCTATTGTTGATGAATGCTGCTGCGTGTGTTTGATGGAGAAGGCTGCTCAACTTTGCTAAAAGCTCGAGGCACAAAATGTGATGTGTGCTGGAAAGTCTGCGAGTAGAAAGACGGCAGAAGGATGCTGCTGTTGTCGGACGGCGGTTTACATATTTTATCAGAAAATCATCTCATAAGTAAAAATGAGAGTAAAGTGTGTGTAATGTGGACCAAATGGTAATGTTCTGTTCTGTGGGTCCAGCGGACGGCGTAGAACTCTGTGTGTTCTCATCGTAGACAGTCATTAATAAGCATTTAACTAACACACAGTTTTTATTTCTGCTTTTGTCCAAAATGACTATTTTAGAGCTTGCTGGGTGACAATAGCAGCAATCATGGCTTTACATTCTGCTCTGCCTATTAATTACGTCCCGGGTTAAACGTTGTTGAATTAGACCAGCAGTCAGCTTCTGCAGCTATTTAAGTTTTTAATTACTGCTCTTAAAACCCGTGCTATTCTGAGAAAGAAAAACCAACCCAAAACGACCTATTGTGGCTTTCTGATGAGCTGATACTATCTCGCATTTGTCTCTTCCTGCCAGTCAGGATGCAGAGCCTCTTGGTTACGTAAGGCTGGTCTGTTGAGAGAGGCAGAGACTGGATGAAATAGTGGCATTGATTCCTATTAGACGCAGGTGGCTGCTGAGGCCGTCTGTCTGTCTGACATGACAGTGTCAGCTGTCCTTACGCACTCTTTGTCGGCTCCGTGGCATCCGGTTAGATTCATTGTGTTCCCCTCAGCCCGAAACAAAGGCTGTGATTAACTGGTATGTTCCTCCTCTGTTGATTTACTGCATATGTTTAATAGGCCTCAGAGAAGCCACACAGGCCATTAAGCACAGCGCTCACATAAAAGCTCCAAAATGAGGTCCTGCTGCCGACTCTGAGGAACCGAATGCGAGGCGAACCTCCTGGTCCTTGTCCTCGTCTCACGAATCAGCGTCCATTAGATGGCGGCTTCCAGGTGCTGAAATACGAGTGACCACAGCGTGACTCCTTTTACTGGCATCTCCAGGCTCAGATCAACAGAAGCATGGCTGAGCATAATCGCTCTGGAGGAACATTCTTTGGAAAACAAGTCCAAACTTCTGCGGGCCGTGCTACACTGAACACGTGTTCCGGTGTCGTTCTGTCTTTCTGGACATGTTTGTTTTCTGCATTTATGTCCCGACTTTCAGTTAAACAGAAGCATAAACAGCATTTTATAGAACATGACTCGTCTGGTTTGTGTGTTCATCACGTCCCAGAGACAACACAGAGAACAAACTGTTTTCTACTTTGAATTATTTTATCAAAGCGCACAGAAATAATCAGAAAATTAAAACAAAACAAGGAAGTGTGACGGCAGCTGAAGGCCTTATGGATGTATTTATATGTAAAAGACATGAGACAATAACACATAATGAATGACGTCCTGCACGTCAGCACAGATCTGAGCTTTTATTTCATTGTCACTTCCTTATCCTTTACAGAACGCTGTACCTTTCAATCTGTCACATTTTCCATTTTCCATACAAAGCATACACTTTGCTTTTTACCAAGTTTCTAATTTTCTGTTTTTCTCTGGGAGGTGTTAATTCAACTCACAGTTTGTGCTGCTGCTGCTGCACAGCATTAAGAGTGTTTTATTATTCATCCCTCCTCCTCCTTCCTCAGTGTAAAAACATTAGAAACACCTCTCAGTATGAAGCAGTCCAGTCCAACAGCACCGCAAACACATCCCAGATAATACACCGAACAGAAACATCAACATCTTGTGTAATATGTGATTAGGTTCTTTTTCATTTAGAAGAGTCAGAATGTGTTGCTCTGTCTCTGCAGCAGAATGGACCTCATGAAACAATCGAGTGTGCACGACGTTGGAAATGATCCGGGGCAGATGGACAGTGGGGTCACACACCAGAACTCATAAGTCACCGTGTCCACAGTGGAGGGGGACACATCTGCGCCTCGTGGAGTTAATGAGGTTGTTGATGCTGGTTTGTGGAACGTCGTTGCCTCTCAGCCTGAAGGGCTCAGAAAAGCTGCCCAGTGTGGTTGTGGGCCTGATCACGCTGCTGAGCACATCCAGAGCTTCCTGTGGCACATCGTCTGTCTAACACGCCGTCTGAAGCGACTCCTGAGGAGACGAATGCTGGACTTGTGGACGTTCAGGTGCCTCCAGCAGCCGGTTCTCCTCCTTCTCCTGTCGTCTACACCGTCGTGTCCTTTAAGGTGGAACGTCTGTGTTCTGGTCACGCTGTCGGATCTTTATCCGTTAAAACAACACCGGACCAGAACGTGGATTCATGAAAAGTTCTCAGAAACATTTGGGGCACATTTGTCTAAATCCATCTTTGTCTGAACAAGACCTTCTAATGTCAGATTTATCCAAACTGGAACAAAGCGATCATCTACGTGAGCCTTTTGTCAGTCTGTAGAGTTTCTGTGAGCTCAGCATGAAGGTTGAACGTCGCTCACCTGCAAGTGTTTGAAGCCAAAATCATGATTCATCTTCAGTTAAACATCCAGCCCTAGTTTATGTGTATAGAATTTAGGAGATGAGCTTAATATTTAGAATCATGTTTTAATTTTATTTTATTTTTTTACAAATATTGCGCTGTTGTTGCTCTACAGGAGCCCAGAATGGACAAATCCAACAGTGGCTGCTTCTTTACACTGTTTACAGCAGGTAAAGACCAACATCATCAGTCGCTTGGAGTCATTTTTGTGTTGCCTCTGGAATCTAAGTCCAATATTTACTCTCTTTTAACTCTGTTTTTCATATCCTCCGACTCCCAAAGGTAATATTTGACTTTCTGGCTGCTCCACTGTGTTCACCAGCTAACAGGACTGTTTCCCATTTAGACAGTTTACAGATGTTGACATGAACTCAGATGGATCAGAGGAGCGTTCTGTGCTGTGGATCCATAGCAGAAGGTGGACGGCAGAGCTTCAGCCTCACCAGGACACAGAGACGCTGGTTCTCCCTCTTACTGCATATTCCTCTGTTTCAGATTAAAACGTCCTCATGCACACTGGGCGCTGCCGTCTTCATGTCTCACACATAAACAGCGGTTATTTTGCCAGTATGATGCATCTAATACATTTTCTATGGACTTTACAGATCTTTTTACTGGGTGGGCACCTGGAGGAGATGGCAGGTAGCTTCCTGTGGCTCTGTTGAGCTTTTTCACTGTAAATATCCATCTGTTGTGTCTGAAAATGAGACGAGCAGTGAAAAACTATGAGCTGTCATTTGTTCCAGATTGATGCTGGCTGCGTTAGATCTACAAAACTCCTTCATGATAATAAAACATCTCAAGTTGTGCGTTTCCGTACTGTTGATGGTGACAGATGCTGAAATTGTCCTTAATTATATCAAATTAAATCATCACGTCGTCATGACTGAGTGAGTTTTTCTGCTCACTGAGAGCTGAAGCAACACCAGCCCTCCTCCTGGTCGGGGTCTTTCTCTGTCCGCCTGTCTCCGGTTGGACAGCATTGTGGCAGGTCTAATCCTCCTTATCTTAATGGCATCCAGCACTATCGCTGCAGCAGTAGGGACAATCGACCCTTTCCCTTCCTTTATCAGCAGAAACCACTTCCCTGGCCGATCCTGTTGGTCACCCCTCCTGTCAGAGCGCTGCTCTCTCTCTTTGACTCGCTGAAATTATCATATCGTCTTTGTCACAATCTCAGCCTTATTTATGTGTTTCCAGGAAAATATCAAAAGCTTGTTGGAAGAGGTGCAGCTCTTGAAAAGGACAAATGGCTCATGTGTTTGAAAGAACAAAACCCTGGTGCACGTGCACACAGAGCGCACACGGAGCACACCGGCTGGATGTGTACCTTGGCTCCAGGTTATTTTCTTTTGCCTTCTCATATCCCCGCTGTGACGGCGGCCGCTCTGCAACAGGGGAGTCGACAGAGACTTTTCAGATCAGATAAAGCAGCAGAGATAGCTGCGAGCAGCAGACCATGTGGTAATACCACGTTTTCTTTTCAAAGCCCTCACACAGGGCGGTTTGTGTAACCACACCTCTGGTCTGCCTGGACCATTGTTTAACTCAGGACCCGTGTTTTAACAGGCAGGCTTTTAAAGTCATGTCAAACTTTTGTAATTTTATGGACAATGAAACTCAGAAAGCTTCATTTGAGCAACGTTCACTCAGAGGGATCTTCACTTGAAGTGAATCAAACTAACAGCTCACCTAAACAGCCAAACGTTTCTGGAGCGTTAGAGGAAGAATCTCCTGATCAACAGCTTCATGCCTCCAGCTGTCAGAACGCTGAGCTGCTGATCCGGAGATGCAAACACTTGTTTATTTAAACTGCTTTAAGTGATTGGATCCTGTGCTGCTGTGGATGAACAGCACCATGACAATGAACTGGACTGGATTCTAAATAAGGTTTTACTGCTGCTTCTCCTTGTCTTTGGTCTCAGCTCGGAGCAGATGGGAGCTCAGCTGTATGTGAATCACTTTCATGAGACAAAAACGTCTGGATGCAGAAACACGGTGCAACGGATGATAATCAGCTCTGATGTTAATTGATCTTAATTAGCTGTTACTTTATTATTCAGACCATTTTCTGATCAGCTGGTATCAATCCTGTGTCGGGTTTTGTCGTCATGTCCATCATATCATACCATTTCTACCAAACCATACTGTTTTTACCGTTTTGTGAATTGAAAGCAAACAGCTTTTATAGAATAAAACACATTTATTTACACTTGTGGAAATCAAACGCTAATCACATGCAATCCACACCAAATGTTGTAAATTAAGTCAGTTGTGTAAACATCTGGCATAAATGCTGAAAACTAATAGTACGATCAGTCATGTGACCATGTTGGAGAATCTCATCTGTCGCTTCATTATGTTGCTTAGCAACTGGTTAGCTTAGCTTAGTGCACAGGCTGGACACGGAAGGGAATAGTAGCATGACTTGGTCCAATGGCAGCAGAATCAGGACCCTAAAGCTCATTATGAACATGTTCAGGAAGGCGTTGGGTCACCAGGTGCTGACACTGTGAGGGTTCACACAGAACTCGGACTGCAGCGATAGAACATCAATCATCCATCCATCATCTCTACACCTTAATCCTCACCAGGGTCATGGGGGGTGGAGCCTATCCCAGCTGACTCAGGGTGAAGGCAGGTTCACCTGGACAGGTAACCAGTCTATCACAGGGCTACACTTAGAGACAGACAACCAAGCACACTNTACTTTGTCTATAGTCCTTTCTGTGAACATCTTTTAAATCTGGAGAACCAGAACCGGTTCCTGGACGGTTCCCAGATTCATCCACAGTAGATGACACCATCTCCTGGCTGCTCCACTCTTCAGCTCTGGCTAACCTGAGATGAAATGCATCAGGAACGCTTTTTAAAACTCTGGTGAGCTACAAATTAAACTGGTGCTGATCAGCTAAGTGAGCGCTGTGGGAGTTTGTCTGGCAGAGACGGAGGATTATTTATATGTAAAAATCCTGCAGTACAGCCGTACATGTCCCGGTAGGTCCAACTTCTGGTGGAGCTCATACAACACACAGACACAAACCACAATAATCCAAACCAAAGAGGAACAAGTAGGAACTCCAGAACCGTTTTTGCCCCTCAGCCACAGTCACACTGAGCAATAAGGTGCAGCATCTGAACATCTGACTGTCCAGTGGTATCGACCTGGTCCGTTTGGTACCGATGTGACCGTGTGGTGTTCAGAGCGGTGTGTGAGTCAGTGATTGGATGTTGTTGTGTGCGTGGTGGACATTGTTTAATTGTTATTTATTCTATTTATTCCCTCTTTTCTCTGAGTCCGTGTCCTGACTGTGCACCTTCATGGACACACGTGTTTAATGACAATAAAGTGTCTTGAATCAGATCTGCACATATGAGGCCTTTCTGTGGGAGATTAATAAGAAAACTTGGCCGGACTGATCCTTTAATGCAGGATGCGTTACTTTGGTGAGCTACACCGTTACTTGTGCCGTAAAGTAATCCAGGAACGTGGTACTGACTCTACAAGAACATCAGTCTGGATCACAGCAGGTCAACAGCGCCCTCTGCTGTTTGGCGCCCTGTCCTGCAGCTTGAATAAACGGACCACTGTCCCTTTAAGAAAAGCCTGAGCCCGCGCGCAGGGCATTGTGGGTAAACTGCTAACAGCCAATCACATCACTGTTGTCAACGCGTTGTCATGGAGCCGATGGATGCCGATGTTTGAAACACAAAAGAGCCTCAAACTTCCCGGTTTGTTTCTCCGTCAGTCTGTTAAAAGAGACTCGGTTTGTGTTTTAAAATGTCCACAGATCCACTGGACGCTCTGAGGGAGCGGAACCAGAACCTGCTGACCCAGCTGAGGCGGCAGCGACACGAGCTGGAGCTGCGGAGCGGCCGCGCCGAGAGCCGCAAGAGGGAGAGAGAGGCCGAGGCTACCGGGGGGGAACCGGCGGCTGAGGCCGGGGGAGGCCGACGGTCTGCTGCCGCCGCCCGGTCCAGACCCTCCGTGAGATTCGCCGGTAAATGAACCGTCTGTCTGCTCGGTACCAGTGACACCAGAGGAGCCTGGAGGCGTTAGCTTAGCTAGCTCCAGTNTTTGGTGATCATGGTGGAAAGCAGCAGCTGATTTCTATTCGCTCTTCTTTTCTGTCTCATTTTTCCGTCACTAGAGATGGTTGAGGCAGATGACTGCCTGCCTGAGCCCGGTTCTGTTGGAAGGTTCTTTCTGTTCAGTGGGATGTTTTTCCTTGACGCTGTCGCCAAGCAGCTGCTCAGAGGGACTCTCCTGATTTGTTGGGTTTCTTCCTATAAGACAAGGTCTTCACCTGACTGTGTCACGTTCCCTGGGATGCGGCACTGTATGAATAAACAGAATTTAATTTAACTTTGGTTCAAAATCTCCCGCAGGAGTTGAAGTGGATCACAGCACATGATTCACGTTGATTTCACACTCATCAGACTGTTCAGTGACCCCTCTGGATGGGGGCCTGGTCATCCTGGATGGGACCACTTCCACCAGGATCCTTCCTCATTGGGTCCATATGATCATCCAGAACATCGCTGTATTCATCTGCAGTGATCCCTCCTTATAAGGGGACAATTGGACCCAAACCATGACAGCCGACCCCCAACAGAACCACTGGGTTGATGACTGTAGAGGTCCAGGCTTCAGGTTCTCGTCATTTATGTCACACATGCACTTGCTCGCTTGTTATATGATGAAGGACGGCTTATTTGACCGTATTACTGTCTTCCACATCGTTGTGGTTTTTGTGCCGCTGAGCCCTCAGATGTGCATCCATCTTTGTAATGAGGGGTCTACGCACCAGCAGCCTACAATAACCTCCTCTCTCTGCAATTATCGACGCACTGTTCTGACAGTTTAATCACGTCCTGTGCTGACACTCAGTCACCTGAGGAAGAGTCCGTCCTCTGCTCTTCCTTACATATCGCGCTAACGCCGGAGCATCTCGCTCAGCAAATGTCTGCTGTCGACCACAGCTTCCGACCCGACCCTGCTGACGGACGTCTTTCCAGATGATCTCAGTGTCGATGTCGTTTTAGGTCCTACTGAACCACAAGCCAGCTGAGGAGAGACTGAAGCTTCTGTACCTCAACTATGAGTTTTTTAAGACATTTTCCTCCTGTTTGATACAGAATCAGAACCGCCTCGGTACCTGTGTGGTCAAGTCTACATTCATTGCAGTTCTTCATATGATCATGTTTGGGGTCAGCCTGAGCACAATCTGTACAACTCAGCATCATATTTAACTTCTTATTTCAGTTTGTGGTTCAGTTCATTCATGGCTACAGTTATTTAGTCCTGATATTATTCTGGCACAAAGTCTTCGATGTTCTTCTCCCAGTCACAGGAAGTGAGGTCATATAATGTGTAAATCACAGCCTTCCTTCTTCAGGGCTGCTTGCAGGTGATTACGGTAATCCTACGGGCCTCGGCAGAGGGCAGCTTGACGTCTTTTTGGTTCCTGAAAGGGTTTCACTTCTTATCCAGGAGTATTCCTCAGATCTCAGCCTCTTGGATGAGAGGTGAGGAACCAAGAAGACGCCAAGTTGACTTCTGCTTAAACACTTATGAGCCTCATGATCTGGACCACTGACAGTCCTCATGCTTATGAACTGTTCTAATGAAATATAACATTATTGTTTTAAACGGCTGACATCTGACTCGTTGATATAGAATTATAACTCTATTCATTATTTACCATTGGACATAGAATGAAATCAGAAAGTGTAAAACATATCAGATTTCACAGGATATCACAGGATCCTGAATATCTCCTCTGGGATCAATACAGTATGATCTGATCTTAGATTTGGTGTTGTGTAAATATATCACCCATCAGGCTGCATGTAGTTTCCACGGCCCTGTTCACACGCAGCCTACACGGTGATGTCTCAGTTCGTCTGGACGAAGCTACGAAGCAACTCTACACGTTTGCATGTAGACCAGAGGAGACGGAGTTTGACGTCACAGTAAAGCGTCATCAGCGTCACATGTGTGCGGCGGCCATGTTTACAGTTCGGCTGCTCTGATAGAAAGTCAGTGTTTTAAAGTATTTTCCTTGTTGTGTCTCTGACACCACATGTAGGAGCAGCTCCATCTCTGTCGGTCCAAACAAACCAACCTCAGGCCATTATCTTTGAACAGGAAGTAACTTGTTGTTGTGTTTTTTCCAGGATTCTGATTGGCTAGCATGGCTTTATGCTTCTCGTTACACTGCCCCCTGTAGGTCTGGCAGCTCTTAACAACGTTTTTGTGAGGGTTTGTGTAAATGGAGGTGTTTTTGAGAATGATCTGGTGTGAACGATGTTATTTTTGAACATGTCGATCCGTTCTTGTATAAACGAGGCCCAAAAGCCAGCTGCAGAGCTCCACAACTACCACATGTGACGGCCTGTTTTTCTGTTTGGAAATGATCTTTTTTTTTGCCATTAGGCATTAAATACACAATAAAGACCTTCAGTACACAGAAGAAAACACCGCAAAGGACAGAACATGAAGACATGGAGACATCCGACATGTTCCTCCAGAAGGTCTGTCTGTGGAGCCTCGTTCTGCAGCAGCGTTCTCCTGAACGCTGGTTTTTGTAAAAAGAATAAACTCAAAATTGTTTCTTCAAGGCGATCTGCTTGTTGTTCAGCAGAACTGCGAGTGATTCCACCTTTTCTTTTGTTTTTGTTGTTTATGTGTCCGTTACGTGTGCCTAATGAACGATGAAGCGCTCCGGCGGCGGGCAGTAATTGCTTGGAGCCCAACAGTGGGGGTGTAATTAGAGAGACAGAGAGGAGTATATGACTTCATGACTGGCACCGTTTAATGATAATGGGGTGCAACTCCACACTGCTGTGGTCAGCTAATCACACTGGACTGGCCTGGACAGCTCTCAATGCAAACGAGCCGTGACTGGAATACTGAACAGCAGCTCGCCCACGCAGTTCCACACCATTCGCTCCACGGGGTATCAGGCATATGATTATGGCTGTGACCCTGCAACACCTGCAACGCTGTCATTAGCGCTGCCACGGATGGACAGTTTAATGTAAATAAACTGATGCCATCAAGCCGCCCGGCGGAGGATGAACACACACCAGTGTCGACACTTTAACTTGCACAGGTTGTCCTTTAAACAGAGACGAGGAACACGTCCATCCATCAACACACTGTTTATGGAAGAAAACGAGTGAGAAAGAAAGTTTTCACTGCATTTACAAACAAACTGTCACATTGTGTTTGTTTTTTGTTCTGTTGACTTTATAGAGGAGGCAGTGGGGCACAGGACGGTCACATTCATGAAACATACAAGGAAACATGGACGTTAGAAACCAAGCAAGCATCTCAGCAGCAACAAGCATCAGGGGTTGTATACCTGGAAATGTGCAGCTTAACAAAGATTTTAAACAAGTTGTACAACTACAAGCTAAGACTAATTTGTCCTTTGCATATTTCATTAGAGGGGCTGCAAGGTGCTCAGTGGTTAGCACCGTGGCCTCACAGCTAGAAGGTCGCCGGTTGGCGTCCCGGTGAGGACACCCGGGATCTTCCTGCGTGGAGTCTCCATGTTCTCCCCGTGCAGCGTGGGTTCTCTCCGGGTTCTCCGAAAACTGGAGTTTTGAAAAATGGAAAAACAATAAACAACCTTTGCTGCAGAGAGATGATGGTCGGGT
>NW_007577745.1:979415-984182 GCF_000690725.1 Stegastes partitus | reverse complement strand
TTCACATTAAAGGCAGCAGCTGGTTGTGTTCAGTCACACTTTAGTTTCAGATGCACACCCAGGCTGCCTAACAGCCTGCATTACAGAGCAGTTGCTCTTTATTTGAAGGGGGAATAAGAGACTTCAAATGTGCCCACAGTTAGCTGGAGGTCCTTCAGTGCTGTTAGCTTCATCTCAGGATGGCTTTGACTTTAGTTTATAACTTTGGTGTCATGATAAGATGACAGATGCAGTTGAAAGTTCACTTTTAGGTCATTATGTGTCCTCAGAGTAGGCCTGATTACTGGTTTCCTCTTTGTCTCCATCAGATATCTGTGAGACACAAACAGACATCCAGCAGACTGCTGCACCACCGACATCCAACCACGGAGGAGGAACTGCTGAACGTACATCAGACCTCCTCACAGGCAGCCAGAGACGTCCTCCAGTCGACGGCAGCAGACTACGTGACATGGAGGTACTCGGCACCAAGTCCGGTCCAGTGAATCACGGCAGAGGAGCATCAGCACCACCCTGACCTGATTCCCTAAATCTGAGTTACTGTGTCTTACAAAGGGGAAAGTTATGCGTCCCAAACTGAAGATGCATTCGTCCTCATGGCAGGATGTCTTTGTCTCCACCGCACATGCAGTTTTTTTCATTTTAAAAGAAGCTTTGCAAATGTCCCGCTACCCCAGAACATTTGAACATAATTCAGTTTCCTTAAAGCCAAACTATTGCAGCATTTGTCCAATATTTATGTTGTTGTTCAACGCTTTTCCACCCAGTAATGAAGTCAGAAGGACAGAAATTTTTCAGTAAATATTAAACTTTGGACCCACCAATGCCACATATTAAAACTGACACTGCTCTGAGGACAAATGATGCTGCACCTCTCTGACACTAACAACATGCTGTGTATGCAGTCACTCGATCTAAACATGTGAAGTAAAGCATGGCTGAACTGGAGCATCCAGACCACTAACATGTTGTTTGCTTTTCCAGAAGGAGGCACAGAGTCGAGCCACATTGCCGTCCGATGACCATGATGACGTACCGGCCTCCAGCAGGCATCATGTGCAGCCCTTACTGGGATATGACTGGATAGCAGGTACGCCTCATTGGTCTGTCTGTCGCATGTAGTCATCAAATGAACCACTAACGCTTGTTTTCACCCTGTTAGGAGTCCTGGATGCTGAGGACTCTTTGGTGGAACGATCTGACGAGTTCTTCAATGATCTGCACATGTTTCGATCGCTGAATAAAGACGAGTGTGTCCACAGCGGACAGACGGAGTGAGTTCCTCTCACTGTACTGAATGATATCGCGTGGCATCATTAAATGACTGTTAATGGACTCTCCTCATAGATTTTCTGAGGAGAACCGTCCAGTCCCACCACTGCTAACAGACGAGGCCGACCCAGAGGCCCACGTGGACACTCATCAGTGTAAGAGGTGTCATCCATCAGAATACGACACTTCTTTGATGACAGCTCCACTAACACTCTGCTTTCTCATCTCCTGTCCAGGTACGTTCTCCTACAGGATCAACAGCAGACTGTTCCCCGTCCTGCTTCACTCTCAGGAGTGCTGTCCTGTGTGCAGAAAGCACAAATCCTGCCACCCTCACACGGCTGCTGAACCGGCTCTGATCAGGTACTGATGCCGTGCACTTCAGCTGCCTGTAAGAACCACTGATGAGCAACGAAGCGCCTCACCGGCACTGAAAGACGTTCTCGGTCCATTCATCTGCCGTGCTATGAACACAGGAGGCCACAGATTACTGGCTGCAGCTCAGACCTTAAACTTGTGGTGTTTTTACTCTCTGTACTAATACTGCTCCTTGCTTTACTCGTATCTTGCAGCCATAATGTACCAGCTATGGCACGAATGAACATTTAAACAAAAGGCAATAAAACAACCACGTCCTCTGGGAGTTTCCATTTAAACAACAGTTTCTAATAACTGTAGTAATATTATAGTTTATTGCATTTAATAGCAGTTTTCCCTGTTTGATAGTGATTCATACGTGATCAGCTCTAGTCGCACTGATGGGACAAACTCTTAAACTCAGCAGTGGTCTATGTTGATGTGTGACAGTCTTTTGAAAATTCCCCGTAAAAGGTGCTTTACATCTTTAAAATCACTGGAAACCACGAGTGGGTGATGTGGGTGAAGGTTCCCACAGCTGAAGTACTTTTATGTCATCAGTTTATGCAACAGGCAGTTTTAAAGAAATTCAATTGAGAACCTTTTTTTTTTTTTTTTNCAGCTGAACCTGCTGAATAGTGAACATAAAAGTGCTCAGCTCGAAGTTTATTTGCTATATGAAGCCGTACAAACACAGATTTTAAGGATGAATCAAATGCATATCTACTATGTGTACAATGAGAGTAGAGAACTGGACATTCACCTCTACAGATAGTTTTACCCTCATATCGCTCATTGTTTCTCTTTTATGGCCACAACCTTTCTGTTTTGGTTTGAAATCCAGCAGGCAGCTGTTTTCTGCCAGAAGATTCTTGCTAAATCCGTGGCAGGTACCTGTCCAGCGCCAAAACAGATTTGCAGAAAAATGTAGCAGCTAGTAAAACAATGTTGGACTGAAAATGCACCAGAATTCCTGAAGCACGGATCCAAATGCTGTCCATTAGCGTGTGCTAAGTTTGTGAGCTACTGCTTGCCAACACATTTTCCATATTAGCGTCGCAGCATGTTGCGATGCCACCAGATGGCCGAACACATCAGGTAATCCAGGTTTACATGCAGTCGTGTCCAAAAACGCTAACCTGCGTCTATGTTGGATGGAAATGTTGGATAAACACTAACTGAGTCTCGACTGAGCTCTAAATGGAGCCACTTATTGGGCTTTTATGAAGCTTGTTCTGGTCTGTTGTTTTGAAAACTTTCAGAGAAGTGTTAGTTTAACTACATTTATGACTGAGGCCAGTGCTGCAGCACAATGTGTTGCTAATACTGTACAAAACATATAAAGATCAATCACTACTGCAAACTACAATATTACACACATATGGTTACATGAATACCTCTCTGACAGCATCACAGGCTGAAGATGAAGATGTTCTGAGTGACTTGTGTCCCTCCTGACATGAAGGAGCCTGAAGTGGATTTTTTTCTGACCATGTAAAGGCATCAGTCTGTCGGCGAGCTGCACAGTTAACATGTCGTGAAGCCTCTCAACGTTTTAACTTATTGATCATGAAAATAATGAGCTTGAACTGTGGCATAAAGGCTGTTGATGTGAGCCTTGCTGAGCAGAAACCTCAGGCTTAAGTTTAATCACATAGCTCTGAAGTCTCCTCTGAACTATCTGGTCGTCCTTTTGCTTTGTTTCCTGTTTTCTTTGAAGCTCAGGTGGCAAAGTTTAGGCTCAGCTGAGCTTTGAAGGCTTCTTACAGCTTTAATATCCATCTTGTGTGTTTGTTTCCTTGAGCTTTAGTCTGAATTATTTACCATATTGCTTCATTTATTAGTGAGACTTAGCTAAGCTCAGGTTTAGTTCAGGTCTTTGACACACGCCGTTATGGTTTTTGAAAGGCTTTATGAGTGAATTAGACCTGATGTAGACGTATTTTATATTTTACATTGTTCATCCTACTCCTCCTTATTAACCAGGAATGGAAAGAAATGTGAGTACATTTAATCAAGTGCTACATAAAATGATGTTTTGACATATTCAGTGTGGAAAAAAAATAAATGAAAAAAAAGCCAGATTCACATTTTTGCAGGTTTTGCTGCGTGTCGCTGAAAAAGCTTTTTGAAGGAAGGACTTTACTCACGATGCTAAAGAATGAAGTTGGTAATGCTGAACTTCTAGTTGTAGTTTTTGATTTTTATGTTTGTTATTTTCAATAAATCCAAATGAAGCTGATTTTGGTCACAGTATTTTCTGCTGTCATCACTCAGCCCTGCATCCGTTGTTCCCAAAGATAGAAAAATAAAACTAAAGACCAGATAACCTCCTAAAACAACTGCAGTTTCTCTGTGAAGTCATTCCAACAGGATTAATCAGAGTATTTGCTGGGACTGATTTTAAACTTATTTTGTTTGTTTTGGTTGCAGGATGTGGGATTTATTTAAAAAACAATAACTACAGTTTCTCTGTTCACACGTTAAGAAAGCACATCTTATTCAGTTTAACTACATGAGTGATAGATTTTGTGGCTGTGGGCTGTCAGGGCGGCCCTCACCTGGAGCTCCCATCACAACAACGTTCCTGTAGAACGTCGTCCAGAGAAGATTCAGAGGACAGAAAGTACCTGCTCTGGGGGAGGTACTTCTGAGCAGCACTGTGTGGCTCTCTATGCTGATTGGTTAAACCTGAAGAAGACAACAAGTCTTTGATAAAGTCCAGCAGCAGCCTTCTGCTCTAACATCAGCATCAGCGAAGAAAAATCTGTCATGAAGGCCGACATCAGGAAGCTCCACTGACCTGCTTCCTACATGTGTGACTTATGTCGAGTAGCTGCTGTCTGACCCTACAGTGAACGGCCAGCAGAGCCAGTCAGGGAGAGGTTCCTGGAACGTTTGTGTTGCCACCTACAGAACCTAGAACCACCTCCGGAGCCTAGAACCACCGCCAGAACCTAGAACCACCTACGGAACCGAGAACCACCTCCGGAGCCTAGAACCATCTACGGAACCTAGAACCACCTACAGAACCTAGAACCACCTTCAGAACCTAGAACCATCTACAGAACCTAGAACCACCTACAGAACCTAGAACCACCTTCAGAACCTAGAACCATCTACAGAACCTAGAACCAC
>NW_007577745.1:955250-972240 GCF_000690725.1 Stegastes partitus | reverse complement strand
ACATAAACCTAGAGGTGTAAAATTCAAACTGTTCAGATATGAAGAGCTCGTTAGCCTCCAGATGTACAAGCGAGTAACAATCAGATGCTGCCTCACACCAGACTAACAGATCGTCATCCAGGCACTGATGAAAGTTTTGGTTTTAATATTTTTCAGGATCTGCCGGCGCCCAGAGTGTCGGGGAGCCGTACCTCTGACCAGATCTCAGATGTGTCTCGTTTGACTCGTCACAAATTTCAACACTTCTCAACAAAAAGAAAACTAAGAAGCGCGTCTCAACCAGGATGCTGACAAATGTCTGGGGGTTTTTTTTTTCACAAGATTTTTTGAAGCACACAAACTGATGTGACCAGAGATGCTGAGTGCCTCCAAAGGGCCTCATCCTCAGGAGACGCTTTGAATTGTAGCATAATTAGTTTTCAAGAATGAGTTACTGAATGAAAACCTGCACTTTATGCTGTATATGTGTTCACGTGCATAAATAAAACATTTTACATCCAGATTTAGACTCCACATGTGACTCTTGTGGATGTGAAGCAAGACATCAGCGTTACGCCACAGAAGAAGGGGAACGTCTACGTCGAAAATAGGATTCACTTTGTAAATTGCAAAACTAAGGAAGTCATTTTGAACCTTAGGCAGCACTTTGTGTTTCCCTTTCCAGCTGTTTGGCCCTCAGACTCTCTCGTACTTCTGTTTTTAACTTCCTCTGACTTTTCTTTGCTGTGACACCGAGAACACAGTCGAAGGCAGAGGACGGTGTACACGAGCTGCTGCTGACAGGAAACCACCACAGCCTATATTTAATGTCACCTACTGCTGCAATCCCACCTCTGACAGTGTCGTGTTTCCAGCAGGCCCCCGTATTTAAATACACTGGCTCATATACATAGAAGAGATCAGAGCTGGTTCATGAGAATCCACAGAGACGAGGTGAAGGAAACGGTGGTATCAGTAGCTTTTATTCAAGTTCAGGAGGAAAACGCTGATGAATTCTTTGTTCGCGTTGTGATGAAGCAGCAGCACTTTGAAGATCTTTATCAGAAACGTTTGATTCAAAGCACGGCGTCAGCGTTTATCTGGCAGACGGCTGATAGTCATCTCAGAGCCACGATGCTGTGATGTGAGAGCGAACCTCTGTGTGAGATGCGGTTTTGTGATACTGCAATGATTTCAGTACCAACAGTTACAGAAAAGCAGCTGCTGCTGCCCATTCAGTCCTGGTGCAGAAGGCCCGTTATTCATCATCTGCACATTTTAATTAAAAAGACTTTTCTTTAAAAAACACAAACAAAAAAACTCCCATCCAGTCCTGAAGGCTCTGAACCAGATCAGATGCTGCAACTTTCAGAAAATTAATATTTTCTGAGGAACATAGAAGCTAAATGTTGTTTAGCTCAGCCATTAGTCAGAGCATCGCTGCAGCATCGCTCAGCATGAAAATGTCTTTTTCTACATGTGGCAGCCATTGGTTGCCATGGAGATGAACAGGATCCGAAACTGACTGATAAGAGATCTGCCATCATCGCTGTGACTGCACGTTAACACTCGCATTTATTTTATATGAAACATCTGCACTGCAAGCGATATAACAGCTACATCAGAAATAAGATGTTTACTCGTGACTCAGACTGGCTTCAGGTCTGTCATCAACCATCGATGTGTACTTCTGGAAATTACTCACTGGTGCAGAAACAAAATCAGTGCTGGAACACATCAGCGCCTTATAAATTATAGACTTTAGCTTCTCGTCTACCGGTCACAGTTCACGCTGTGACATCCAACAGGTGTGAAGTTTAAAACCAGCTCAGGTTAGCAGAAGTCGTTTAACATGGACAGACCATAATAAGACTGTGATGGACATCAGGGCTGCTGCTGCGCTGAGCACCAGAGACGTGTTGAGGATGTGGGAGGGGGAACTTCATGGTGAAATGTCAACGGCTCACACGAGAGCAAAGAGCGAGGCACGGGGGTAATCAAGTGGGCAACATGTAAATACGTACAGTGTTGTGGTTGAAGATGTGTTTTGGGTGAATCAGTCAGCCGGGGCTAAAGAGGAGAGAGGCCGCCATAGAGACGCTGTCAGAGGACTTCAGTCACCCTGATCTGACATCCCAAAGTCCAACAAAAACACCTGAGCTCCAGCCTCCTGCCACATCACAGAGATCCAGCAGCTCACATCAGTTCTGCTGTGAATTAGGCCAATGTTCTCCAACTTTGTGGTAAATAAATCGATAACTCCTACAGCTGAGCGGGGCTCCATGAGACGGCCTGCTGTCTATAAACAACAATCTGAGTGCTTCCTGTTTGGTCGAGACATTTTTTTCTCCTTTTTTTTTCTTTTCCTGCCAAAAAATGAAACAACAGCAGCAGCTCTAAAAAAAAAAAAGCATCATTTTCATGTGGTTTCATTGGCTTCAGCCTTTGTGCTACTGACGTTCATTCATAACGAAGCTCTGGCTGGTGATGTGAATACCAGCAGCAGGACCTGATCGCTGGATTTAAATGACTCCTGTAAGTGTTTACTGCACTCCAAATGAGTTAATGATGATTTAGGTGAGCCCTGATGAAGGGGCGGATAATTCTGCAAACATGTTTGTTGTATTTCACGTCCATGGAGGTGTGGTTTACTTTTACATCAAAAAGTGTTCAGCTGTTGAATCAGAAACACTTCTCTGGAAAACCAGCAGCATAAAATAACATCTAAAATGTAAAATGAAAGGGTTGAATCTTTCCTGCTCAGTCACAGGTCACACACATGCTTTACGGTGGTTTTTTTGTGCCACACATGTACAGCAGAGATCTCATGTGTTTGTGTGGAAGCGGCAGCTGTCTTTACCCTAAACCAGCTCCGGCTAACCTCATTATGGTTTTTCACATCAGATCAGTGAATGTGAGTTACAGTCAGCTCGTTTCCTTCCTCCAAATACTTGACTCAGTTCAAGGAAACAGCTCCTGCTTGCAGACTCTTGACCCGCCTTTAGAAAATGAACAGTACAGTGCACACGCCGGCTGCTCTATCCTCTCCTCGATAATTTGCTTTAAAGAAGCAATGAAGGACGTCCTGGTGCTGCTGGTTCTGCTACATGCCCAAACCATCAAGGTAGGCTTTGTGTCTGTCATCAGCTCTGTCATGATGTTTGTTTAACCGTACACGCTGGACGTCAGCGGGTCGGGATCCAGCTGATAACCAACGTTATCTGAACACAGTGTCAGCTGCTAAAAATCTGTTTTCTGAATTAACTCAGGAAACTTAGATTTATGTCATAAACATGTAAATCAATTTATTTTTAAAATGCATTTCTGTGTTGTCTCATTTGGACCTAAAGCCAACAGAAGCTTCTTATTTTCTGATGAAACAAGCTTTAAACTCCTTTTCATCAGTATCACTTGTGCTCTCGGCGTGAACGTGTACAGTAGCTGTTCCTGTGGAAATTTAATTCAGAGGCTATGGTGTGATAAACACGTATGAATATTTGGTTTCGGTTACTTGGCATCTCATGCAGTTTCACACTGAATGTCTCGCTGTTGGAATGAAACAGCAACTCCTCCTATTGTCCTCTGTTATCGCTGTGCATTTCTGGAGAAGAACACGGGTTAGTACAGGCATGCAGCCAAGGCAAAGAGGAAATAACAGAGTGTTCGCCCTGATGAACTGCCAGTAATTTATGCCATGAGGTTTCACAGATCGTGTTCAGTCCCTGTGCTCTTGGTGGTCATACCACACATGAAGCCGGTACTTAGGAACCGAGGGCTTCTAGGCTGCCGCCTCCGTTTCCTGTAATACGAGAAACACACTTCTGTAGTCAGCACATTCAGACTTCTGCTTGTCATTGGAGGTAGTGTGGTGAAGCACCTTCAAGGCTTCTGCACAGGACAGGTGTGAGAAGTGCTGCTGCTACAGGACTCTGTCGGCACACAGACGCCGTGTTTCCTGCTCATATTATGACATTACAGACAGAAAATGTTAATATGTTATGTATAGAATGTGAGAGGGAGAGGTTTGGTATGAATTACAGCACTGATGCATGTTTGCGGCGCACAATTAGAACGATGAGATGATGTGCACCTCCTCCTACTAATGGCTGCATGTTGGACCATTTCTGCAGCAGAAAGGGGAAACGTAGGTGCAGGTGTGGGTGGGCTGGTACTACTTTAAGCTCCTATCTAACAGTGATGAAGGTAACCAGTCATTGGTCAACTCTTTTCTTCAGCCAGTGACTAAACTGTCAGTTTTCAGATTACTGGCCCACTGAGCAGTTGGCTAAAGTTTGAGCTCTTTCCAGGAAGAACGTCTGGCACATGCAAAAGTGGGCTGCATATACTTTCCACCCAACTAATTTCAAAATCACTAAATTTACCTGCACAGCCGGCACTGTGTCAGAGGGTACCGACGAAGGCCTTTTATGTTCCCCACTGTGTGCGTGTGAGCATCAGAGTATGAGTTGCTCTGAAGCGCTGTGTCTCTTTCCCGTAGGTCTGCTCTCAGCCCTACCAGGCGGACTCAGATGGAAACTGTCGCAACAAAACAACAGAGTACCTTCACGATGGACTGAACCTGTGCTGCAGGAAGTGCCCCCCTGGTACGTGCTCTTCTGCAAACACAGCATGGACTGTCATTCTTAACATTTCCATTAGTGGTCTCCTGCCGGTGCTCAGGCTGGAGGTAGAGGTGACACGTGCTGATGCAGGTCTCAGGACATGGTGGTAAGAGTTTGGGCGTGGAGGTGTGAAAAAACAGGAACACACGCTTACTGTAGCTAAAAACAATCATAGCCTGATGTTTACTTGTTACTTCCTGAGAAACACAAAGTGAGTACGTACGAGTGTGTACATCGTTCACTTTAGGAGCGTTAAAGCAGAGCTGGGCTGATGCTCCAGGGAGGCTGATGTCAGCTTTTTGTTGTGTATGAGCAGAAAAGGGTTCTGCATCACATTATGCTGCATCTCCGTCAACATGCAAACTGTTTGGTTCTGTTGGCAGCTCTACATCCTAAAAACGTCTCAGACCTCAGCTGTCTAATCTTTACGTGCCCCCACAGGCTGAAACTATTCAACATTTTAAACTCCACATACCATATATCTACCAACCCTGTACAATAAACCAGCGGTTCCCAAACTTTTAGAGCCACGACCCCCAAGATGACATCAGTTTGTGTTCGTGATCCCCCAGTTTGAATTATTAATATATCAGGAGTCATAACTTTGTTGTTCAGGCATTAATGAGTTAAAAATGAACGTGTTAATTCCACAGATTGATCTCTTTACATTAGCACGCTCATTTTCTTTTGAATGAATGAATGAATGACTTGAACTTATTTTGAACAAATGAAAGGGAAAAAAATGTCAAAACAAATAAAAAATAATTTAAAAAAGAGCAAAAAAGAATAATAATATCACATAATCTAATCATAACATTAACAAGTCTGATCAAGCAGTGGGAGAAGTCTACACTTTTAATTTCTTTTTTTAAGTTATTTATTTTTTGCCTTTATTGTATAGGACAGTTGAGAGAGAGAGACAGGAAGTGGGGGAGAAGAATGGGGGAAGGACCTGCAGCAAAGGGCCATGAGCGGGATTCAAACCCACGGCCGCTGCATCGGGGACTGTAGCCCTGTACGTGGGTCACCAGCTCAACCAGCTGAGCTACAGCGACGGCACACTTTTAATTCTGACAGCCCTGATACACATTTATTTGATAAATGAAGGCTTTTTTAAAAATTTTTTTAACAATGGTCTGGTGACCCCCTGAAATTATCTTAGGACCCCCATGGGGGTCCCAACCCCCACTTTGAGAACCCCTGCACTAAAGGCTTAACGGTCAAAAAGATAACGTTTTTTTTTTTTTAAAGAAAAAAGAAAAGAGAAAAGCGAGCTCAAGCTCAAACCCCGAGTGTTTCCCTGGATACAGAGCCTCGCTCTCCACCACCTCACAGGGTTTATGGATGGAGATCAGCTGACTGCACACGTTTTCATTTTTACTCGTGTTGTCATCTGGGAAGCGACAGAAATGTTCCATCACAGGATAAAGGTGATCACTCAGAAGGACTTGGTATTGATTCACAGTGACCCCTCACCCTGAGGGGACAGGTGAACCCAAACCGAGCCAGAACAGAAGCACTGGATCACGGCACTGGGAGGCTTCAGTTTGTCTCCTTCCTGTGTGAGATTATACAGAAGCTACTGGCAGATTTATCAGCTGTAGTTAATTAGCCACTGTTTGATCCATGAGCTGGTTGGATGGGCTGTTTCGGCTCATTTATCGTTTCCTGGTGACTTGTTTGAAGACATTAATCCTTTAAAAGGATGGTAAACAGGCGCATCATTACAGTGCATTATTTAGAGCTAAAGATGAGGCTAAACATGGTCGCCATTACTGCCAGCTGAGGAGGACGTCTGCATGATATACAGAAACAGTATGTTTGGTTATATTGAGACATATGAGTCAGGAGTGTGACTCGTCAGCTTTTCATTTATTTTCCACTGAAACAAATTATAATGATTTTTGTTGTTGTCGCTGCCACAAAAGTGTTTCCTGATTTCTGGAGGATATTATTTTGAACAAGGCTGTCTCTGTAACGCCACCATTTATTTATAATGGTACGTCACATTTTACCTGATTATTTAGTTTTAACCTGATTCTGTTCGGCCACATAGCTCATGTACGTGAAAGTTCAAAGTGCAGAACATGGTTCACTTCATATGGAAGAGGAGAGAAAGCTTAAAGGGTGATGGTGCTGTCATAGGTACACAGTGAGGCAGCATGACACAATATTTAAACCTATAACCCTGAAATGAACGGGTCATTAGGCTGCTTGTTGGTTCAGTGGGAGTGCACTGGTTGGCGTTGCAGATCAGACATTCAGTCACACTACAGACTGCAGAACGGCTCAGAAAGCAGCCGCTGCATTGCTCCATCACTGCTTAACTTCTGTCTTTCTACACTTCCATTGTGGATTTCACACAAGAATTTCCTGTTTTTTGTTTGTTTATTTCACTCGAGGGATGAAAGGCCGAGCTGCAGCTTCCGCACGACGTCGTGTTCTTGGCTTTGAATAGTGCCGCTGCTGGAACAGGCATCTGGGTGGTGAAGAGCAGGGATGCAGCAGTTTGACTTGTTGGAAGCTTTTTCAGCAGCTCTGCTCTCCTGAAGCAATAACTTGATCTCATGTGCCTGCTAATCTCATCTCTCCCACGCGGTGTGGAGTTAATTGTTTTACATCCCACTTGTCTATTGAGTGAGTGCGGCGAGCAGCCAGTGTGTTGTTTAGTGTGTGTTTAATGCCATAACCACAACCTCTTATAAGCAGCTCATGCATTTTATTTTGGAATGGTTGGAATATAATTATATTCTAACCATGACGATGAAGTCAAACCATGAGTAATATTGTGAAATTTAAGGTTTTATGATTAGAAGTTGTGGAGATGCCCCTGTGCTGTCATAAAATGCACATAAAATGTAGGGTGGACACTTTATTATATGAGTGACGGTATATTAACTCAGCTGGATGTTACTACAGGACAGCGACTGACAGAAGAATGCACGGCGACTTCTGACAGCGTGTGTCAGCCATGTAATACGGGCCAGTACATGGAGGCCTGGAACTACGCACCAAACTGCTTCACCTGCGCCAAATGCAGACCACGTCAGTACCTGAACCGCACATCTCCACGTTCTTATTCCATATTCATCACATTAACGTCTTTATTGTGTTTGACCAGACAAAGGTTTGAAGAACAGCCAGGAATGCTCCACAACCACGAGGTCCATCTGTGCATGCCAGTCTGGGAAGTTCTGCATCATGGGGTTTGATGACCCGCACTGCACCGAATGTCGGCAGTACAAGTCATGCCAAGCTGGTTATGGAGTGTCTACGCCAGGTACGGACTTTATGCATGAGATTGTCTCACCTCCCCACAATTATTGCAAACAGAAAACAGTTAAAGTGTTAATTGCATGAACCCCAGTGTACAGGTCAATACTAGCTGTCAATCTACCTGTACTTATAAATATATGTGTACACATTTCTGCAGTAACTATGTCATACAGCTAATAGCATGGTGTCTCCCATATCAGTGAGGAACCCTCGTATCAACCACCAATGTGTAAAACTTAATCAGAACCGTGTTAAATAAAAGTGAAATGTGCTGATGAAGTGTTGTGTGTTGTTGTCAGGCACAGTGAACTCAGATGTGAAGTGTGAATCGTGTCCCAGTGGGACCTTCTCCAACTCGGCCTCCTACACTGATCGCTGCCGGCCTCACACCAGGTACGTGGAGGAGAGTCACGTTTACATCCAGCCATCAGGAACTCAGACCCCTGATGTCTCCTTTTGTTCTTTCCAGCTGTTACGGGAGGGTTGTTCAGAAAGGCACCTCTGTCTCAGACACTGTGTGCGATCAGCAGACTTCCACCAAACAGCCTGAACCTGTGCTCACAACCACAAGTACGACGACGAGCACAGCCGCAGAGGAATCGACGGCTCCACGTAGACTACAAGACTCCACAGAGTCTGTCTCTGCTTCGACTTCAGAAGGAGATTTCAGCTCTGCAACAAAAAGCCTGCAACCGACCGCAGAGTCTGGCAGAGCGCTGGGTACAGTAGCTGCTAGCTCAGTGCCTCTGAGCCGTCGTCATAAAGAAACTGAAGTGTTTCAAGATGTCTCTCTCTTGCCTCTTCTGACTTGTGTGTGTGTTTGTTCCTCTGGTAGCTGCAGTCATCGCTGGCGTCACTGGATTCCTTGTGCTTCTAATCGTCCTCGTGCTGGTGTTCCTTTGCATACAGATCCGGAAAAAGGGTAAGTTCATCCTGTAAAAGCAGTGCATCAGTTATATTCTGTTTGTAACTGCACTACATTTATCTTCACGTTAAAACACAGAATGATCGAGGCCATTGTTTCTCAGCATTTTTATCAGCTTGTGTTGCATTTTCACTACCTCACTGTCTGAATATCTGCTGTTCCTTTTTTCCCAGGAAATGCGAGATTACATCCTAAAGTAGATGCAAATGGAAACTGTGAGAGTGCTGATAAGGTGAGGTTTGGCTTTTTGTCACTGTGACTGAGTGCACGCTTTAGAAGGTACACCTCTACAACCTGCTGCAGTTCACAGAGTTTGGTGTGTTCAGTTTGTTGTGACGCTGGACGACGGTCGGCTGAGGACGGGCTGTTTGACATTCACACTTGAAAATAATCAAAATCAAATCCAGTTTATTGTCATGGTGCTGTACATCCACAGCAGTACAGGCAGGATGAGAGCGTTTCTGCAGGATCCAGTAACTTAAAGCATTTTAAATAAACAAGTGTTTGCATCTCTGGATCAGCAGCTCAGCGTTCTGACAGCTGGAGGCATGAAGCTGGAGGTTCTTCCTCTAACGCTCCGGAAACGTTTGGCTGATGGCAGCAGTTCAGACGGTTCATGGGGAGGGTGGAGGAGTTCCTGACAATGTTCAGTGTCCTGCTGAGAAGGTCTTGGACAGAGGGGAGGGAAACGCCGACGAGCCTCTCTGATGCATTCCAGTGCAACATAGAACAGCTGAATTTCCACCTCTATGATGCTATAAAACTGAACATTACAGGCATTTTAAAGCAGGTGGAGCTGTTGTATTAGATTGCATGTGATGGCACATGAGTGTGTTTGTGGCTGTATAAAATACTTAACTTTCCATTTGCTTCTGCTGCAGATCAGTCAGAGCTATTTGGGGGAATCTCAGGTGACTTCGTTCACAGCTGAGGCACCAGAACAACAGTGTCTGCTGGAGAAAGGGGAAGCCAGCAGTGACCACAGCCAGAGCAGCAGCAATACTGAAACTCTAACCGGAACAGACGGCTACAGCAGCCACGAGTCCATCGGCCCGTTACAGCCCACTCTGGCTCTTGACAGTCCACCCTCTGTGCTGTCGGAGCCCCAGACTTTAGTGTCCAACGTGGAGCCCGTCCTTCCCCCGCCCAGCGTCCCCACACAGCCCTCCTCTCAGCCCACCAGCCCGCAGATCGTGAGCCCCGTGACCACCAGCCCCCAGTTCAACGTCAACATCACTTTGCACATCGGTAACGGGTCCTGTGGGCCTCCGTCCTTCCTGCCCACAGACTTGATGCAGGCGGACTGCAGACTCCCCTTCGGAGAGGAGGAGTCCTTCAGCACCCCACAGCAGGAAGCTGGCAAGCAGTCGGTGATGTCTGTGCAGGAGAGTGAAAGCTACAGTATATGAGGAGTCTGCTGCAGGAAAAACTGACTGAAAAACCTTTGTCATAGCACGACATGGAAAACAATCTGGCAAGCTAACAAAATGCACAAGGAAGGCTCTTCTGGTCCCATATCAGAGTCATTAACTGTTACTTCATGTGTTTATATGTGTACATAGAATGCTGTAAATAAAGATGTAAATATAAGTGATTACCAAACAATAAGAAAATAAAAGGGAATGTAAATTATAGCTCGTAGTCTGCAACCATTTCAACCTCCAGCTAGGCCCATATAAAACATATACAGCTGCTGCTGTAAAATGGGAAATCTGTATATTTGATTTTAAATTTACAAGTTGCATACAATTAACAAACCATGTGCATTTTGTGTGGAAGGATTACGGACATACAGCATCTTATTTACATTACATGTTCTCCACAGTGGCCCTAAAAAGCATTTGGGCACCAAAGCTGCACTTTTGCACCGTCTGAGTTCCTCATTCCTTCAATAAAACGAGTTCATCTGCATCACTGTAAAATAAAACCCTGTCAGACGTTGACAGTCCCACCTCCACCTGGTTGGTTATTCTACTAGCTTTCAACACAACATTTCTACCATCAAATCCATGTAAATTGAATTTGGACTCTTTCTAAAATGCTGCACGTCTCCAAAAGCCGCTGCCTCTCTGTGCATGTTTGTTTGCACATTTAGTCCAAGCTGTCCTCTGCTTTGAGCTCTGAGTGTCGCTCTGCCTTTGTACCCACACGCCTTGATCCTGCTGTGAATGGTCTGTGGACTGAGTTGTACCCCGTAATGCTCATTGATCTCCGAAGCCACTGTTTCACGCCTGTTTTTTCCAGATTTTGCTCACAATTATGCAGTCCAATCTGCTGCTGAGCTGTGTAGGTCTGCCTGCGCACCACCTGTTCTCAGTCACGAGTCACCTCCAGTTTTGAACTTTCTGACTAAACACCCAAGTGGAGAAGTTTTTCGCTGATCTGATGAATTATACAAACGAACGATTTTCACTTTATCGCTGAGATTTTTTTGCAGCTGCTTTCAATTAACCAGTTTCAAAGTCATTTAAAGCGGCAGTTTAAACTCAAAGACTCTTCATACGACGCTCCTCGCAGAGTAACCACAGTTCATCACATGGGTTCAAAGAGGGACCACGAGGACTCGTCCATGTACTCAGGGGTATGTTCAACCTGATTTATTTATTTTAGCAGAAACATTTGTTCTGAACTTTACTAAATGTCTTTCTGTGGATCAAATACCATCTTATCTGACATTTTATGAAAGAACCTGATGAATGAAACACACTGAGGTTAGTTTAACCTTTTGTTATGTAAAATATAAAGACTACTCTATTACAGGTGCTGCAATCATAGTTTCCTTTAAAGGGACAGACGTGTTAGAAGTAACAGTGCAGTAATAGTCAAAGTAAAGTCACCCATCAGGCAGCTGACAGCAATGTGTGTGTTAAATCCTTGTTACTGTAACTACACTGTATTACCAAAACTGTGCAAAGAGCATTTAAACTGCCATGGCAACAGCTGCTTTAACTACTTTATACTTGTGGGCACTTTACATACATTCATATCAATGCACTGAGTGGAGCAGAAGTTATTTCCTTTTGTGCTGCAGGTGACTCGGTGGTTAGCATCATCGCCTCACAGCTAGAAGGTCTCCGGTTGGCGTCCCGGTGAGGACACCCGGGATCTTCCTGCGTGGAGTCTCCATGTTCTCCCCGTGCAGCGTGGGTTCTCTCCGGGTTCTCCGGCTTCCTCCCACAGTCCACAAACATGCTGAGGTTAATTGGTGATTGTAAATTGTCCGTAGGTGTGAATGTGAGTGTGCTTGGTTGTCTGTCTCTAAGTGTAGCCCTGTGATAGACTGGTTACCTGTCCAGGTGAACCTGCCTTCACCCTGAGTCAGCTGGGATAGGCTCCGCCCCCCATGACCCTGGTGAGGATTAAGGTGTAGAGATGATGGATGGATTGAGTTAAAATGAAGGAGCAGAAAACTGAAATACTTGTGAGTAGCTCAAATAATCTCAGTTCTGTTGAATCACATAACACTGGTTTAACATATGTAGACAACACAATAATAAACAATGGCGGGTCTGCCATCATCCATCAGGTTGGTTTACACATCAGTTGGTTTGTGGGACTCACATGACACAGGTAAACAAACAACAACAATAAAACACTGTCAGAGTCAGTACGTATGCGGACTTTCCTGGTATATACATCTTAAATGTCCACTTCTCCTTTCAAAACCCCTGATGTGTGTCACCCTGGCCACCGCGGCTCTGTGACCTTATGAGGGTTATTTCCCTTCCTTCCCTGGACCAGCTGGACTGCCCCTCATGGTGGATGCTCTGACCTGACACGAGCTGTTGAATTCCCCTTTAGAGCACTGAGACTATCCAGTGTCCCATGAGCTGGTGATGAGCTGGATGGACTGATGCCACAGACGTGTACCTTCCACTCCACCACCTGCACTGGGAACACTGGGCTGGTTCTTTTGTTGTGTTTTCAGTGGACGCTCCTGCCCCCTGCTGGTCAGAGGCGGACACTGCAGCCGGCCACTCTCTCTCTCTGCCCTTAAAACGTCTCCTCTGAGCGGTGGCAGCCACTTTAACTGGAAAATTTAATGTTTTAGTTCAACAACGTAGGACAAGAATTGCGCTCATTTCCGTGTGTTTTGTTGTTTGTTGTAGCCGAGCAGCGGAGCAGAGCGGCGGACTGAACCACTCCGCTACATCAGAGGGGTGTTCACCTTTACACCGTCACATTTCTCCACTAACACTCTCCCGTGAAATCGCGTACGTCCACGATTAAAACGGCTCCTATTTGCTTCTGTGTTGTGTTCATGTACGAATTGCGTTTATCTCGTAAAACCACACCATAGAAATCCCCCCCGTCCCTGGGCGCGGTTGGTCGCGCCTGTTGCCGCTGTGTGCCGCTCTCCTTCCTGGAAGACACTCGCGTCGGAGCCGCTGATGTCGCCGACAGGAAGCCGGTGAGTTCGGCCGTTTTTCACTCGGTTTTCATCCACGTCTGCTTTAAAGTACAGTCACGTTAAGTTGCCTGTGCCTCTCGCACGCCACCCCCGTACACACCTTTTCCATGCGTGGGTTATTTAATGAGTGTTACGCCTCTTTTGTGCGCCTACCTCCGCTCATCTTCCCTCCGCTGCTCGTCGCTTGTGTTTACAAGTCCGGCCAGCGAGCCCGGTGGAGGAGCCGGTGTGTGTGTGCTCATGTGTTAGCCTGGTGGGTGGTGGGAGAGGAGGAGGAGGAGGAGGAAGGAGCTCCGACCGGGCTGCTGAAAGCTGCTTCATGGGGGAATTGAACGGGGAGCTCCTGAGCACCGGGAGGAGGAGGTGGAGGTGGTGGAGGTGGTGCTGCAGGTGTTCGCCTGTTGGTTGGTGCAGACAGTCCGTAGGAGCTCCAACACCTCCTCAGAGGGATGTGTGATTCATTTACAGCCTTTATATTACGCTCAGGTGTTTCCTCAGGTAAGGAGGAAGCGACTAAAGTGAAACCAAGTTGCAGCCGAATTAAATGACATTATAATGGAGTTAAATTAATAAAGGGGACTATTCTGTCCATCAGTAGCTGTTTTCAAGGGGATTTGATTCACAATCTGTAAGTGAAAGTACATTCAGATAAAATAAAATATTCACCAGATAGATAGATAGATAGATAGATAGATAGAATCACCGCCACCATGGACACCGATAAATAGGCAGAAATAAACAATAAGAAAAAAAAAACAATAAGAAAATCTAATGCAAAATGTACAATAAGTGTCATATTTCAGGAATAGTTCTGTGTGGAGTGGAGTGCAAATAGTGATGTGCAACAAAACCAGTACAACAGAAGTGTGCAAAAAGCAATTTCAATGATGGAACCCGAGAAATAACCCCTACTGGTTATTTTCTCAGTTGTAATTAATTGTTTGGTCTTGTTCAGATTGCAAGAGTCCATAACACTAAGATATATATATATGAAAAGTTGAAAACCCATGTGTCTGTGGAGCTGCAGCTTGCGATGTTTTTGCACATTTCTGCAGTCGATCCAAACATTTTCTATTCTGCTCAACTGACTGTTGCAGCTGTACTTTCAGACCCGTGTTCATCCGAAGGTAAGCAGGTAAAATGAGCCCTGACAGCTCACTGGAAGCTCTCATGAGTAGGATTAAATATTAAATAGCTTCTCATTGCCCATTTTGTTAATGTGTGACTGAAAGGAAGAGCTGCGTCTTTGTCATAAATGTATTCGAGCATGCTCCTCTCTGCCGTGTTGTTGTTGCTCATTGCCTGGTGTTTGCTGTTTTATCAACAGAGACAATCTCGTGAAGTCCCAAGACTCCTCTCGTTGATCGATCCCACATGCAGCGAGCCCCTCTCTGACTGATTAACCACGTGTACCCAGCTCCAGAACGTTGCCCTCTTAGATGCCGCTCAGTCTCTGTTTTTGCAAATGGCTTGCTGTCTGAAGGACGAGCTCCTCTGTTCCATCTGCCTCAGCATCTACCAGGACCCCGTCAGCTTCGGCTGCGAGCACTACTTCTGCAGAAAGTGCATCACCGAGCACTGGAGCAGGCAGGAGCCTCACGGAACGCGGGACTGTCCCGAGTGCCGGAGGACCTTCACCGACCCGCTCCTTTCGCCGAGTCTCAAGTTGTCTAACATTGTGGAGCGCTACTCGGCCTTCCCGTTGGACGCCATCCTTAACGCCCAGAGGAGCTCCTACCCCTGCAAGGACCACGAGAAGGTCAAGCTCTTCTGCCTCACTGACAAAAGTCTGGTGTGCTTCTTCTGTGACGAGCCGGCGCTACACGAGCAGCACCAAGTGACCACCATCGACGAGGCCTACGAGGAGATACAGGTCAGTTCCAGCGCACACACTCTGACAGCTCATTAGTAAGAGCGAGGCTGACATTTCCTTAAAACCCATCAGCACTCTGCATCACGTTAAGGAAGTTGCACTCAGTCACCCCCTGGGAGCTGCACAGACACTTCAGCAGTAAGTCCTCTGCTGTCGCTGAGCAGCTCCATTAAAGCAGTTCGGGCATTTTGTGCTTTGCTCATGAGCACTCCGGGTACAGCAGGTGCAGAGGAATAAGACATTTACTTCTCCCAGATCCCCACAGGAGTCCACTGACCTCAGATCATAATGAGATTCCAGTTTATAGCTCTCGGTATGATCAGAGGTCAATGGATTCATCTCCGTGGTGCCCACTGAAGTGGGTAGAAAGATGTTTAGGTATGCAGCCGTGCTGCCTGGAACAACCTGCATAAGAACTGGAAAATGAAGGACAGAGTTATCAGAGGTGAATTATGTGCATCAAAGATTTGGACTTTAAGGGAAACTTGGTGTATTTAATGTATGAACTCTAGACTTTTTAAACAAATGTGTGCTTTTTGCTTGAGGAAACCTTTTAATTCAGACACTATGGATGTTGTATTTGTCGTTTCCATGTTGTTGGTGTCTTTGTTTGCACCTTGATGCCATGCAGCTGGTTTGGTCTCACTGTGAATTCAAATCTGGAATCTTAAACGGTGAACTAAAGGTTTGATCACCTGGCTGATCTGTTAGTTCAGTTTCATTCCCTCTGAGGCAAACTGGTTGATTTTATACCAGAATAAATGTCACACTTGTTGAATAAATTGAATTAAAAAAAATACATAAAAACTGTAAATCCTTAAATATTTCAGGAAAAGCCCAACGTACACATGCAGGGATGTGAGTGATGTGTGTATTTACTGCTGGATGTCATTCATAGGTCTGCTTTATAAGTCTGGCAGCAGACCTGAGCTGCATGTCGACTCCTCTCCCCACAGCTCTTGTCATCTCTAAACTTTTAGCTCGGCCCCACAGTGCTTAAAAATTAAAGGAAATTTTGGTTTGTTTGAGTGCAGAAGTCTTGACTCAGCGAGGAATTAAATTTGAATGTACTGGCAGATGTGTTTGTTGAAATGAGGTGAGAAACTGCTGAATCGCTCAATGATTCATTACTTCTTAGATTCAGGACACTTAACGGTAATTGACTGGGACGATATGAACTTCCACACCAGTCTTCTGCTAATGCATCATACGTGTTTACTCTGAGTCATGTTTTCCACATTAACAGGAACGGTTCAGTGTTTGCTCTCCTCTCGCTGTTTGGATAATTCCATTCCCACAGAGCCAAAATCCAATAACTGTGAAACAAAGCTCCTAATCCTGTTCCTGCTTTGCTCCAGTATGCATAGCAACACATTCCCGTCTAGCATGATGCAGTCTGTCTCACGTCTGCTGCTGCTAATGCTCTGTGCAACATGCAAACATTTGGTTTTCTGTTTTCTTGGCAGACGGCCGAGTGAAGTTTCAGATGAGGAACTGATGGTTAGCACTCACACTGAGAGGTTTTTAAGGGTTTACACTCGTACTGCAGCTCAGACCAACACTCAGACACGCTGGGATGCTAATCAGATCTGATCAGTGCCTTTGTCTTCACAGACTATTAATAACTATGAGTTTGATGCTCTGATTTGGCTGTGTCCATATTTGATAACTACCAAGCGTTACTTTACTACACAGAGTATTTATGATGCTGACCTCTGATACTTATCTGAAAGTACAGTCGTGACCTGATAATCGACCCTTAACAATCCTGAACCTGCTGTCTGACAGGTTTTTAGGAAAAACCAACAGAACCCATAAAAACAGCCTTAACATAGCGACAGCCTTGGATTGTGACTCCGACATGACATTTAATGTCACCAATCAGGATGACGGCGTATTATCTG
>NW_007577745.1:942586-954554 GCF_000690725.1 Stegastes partitus | reverse complement strand
TCAGTATTTCTTTCTATAATATTTTGCCTGCATCGTCAACATCTCAGAGGGACATGTGGGTGTGTGATGTTAGCAGCAGCTAAAGCATCCTCTAGCGTTGATGAGCAGCGAGCTATGGAGGTCTGGTAAGTTCCCGTCTTTCTAACTCCACACCCTCGTATTTCTTTTTATTTTCAAACCATCTTCAGCTCTAACCGACTCTGACTCCAGTGACATTGCTCATGGCGGTGTATCAGACGCTGCTCAGCTCCCTCCGGTGCTACAAGTACATTTCTTTCCACATTTGCCCCGAGACCTGTAAACCGACTTTGATGTGGAGTGTATGTGGGGTTCCCCTTTAACTGCTTTAATTGGATTATAACTACTTTGTACTATTGAGGTGCTTATGAGGACTAAATTAAAGATTTAAATATGGAGCTAACGAGTACAGTTAATTGAATTAAATACACATGTAAACACAATCAGGCGGTTTGTGGGTAATATAGAGCTGCGGTTGTTCCCTCCTGTGTTCTGCTTCCATTATAATTAAAACACTGTGAAAATCAGCGCCGTCCTCAATCAGGCCCGGCGCTGGAAGCTTGAGAAAGGTCAAAACTGTGTAATCTTGAAGCAGAAGTAATTAGGCCCAGCACAAGATGTTTCTCTTTTCTTGGACACCAGCTTGTCCCTCTGCTTGGGACTCTTTTCAAGGCGGCGATCTGGCATTTTGTATTCTGGCAGGAGCCTTGGAGGCTTCCCAGATCCGCAATACTGAAAGCGAGTACGAGTACACAGAGGCCCCATCGGAAGCAACCGTGTCCCACGATGAGCCTGACATAGTCGCCTTTTTAGATCTACAAGTGGGGTGGTGTGTTACATAACGTCTCATCCTCACCAGACGAACACAAACATCACAGCGAGGCACCAGATGGTGGTACAATTATTTTCTGTCACGTTCGTTTGAGATCACAAAATACATTTTGCAAAGAATGCGTATGCTGTAAGTGAACTTTATTCTCTGAATTAATGATGTTGTAAGAAGGAGCATATGTAAGCAATGCGCTGTGACACCAGGCGAGTCCTTCTATTATTTTGTTTGTGTTGAGCAGACAGGGCTTTGTGTCACGTACAAACAAATGTGCGCGAGCATCGCCTGCAGGCACAAGTCTTAGCATGAGGCTCGGCCGTGCTTCACTAAATGCCAGAACAACATGGTGAGGATGTGTTGAAGTGCAGCAGCGGCAGCGATCGGCTCCAGTGTTGTGACTATGTGGGCCAGAGGGGCGCATGTCGTGCCAGCTTGGTGGCCTCTTTAAAATGAACCTGAGAGTTTTTGTATGGTGGGAAAGTTTGTCGATGAGGGGGAGAGGATTTAGTAGGTCGAGAGCCAAAGCTTGGCCTCTTTGTGTTCAGCTGTTAGACGGGCTGGCACATTGAATTCAGCACTGGTGTTAACTGTGTCTGCCTCTCTTCTGTCTCATTCGCCTTTGTTGGGAGGGTCGAGCATCATCTTTACATTTTGACAGAGAAGTGGCTCCTCAGTGAGGAGGACAAAAATCTGCAAGGAGTCATGATTTTGTTTTTGGGGGAAACAAACTGGAAGCTACACCGATGCTGTCAGAGCAACAGTGGGTCCCTGTTACTGTGTATTTACACAGTGGTGTCTAAGCTGGCTCTTCTTCTGTCTTGAGGACAGCAGAGTGCCTCCGTCACCTTCAGGTTTCTGCAAACAGTACAGCACTAATGATTAGTGAGTTTCACAATCAGTGGTTCTGCTAATGATTAATGCGTTTCACCGTCAGTGGTACGAGGATGACAAAAGCATTTCAACATGTGTAGCTGATGCTCAGACTAAGAGATCTGGACCAACGCCTTCAACATGATAAAAATAGAGAAACAGGAAAACAGAGTCAGTCTTGACCCAGAGCTGCTGTTAGTTTGTGTCTGAGGTTACTCTGGCAAAGTTCATCTGGATCTCAGTGACACTTGCAGAACAAGTAAACCTATGTAACCTTCTTCTTCTTCTTGTTTTTGTTCTTCTTCTCCTCCTCCTTTCCCTATTTGAAGCCACTCATTTAATATTCTACCGCCGACTAGACTCCCAGGTTTTCAGACACAGCCCCCTCCAGCTGCCTTAACTTTGGGCTGACAGTGTTTTTGGATGCCCGGCGTCTAGTGACAGGAGCAGCCTTCGGTTAGTCTGCAGTAATCTCCTTAGCCTGGCATGTCACTCCGCTGACCTCGGGCCCTGAGTCCTGTTGCCGTGTGGAGGGCTTTACCTCCTGCTGATTTGCATCCTTTCCCCCGTAAACGCTCCTGTGATCAGATCTGTAAGGCACAAACACGTCCTGCACCAGGCTGATGCAAACACATCTGTTAAACATTCACCCAGAACATAATTGCTCGCTTGCACATATTTCTCAACAGAGAAGACATGAAGGTGGGATCGAGGAGGATTTGTCTGCAGCGCTGCCATTTGCTTCAGGGAGAAGCGATTTCACAGGGAACTAATGCGTTCTGATTAGGAGGGGTTTTATTCCAGCAGTCATATTGGACGGCGTGGAGCACCGTTCAAGCCGAACGTTCAAGAGCAAAAAGCGCTATTAATGCTGAATTATCTCAAACTTATTGAGAACTGAGTCATTAAACACAATCAGCAACAGAAATCTCCAGATTTGAATCCTCTGGTGTTTTGTTGTACATTTCTGGCCTGTTGGTCTCACTTTAAACCCACTAAATGAGGTCAGAACCAGACCCTGGTATCTACAGAGCCCTATTAGAGTACGTGCTTTATGCTCAGGGAATAATAACGCTTCTTTTTTTCTACTTTCTTTTTAAAAAACATCGTTATAGGTGATGAGGTTGCAGCTCCCTCCCTTAGTCATGCTACGGTTGCAGCGCCGGCGCCACCTTAAGTAGAGGTTGGCTGGATAGTTGCGACCCTGATTGGAGCTGGACGAAGCTGTGCACTTATTACCACGGAGCTGTGGCCTGAAGTTGGCAGCTGACTCCTGCCGAGGACAAAATGGAAGCCGCAGCAGCTTTAATTGTGATGATGGAGCCTGTCAGTGGGCTGCGAGCAACCACAGGACGAGGCAGACTCTTCCTGCTGTCTGCTCACCCCAGGGACGGCTTTCCGCTCTACTTGACGGCGGCGTAAGACCAGATAAGAAGGGAAATCGACTGCAGCCCCTGCTTAGCCATGCATAGTTGGAGACTTAACTTTGAGACTATAGATATTTCAGGATGTATATGGAAGGAGAACAACGGCGGGCAGGCAGCTGTGCAGTGATGTCAGTCTGACTAAAGCCCACGCTGCGGAAGAATTAAATGATTACTGTGGTTTGGAGTCACCCACACAGACCTGTCACTCAGCATGTCCTGACGCACCTGTGTGCCGTCCTCTATTAACAGCATCCCGACACCACGTTATTATTTTCTTATCAGGCCACAAACAGGGGGGTTAATCACGAAGACGTATTTGCATTTTCCTCGTCTGCCTCGCCGTAGCGCAGGACGGCGTTTGAAAATGGAGAATGAGCACAGCAGCCTTTGAAGTGTTCCTCTGGTGGTTTAAAAACAGGGCTGTCTTTCATTCTCCCGACTGTCAGCGCCTGGCCGAGAGCTCTCTCTCTCTCTCTGAGCCTGCCATCACCACGCATGGCCGTGCTGCTGCAGTAATGAGTCAGGCAATTTCAAGGGCACCCACGGCTGCCATCTCCCCCGTGGCTCGCCTCAGTCTGCTCTCCTCTCCTCCAGCACATCTCGCTCTCTCTGTGTTTCCTTCGCCGTGCTGCCTTCTCTTCTAGTAATCTGCTCATTTCTGAATTATGTGCTGTATTGAGGGCCACATAACCGGCTTTTGAAGAAGCTCAGTCCCCTCCTCCCCACCCTGATCATTTCCACCCACCCACCCCAAACAAATGACTTGTGCAGTGTGGCGGTCCATCATGGTGGCCGAGAGGCTTCGTTCATGCAGAGACGGAGCAGTCGTGTTCCATTAGGGGAGCCCGGGCATAATGCCCTGGTCCAGAGAGGCGGCAGCTCGTACTGCGCCTATTACTGATACCGCTGATGATGCTGGAGGCAGAACAGAGCCGGGATGCGTGTTGCCTTCAGCACACGCTGGTGGTAGATTAGCAGGTAAACAGCTGCGCTGATTGGAAGAAGTGAGCCGGCGTTGCATCCGTCACGCAGCAGAACATTTTGTATTTTGGAGACTTTGGTTTGTGCTTAAGCTACGAGATGTCTGTACATCTGCCGTGCATTAGAAGTGATCATGTAGAGCTTCTGCAGAGAGGAGCTGATGGTGCAATGTGCCATATGTTTTCTAGCAAGTAGAAATGTCTCCGTTTAACACAGAGCTGGAAACATGAAGCTTTGCAAACAGACTAGAGCCTTGTTTCTGTTCAGTATATTCAGGCTGAGAGGACTGAAAAATGCTTCTCATGAACCCTCTTAAACTGAACAGGTGAGTCCTAAACCCCAGTAATGTCAGACACTAATGATTGTAGACGAACAAGAACCTCCTGGGTTTATCCTGGAGAGTTCCTCAAGAACCTCAGAGGACCTTTGACCAGAGGTTTTGTTCCCTTAGTGGGTGGATTCGCTGTCAGGACCACTGATGCTCTCTAGAAGGTTTAAAGATCAATAAGTGGTATTAACATAAGATAACAAACCTCAAAACATACAACTGTACATGCACTACAGGTGTGTTTGTGTCTCCCTTCCTCTCAATAAAGTTCAATAAAGATCAATAAAGTTCTATTCTATTCTATTCTATTCTATTCTATTCCTCTCATCAGGTGTAATTGTGTTCATGTACTAGCAGAAGCGGGACTGTCCTGATAGTACGAGCTGAGCGTTCTGGTCTTTTGTTCTGAATGGTTTTCATGGTACTCGATTGGCTGCAGGTGTCTCAGTGGTTAGCACCGTTAGCGCCTCACAGCTAGAAGGTTCGCATCCCGGTGAGGACACCCGGGATCTTCCTGCGTGGAGTCTCCATGTTCTCCTCGTGCAGCGTGGGTTCTCTCCGGGTTCTCCGGCTTCCTCCCACAGTCCAGAAACATGCTGAGGTTAATTGGTGATTGTAAATTGTCCGTAGGTGTGAATGTGAGTGTGCTTGGTTGTCTGTCTCTAAGTGTAGCCCTGTGATAGACTGGTTACCTGTCCAGGTGAACCTGCCTTCACCCTGAGTCAGCTGGGATAGACTCCAGACTTCATGAATGTTGGAAGATGTCAGTAAAATTCAAAATCAGCCTAATCAACAAGTGTTTCAAATATCTGGTCTGTCCCATGGAAACTGGAGGAAAACTATATAAATACAGACATCAGCCAGTGAACCAGCATGATGTTCAGTCAACACTGCTGCTCTGGTTAATGTGGGATTTATTACAGGACTGTAGTAAACTTAGATAGCTGAGTATATGCATTTGCTTAGCAACAGTAAATTAAATTACACAACCTGATGACGAGCCTCGTCAGTATCGATTCCTCTGTTGAGGTTTCATATTCTGTGGAAATACAGAAACTCCCACATGTGCACCGGATCCCGATGATTCATGATAACTGAACGCATTGTGTCTGTATGACATCAGCAGCGGTGCATCCAGCAAGTCGAACCTGTAGGTCGCATTGGAACTGGTCTGGCAGGCTCAGGAAGGAGGGAGACTCACTGGTCATCTTAGTCGATGAAAGGGGAAGTGCTGTCCTTTAAGTTTTGCAGCTTTACGTGAGGCTTAATGCTGAGCCTCCTTAATGTGAGGCAGACCAGCAGGAAGAGCAGCCTGCACACCAGTGACCCCGCCATGAAGATTACACCAGATAGAAAAGACCCGGCACTGAGAGGAACGATTACTCTTTCTAAAACTCAACAAGAGCTGGAATGTGCTTTAAAAATTGGTAGATGTGCAAGAGGATGGTTTTGGGCAAAGACAGTTGCAGGTCTTGGTAAATTCTAGCAGCTGATGAGTGATGCTGAAGGAGCTGTTATTCCCTGCTTTGCCTCCGTCAGTGTGATATTTGGGTGGAAGTGAACTGCTGTTCCCTGTCGCTGCAGCCATGAGACTCTAAGCCCTGCGTTGATTAGCTGGGGAATTAAGACAGATTACAGCCCATTGTTCTCGGGGGTCTGGGCCGGGCCGGACGGGGCCGTAATCTCTTGTAATTCTCTGTGTCCGTGATTTGCTGCAGATGATTTAATTAGACTTGCTGCTGATAGGAGTCCTTGTTTTCAGACTCAGATCTGACCCCCTACCTGAGCTAACCGATGCCCGTTGTGTCTAAACCAGAGCGTCGAGCTGCTGTTTACCTACAAACCGGTGGTACTGGTACTGTCCAGGCACAGACAGGCCGGAGATGATTGATGGGCAGGCAGGTGCTGTTATCAGTCCAGCGTCAGCTGTGCGATTAGGTAAATGGTGTCAAATTAAGCAGTAGTAGATTGTGTAATTATCAGAGTAATGAGAAAAAGCTTGTTAAATAAGCAGTCCTGGTTATTGTCTATTGATTGGAAAGCCCCTAATGAATGTCAGTCAGCTGTAATGTCTTACCAAGGCCTGCAACCTGGCCTGCTGGATAATTTATACCTCAATTAGCAATTTAAACACCTCGTTTCCGATTATGATAAAATACGGCCATTTTTAATTTCTCTGGCCGTGAGCTGTTAGACCTTGTGTATTTGCCATAATTGCATTTAGCAAGGTGACGGCTAATCAGCCAGATGTTTTGTCTCTTCTCATCTTCACTCTGCACATTAACGGCGGCTTCCTGCTCGAGCAGCTGTTTGCAGTTTAGCGCGTGCTCTCATCCTCAGTGACTTACAATAGCTGCAGAGCAAGCGGGCATTCCTCCGGCATTAAAGTGTACGCTGTCAAATAGGTGAGAGTGTTTTAATCAGGACAAGTCAAGTCCCAACATCTCTTATCCACAGCGCCATCAGTCCAAGAGAACTACTGGAATGCAGAGTCATGATCTAAGTGGTGCAATCAGAAGCTCATCCCACCAGTTTCAAAAATATGCATTTAATTAAAAAGACATGAAGGCTTTAAGAGAAGTAGAAGTGTCAGACTACGTCCACAATAAGTGGAGAAGTCTTCCTTCTCCTCGTTCTGGCCTTTTTAGTCAACAGTAGTATGTGAAACTGGACACACAAGCTGTTGGAAAGTGTCCAAAGTCAGAAGAAGCTCACATTTTATTGTAAATGAGAAAAACTGACCTGTGGTTGACCCGTGGCATTAAAATTCTGCCACCTCTAATCTGCTCATGTGAAATGTTAATGCTGAGGATCACAGGAGGACTCAGGTGTTGTCATCAGGGAGCCACAGAGAGTTCATCACAGAGAGCAGGAACAGACCCACAGAGGTTCACCTCCACACTGGCCTGTTCCAGATGTGACTGAAGCACAAGGAGGAACAGAGTATTTTAGTGGTTTTGTGTTTTTCAGAACATGTTTTAAAAAGGAACCAGCGTAACGTGGAGGCAGTCTCAGCCGATCGTAGGGAGTTAGCGGTTGTTGACTTCTCTGCTGTAGAAGATGAGCCTTCTCAAAGAGCTTTGTGTACTTTTTAGCTTTTAGTTCTTTCTTTTTATGAGGATTAACAAACAGTATTTTCAAATGAAATGACAAAGGCATCGCTGCAAGAACAGCTTTTATGAATCTCATCAGAGGTGAACAATAGAAGGTTTTTTGTTCTTTGTGCTCACAATCCAGTGAACTGTCGGCACACATTCAGCTGAGTAGAACTGAAACCCTGTTGTTTTAAAACCGACGACAGTCTCTGTAGGAAATCACACAGCTGAAGCAAAGGAGCTTTAAAAACCTGGATGATTTCGGTTCTCTGTGGACCAAAGTGTTTTAATGATTAACTTCTTCATTTTGATCTATTGAGGGCTGCCGGTGTCTCGGTGGTTAGCACTGTTAGCGCCTCACAGCTAGAAGGTCGCTGGTTAGCGTCCCGGTGAGGACACCCGGGATCTTTCTGCGTGGAGTCTCCATGTTCTCCCCGTGCAGCGTGGGTTCTCTCCGGGTTCTCCGGCTTCCTCCCACAGTCCAGAAACATGCTGAGGTTAATTGGTGATTGTAAATTGTCCGTAGGTGTGAATGTGAGTGTGCTTGGTTGTCTGTCTCTAAGTGTAGCCCTGTGATAGACTGGTTACCTGTCCAGGTGAACCTGCCTTCACCCTGAGTCAGCTGGGATAGGCTCCGCCCCCCATGACCCTGGTGAGGATTAAGGTGTAGAGATGATGGATGGGAGCTGTGTGTTCCTGATGTAGATCTGTGTGGATAGAAACTATAAATATATAAAATACTTTTCCCCAGCTTCACTAATAATAGTTTTTTAATACTAACGAGGCTCCGATATGTTGATTATTGGAAGTCGTCCCATCAGCAGAGCTGCTCTGAAGCAGACCTGACTGCAGGCTGGATTATAATTCATACAGCTGTGTGGCTGCTGTCTGCAGAAACCCTTATTTTACAGTGTGGCTCGACAAAAGCGGCATATATCCCAAATATTTATTCGATGTCGGCGTCCTGAGTGAAGGAGAAGCAGGCACACACTCTATTTGGTCAGATAGAGCTGCTGGCGAGCCGCAGGCTGCATACTTCAGACACACCAGAACCAGCACAGCCGCCTGCAGCTGCACGCCAAGATGAAGTCGAGTCGTACAAATCTGTTTGTTATCCGCCTGCCGTGTGGCACCGGCTGGCATGCAACCACGTCGTGTTTTTTTTCTTTTCTCAAGGTGATTTGTGCGCCTGACACGTAGGACATGGTTTTATATTAACGGCATGCTGACTATTAGAGGCCTGACTAATCCTAAGGAGCTTTTTCTAAAAGATGACACGGGCTTGTGTTGGGTTGCAGTGGAAATCCAGCAAACATATCCAAGGGTCATTTTCAGGGTGTGTTTACTCAGTGTGACCAAAGAGTGAAGTCATTCTGCAGTAGAAAGGAGATAATAGTGTTAGAGGGAGTGCAGCTCCTGGAGGAGTGTTGTTATGCCTGCATTTAGGCTTCTGCAGGTGGAGCTTTGAAACACAGCTGTTGAAACCTGCAGCATGAACACTCTGAATGCTGAGACCGTGTTGATTTGTTATATTTGAAGAGAGAATCAAAATCAGTCTTTAGTGATGTGACAGAACAATTATTTTCAGCCACAGCTGCAGCCAGAGTTTTCAGTGTTAACCTGCCAGATTATCATTAGATTAGATAACTTACGCTGCACGGCTAACGGAGGAGGTTCTGTTCAGAGTTTGGGATTTTAATCGGATGTTGGAGGCACGGCTCTTTTACATGTTCTTTTCCTCACAGTAGCCTAACCCTGAACAAAGCGGTGCAGCAACAGAAACACAACCTGTGTGCATTTATCTGGTGATACAGGAAACTGATAAATATGTTTTTATGTCCTGATTTGCCGCCTCGTTCCACTGCTGGTGTTGTGGTTAGGGTTAGAAAAATGAACTAAAGCGATTTCCACATATCCTTCACTGTGTGAGCGTCAGACTGAAGGCATTTCTTGAGTGATTAAATGTTTGAAGGTTAAAGTTTAAGGGCTCTAGTGTGTCATGTTTGAAACAAGCAGCAGGCAGCGAGTGTATGAATATATCACCCTGCACCATTAACGGTTTAATGTTAACCTTCCTCATTGTGCTGAAGAGGAGTCAAATGACGCATCACGTTGCCCTTTTGTTGAAGCTGATTAGGACGACCTGTGTTAATGCAGGTTTTCCTCATCAGGCTCCCAATAAAGCGGATGATTAACCTAATAAAGAAAGTTGATAACCTCCATTGTAGCACCCGTTATGGCTGATTGGGGTTTTAGGTTCTGTGAGACTCATCGTACACCCTCCGGGTCCGTCCACCTGTTGGATGGTGATGACAGATCCAGCTGACATTTGGGCAAAACATGCATTAGGGATCTATTTTTCCTTGCAGGTTACACCCTGGACAGGCTAGGAACACACTCATATTCACACCTGTAGGCGAGTCAGGGGCTCCGGTTGATCCAGTCTGCACGCCTCCAGGCTGCAGCAGGAAACCGGAGCACCTGGAGAACATGCAGACTCCAGGATATGGTTTCATCCATATCCATAAACGTCTCCAGCTTTGTCTTCTAAAGTCATCTGTCCCCCTTAACTCTTCTGTCAGAGCACAGTGTTGAACCAGCAGTGGTCCTGTTACCTACAGCAGTGGTTCTCAAACTGGGGGTAAAAAAAAATAAAATAATAAAGCCTACATTTATCAAATAAATGTGTATCAGGGCTGTTAGAATTAAAACTTCTTCCCACTCCTTTATTGAATTTGTTAATGTTATGATTTGATTATACGATATTATTGTTCTTTTTTGCTCTTTTTAAAATGATTTTCTTTTGTTTTTATATTTATTTTCCTTTCATTTGTTCAAAATAAATTAAATTCATTCATTCATTCATAAGAAAATTATTGTGTTAATGTAAAGAGATCAATCTGTGGAATTAAAACATGAATTATTAACACATTAATACATGAACAACAAAGTTATTAATCATTATATAACAATAATTCAACCTGGGGGGTCAGGAACACAAACTGAGGTTATCTTTGGGGTCGTGGCTCAAACAGTTTGAGAACCGCTGACCTAAAGTAAACTGTAAAATGAGCCTTTCTTATTTTATTGTGACGCGTTGCGTACTTCAGAGAGGGCCTTTGCTCCACGGCTGAACTCCTTACGTTAGTACAGATGCCAGTGGGATTGTGAATGAGGTTTCCTTTGGTCTTTGTCGGGGCTCCAGTTTGCCTCTCGACACACAAAAATGTAAGAACTGTAAAAGGTGTGGAGAGTTTTAGTTGGTCTCTGCACAGCCAGATGGAGCTCCCACACGGAGACGTTTAAACACTTCTGCTAATGATCCCGTTCTTTGGAAACAATCACAGAAGTCGGTGTTTGATGTGACGAGCTGGTGGCTTGTTTTGGATTTTATCTCACAGGCCTGAAGGAAATACATTTTTGTTTGATAATGTGTTTTTTTCCCCCTGTTGAGATGATGTATAGCCTCCCTGAGACCAGCATCTTGCTCCTGACAGGCCTGATTGATGGTTCTTCAGAGACTCGCTGCTGCACTGAGAAGTATTCAGAAGATTTCTTATAAGGCTTATAAGCATTCAAACTGAATGTCTGTCCAATAAATGTCCAACTGCAGCAGTTAAAACCATGTAAATGTTTTATTTAGTTTCTGACTAGACGCTTGTCCTCCTCAGCAGTCGGGATGATAGGAGCTCTGGAAGCCTCGGGCCTGGAGGTGAAGCCCTGAGTGGCTTCTGTCAGGCCGGAGAGTGACTTTATACGAGCAGCAGACTCGCTCTTATCGGTCAACACCTCTCAGATTTCCACTCTGGTGCCAACAACAGCCCCCTGTTCCTCTTTAATAGCTTGTCCTACACTGTGTAGATTATCAGACGTAGCGCTGATGGCTCTGAGATGTGTTCGTCTCCTCGTCACCCTCAGACATCCTCCTCCTCCGTCGCCTCGGTGCCGCCGCTCGCCTCCCTCGGCTCAGACTCTGTAGACCTTCGTCAGCAATTCACATGTCATGAATCTTTTTCATTTGAAGGATAAATATATTAGAAGTGACTCGCAGTGTTGTGTTTCTTTTTTTCCTGAGCTGTTCGTGTTTGGGGTAATGCATTTGCATACGCTGTGCCCTTCCTCGCTCCAGGAAGTGGAGCAGCAGCCTCTGAGCATTCATCATTTACATGACGTGCCCTATATTCAGAGGACTGGCGGAGGCCGCCGGCGTCAGCGCTGCTACCCAGCTCGCTGCTTTTATTAGACGTTGCCAGGAAAATGGAAAGAGTAGACGAGGAGGTCATTTGTGATCACGTCTGGTATCACAGGGGATGTGGTTAGCTTTGAGTGATTAGAGCTTTTCATGTACAGTCGTCCTCACATGTATTCATCCCCGTCCATTAAAGAAAAGGAAAGATCCACATTAGTCACTCAAATAACT
>NW_007577745.1:937149-940496 GCF_000690725.1 Stegastes partitus | reverse complement strand
ACAGCAAGAAGGAAACTGTTTGAATGTTCGATATGCACACAAGAAAATGCAAAGTTCTGTTTCGTGACCAAACCCAGGCCCTCTCTCTGTCCGGCTCATAAACAGACTGTATTACCTTGACGGTGGGGCGTGCTCCTCCGGTGCAGGTCTCCCACGGTGCACCAGACCACAGCCGTCTAGACCTCTAATAACCCCTGTCTGCCTCAGACCTCCCTGCTGGAGGCGAGCAGGGCTTCACGGTCAAAACACCAGCGTCCCAGCACTCCCACCTCTGCGACGCCCTCCCAGCGGTCCACCACGGGGCCTGACCGACTTTAGTGTGTGTGGAGGCCGGTGCAGATTCTCCGTCTGGTCCAGAACAGCCACTAGGAACACCAGCGCTGCTTCCATGCACCTCCGAGTTTACCTGCTGTTCTTATATGCTGTGTGTAAAGCTGAGAGCATTCCCTCGTCCTCATTTATTTTTATTAGTTTGTGCAAATACATTTATTTCAGTGTGTTTTTGACTTTTTGTGTTCACATTAAACTGATTACTGGCAAATCTTGATAAATAGGCTGCAGTGGTGACATTCAAATAGTCTTTGAAAAGTAAAAAAAATAAAACAGCTTATTTCCATCTATTTACCAAACTATGAATATATCCTCCTACATACATGGAGGGTTTTTATTCACATTGTCAACGAATCTCATAAAATATCAAAACTACTATTGACTTTTTTTTTCCAACAAACGAGCATCAGGTGCGTCACAACCTGATATCACTTCTTTTCTGGGCCATAGACCTCAATTTATAGCCAAATACTATCATAATGAGAGAATGCCAGTGAGCTGCGGTCCTGCTGCTGTAAATGCTCACTAGAAATATGTACTAAACTCAACTAATGCAATATTAACTCTTACTTCAGCAGCCTTCACTGGGATTTACATCTTCACCAGAAACTAGTGGGCATTAAAAATGATCAATATTTATCAATATCGGCTGAAATTAAAGATTTAATCATCATAAGTTCCAATTCAACAGACTGACATCAAGTCATGGAGCCGTTTACTAAACCTTATACATTTATTAATACTGTCCTGTGTCCCAAAGATCAATAATTCTGAGCATCATTCGTCCTGAACCAGGCCCATCTAGAACACACAGAACTGTTCAGAAGTTTCGGGCCCTGAAAGCAGACTCAGCTTCCCCTGTAATATCTAAACTGATAACCTTGAACCGGCAGTACGCTGCTGCCACTGTGCACAGGGTCTAAGGACGAGATATTTCAGGCCCGCTCCGTGCTAAATTACACCGAGGCCATAAAGCTCACCGGCTGGCTGTGGTTTCTGCAGCGTGTTCTCTGCTGTGTTACTGGCTGACGTCCTATTTAGCCGCCCTGTCTGCCACCTGACAGAATTACACCCTCAGCTCCATGAAGGTTACGCCAAGCCGTCCTTGGGAAAGTCATCTGCAGCGTGTTGAGTTATTGTGCCGGGGTGTGCGGCCGCTATAAACAAACGAAAACGATCCCGCTGTAATTAGAAGCTTAAGTGGCATTCTGTACGTCCCCCCGGTTAGACGATGGANTAAAATAGTCAACAACTGCTCAAATTGCAGTAATAGGAGGAAACAAAGCCTGATAATTAATGTATAACTTCTTTAGTCATCAAATAAGGTGAAAATATTGAACAATTGAAAATGAAATAATAAAAGTAACTGTTGTTAGGAATAGTAATTCTGCTACGTTGGCTAAAAATGCAACACGGTTCCTGGTTCCAGTATCAGGGTTGTTTATTCTCTAGTTTGGGACTTAACTTCACCTTTAGACATTTGTGTCGCTCATTTTAGTGCCTGACTTTCGTAGAATGCAAAAAGTTCAGTCCTGTGAGCTGTATGTTATTTTTTAATTAATCGAGTCATTGTTTAGAAAAATAGCATGTCAAAAACAGTCAAAGGTCCGAGCGTTGCTACGGCTCACCTGGTTGAGCTGGCGTCCCACGTATAGGGGCTGTAGTCCCAGATGCAGTGGTTGCAGGTTCGAGTCCCGCTCATGACCCGTTGCTGCAGGTCCCTCCTACTTTCCTGTCCTATCAAATAAAGCCAAAGGGCCAAAAAATATCTTAAAAACAAACAAAAAACAGTCAAAGTCCTAACTGCCAGGACCCAAGGTGATGCGTTCAAGGTACTTGTTCTGTCTGACTAACAAACCAGAACCTGGAGATAAGGAATTAATTTACAGTGACATACAAACTGGAGCCAGTCAATGTTTGGCATGTCTGCTGAAGTCAAAGCCATAAAGCAGTTCTCAGATTAGTTGTTTCAAACTGAACATATGAAACTGTTTTCAGTTGAACTGACATTGAAGCAGAACTGTGAATCATCTGCACACATCCTCAGACGCTGCACAGGGTGTTCTCGTCTCCGGCTGCCTCTGTCTCGGTGGGACAGATGTTGGAGGTGAATATGTGTCTCTGTCCTCCAGCCTGCTCAGTCAGCTCAGCTGGCCTCGGCCCGCTCTGCTGGCTGGGCTCAGGCTGCAGGGACCGAGCCGTCCCTCTGGAGAGGCTGCCGGCTCTGCTGATGCTACAGGAAACAGGGCTGTGGAATGCAAGGCACAGCTTGAGCTCAATTTGATGTCTTGGAACAAATACACCAGAGTTTGCAGCCTGAGACAGCATTTTTGTTGTCCTGCTTTTTGTTTCTTTTCACTAGTTCCTGTCTGGGTTGCCGCCGCCGGGCCCTGAGTGGGGGGTCGCCCCGCTGTCAGACACAGAGCTGAAACGTTTCTGTGATTGGAGTCAAATCGTTCAGGCCACAGTTTATCATAACTTTCCCACACAGCTCCAATAAAGCAGCCATTATCAGCCGTCTCATGCGTGAAAACGGCGACCTGCATAATATCAGAACCACTCTGCAGGCTGTGTGCTTACACACTGCCTCGTATTCCCGCAGGTCATCGGTCTGCACTTTGATATTGCTCCGGCTGGCACTCTTTGAGACGAACAATGCGTCAGAGATGTCAGAAATATTTTTACATTCTGCACCTCAGAACACGCAGTTCGTATTACAGCGAGTATTTCTGTGGTAGTGACATGAGGAGCTGCCGTTTGCTCGTGGAGGTTTGCTCCTTCACTGCAGCCTCTGTCAGTGTCTTCAGGCTGCTCTCGCCTCAGCGCTGACTGCTGTGGGAGCTTCGTCCTCGCTGTGAGCAGACGGCGCCGTGCACGGCCATCATCAGGAAAACCTCCTGATGAGAGACCCTGAACTTACTCACAGTTTGAAAGTTTTTACATTTCTTTCACTTTCTACCTGCTTGTGCTGCGCTTACTTTTAGCTGAATCTAATAATGACAGGGGCTGCACGGTGG
>NW_007577745.1:930202-934559 GCF_000690725.1 Stegastes partitus | reverse complement strand
TTTTCCTTCTTGTCAGTGCAAGTGAATGAAATCAGTGGAAGCGACTCTCACGTGTGTGGGAGAGGAAGTTCTTCATCCTGTGAGCTCTTTATTATTCATGCTGCAGCGCTGCATGTTGTTCTGTTCGCCTCTTTAAACCCTGAACGAGCTGCTGGATGTGATCGAGCTGTAAGGAAAGTTTGAGGAATTTTAAGCCCCACGCATGTGCTGTCTGTTATTTCATTAATTTATTTACTTGTGTGTATATATCTGCCCACGGGCTGCCGACATGACAGCAGAGTCAGAGGAAGAAGGGAATGGCAGCGGGATGAAATGAGTTTTAGATTTATAATCCCTTAGCCGTGACCCCCATTTCCTGCAGCCTGACGTCCTGGGGAAATGTCACGTCAGGCTGGTGTTGGCCGGATTCGATGGACAGGAAGGAGACGCCTGCACACACAGACTCTGCTTATGCTGGCCTTCATCTACCTGCATGCTTTAGGTTTGTTTTGTCATAAAATAATGGCCTGCTTGCTATCATGCAGGTTTCTCTGTATCGCGTTCTTGTCCATGTAAAGGATCCTACAGCCCGGGCTGGTTGTCTGCTGTCATCTCTGAATGTCTTCACATGAAGCACAGTCTTTGCTTCCAGGAAGATTAAAGAAGATGATGTAACTGCATGTGTTGGAGGAGGTAGAATATTAAAACCACCTGCCTAATGGATGGATGGATGGATGGAACTACTGTATTAATCCTTAAGGGGAAATTTGGTTGTTACAGCATAAGACAGAGTTACCACCACCATAAATACCAATAAATAGGCAAAAATAAACAATAAAATGCAAAATGTACAATAAGTGTAATATATCAAGTAGGAAAAGTCCTGTGTGGAGTGTAAATAGTGGAGTGCATCTTGTGTAAGTTTCCCGCGTGCCTCCAAAGCGGCTCTGACCCGTCGAGGCGTGGACTCTACAAGAACTTTGAAAGGTTTTAATGCTGTGGCTGATCAGTGTGTGATCACCAAGGCTGATTATTGCTGCTTAAATTTAGCCTTCGTATGCATGTTCTCCATTGCGTTTAACCTCAGTGACTCATGCTCTGGGCTGCACGGTGGCTCAGTGGTTAGCACCGTGGCCTCACAGCTAGAAGGTCGCTGGTTCGCGTCCCGGTGAGGACACCCGGGATCTTCCTGCGTGGAGTCTCCATGTTCTCCCCGTGCAGCGTGGGTTCTCTCCGGGTTCTCCGGCTTCCTCCCACAGTCCAGAAACATGCTGAGGTTAATTGGTGATTGTAAATTGTCCGTAGGTGTGAATGTGAGTGTGCTTGGTTGTCTGTCTCTAAGTGTAGCCCTGTGATAGACTGGTTACCTGTCCAGGTGAACCTGCCTTCACCCTGAGTCAGCTGGGATAGACTCCAGCCCCCCATGACCCTGGTGAGGATTAAGGTATAGAGATAATGGATGGATGGACTCATGCTCTTCACTTCCAGGAGCAGGTTGAATGTATTTAGTTTGTATGCAGCAGGTGATGCTTTCAGACACGATGAATCTAAGATGCGTTCTGCAGATTATCTGGGGAGACGTGTGGACTCTGATAGCTTCATCTGCTGGCGTGGCAGCAGCACCAGCTAAAGCTCCCCCTTTGACCAGTCAGTCATCGAGCAGGAGACGGTGAGGAGCATGTTTTCTCTGCCAGTCTGTCAGCGTTGGTCTGTCTCATTGTGTGGGAGAGGCCTTTGACCCGCTGCAGACGGCGCGTAGCGATGAGGCGGAGAGCCGCCGAGCCTGCCGCACTCCCATCATTAACATGGAGAGTCACGCTTCCCCTCTGCACCAGCCATTGTTTTCTGTTTCTGTCCTTGAGAAGAAACATGCTTCGTTTCCACAGCCCACATTCGCTCCATTTAATTTTGCAGCTAATAATCAAGGTCAAGGATTTTCTAGTACAATATGTCGGTCCCGCTGCTCCGCTGACCTTTTTTCTGTCGACTACTTGCTAAAATGAGTGTGTTTTTTATTTTTTCTGTCAGTCATGCTGTATTCTGGCGTTCCTCTCTGCCTTAAACCAGAGTGACGGTTGTTTTACTGGGCGAGCTAAGCTGACAGCTCCATTTGGTGGATTTCTGCTGCAGTTGGTGTTCAGAGGAGGTGACACTCTGTGGAGAAGGAGACGCGCAGGTTGCTTGAGCAAACACGGCAGGCAGCAGGACGGCTTAGCGGGGCGCTCGAAATAAACGAGGCTCGTGTCAGGTTGTTGTCTTTGATTCAGAATTTAATTTCCCCAGAATCCGAGCAGAGAGAATCACCACAGACTCTGTTTAGTCTGGAGCTGTTAGTTTAGATTTCAGAAACTATAGTTGGAATCTATTAGTTTTATTTATTTCAGAATAAATACATTAATGTTGTAATATACTAGTAGCACAGGCTTTCATTGGTTTTCTAGTTCAGCTTCATTGTGCCATAAATGTTTGTTTTCTCCTTTTGAAGGATGATAGGAACAGAAGTCAGCCCTTCATGCACGGAGGTGATTGCTCAGCCTTAGTTTGTGGCGGCACAAGAGATTTTTTTGGATTGCTTTTATCTCTAAGTCAGGTTAGATTTCTTGTCGTAATTTTCACATGGAAGTCTTGCACATGAGGGGAAGCATCAGCCGGCTTCAGTCCCACAACCCAGATCTGAAACAGGTGTTTCTGGCACACGGGACCTGCTTAAAACTCTGCACCACTCGTGACAGCAGCCATGGCAGCCGCTTCCCGCAGAGCCTCCCTGCTGCCGGAGGGAGACTCGGAGGTGGCTGAGCGGTGCAGGTTCTGCCAGCGTGTGCCTGACTAGAGATGAGACCCAGTTTTCTCTGACAGAGCCCAACATCTCCGGAGATTTAATTTTTATCTCCTTCATATCTCGCTCTCCGTCTGGCTTGTCTGTCTCGTAGCTGAGGCTTAAGTCTTTGCTTCCTCGTATCCAATAAAAGCAAACAAAACACTTTAAGTAAATGTAATGGAGTTTAGAGTTTGGAAAAATGGTCGTCTGTGATCTATATTGGGATTATTTTTATTGTAAGTGGCAGGATTTCTGCTGATTGTTCTCAATGTAAAGAAGTCCTCCAAATACATTTCATAATTGACTCCTGTTGGTCATGTTTACGTCGCTGATGTGTGGTGGGCTGTTTGTGTTGCAGAGGGAGATGAAGGAGCAGCTGGCCACCCTGCAGGACAGCGAGAGGGGACACACCGAGGCCCTGCAGCTCCTGCAGCGACAGCTCACCGAGACCAAGGTAGGACAGCAGGTCCTTCCAAACAGCAGGTCCCCTACAGAGCTGGACCAGGAGCAGCCGCTTCCTCTGAGGCTGGAGCATCACTATCGTCTATAAAATCTTTAGTAATATTTACACAACAATGCTCATCACAGAACTGCAGAACGCTCTGTCACGCTAACAAACACTCAGCTTACTGTGAATGAGGAAAGCCAGCAGCGCTTTGACAAGTAGGAGACGTGGATTATTACCAAAAAGTTAAGATCAGTCAATACCTTTGTTGGTTAAACTCTGACTTTGGTCTGAAACAATCTGTACGTTTGTCATTTACCGTAAATTCTGGACTATTGAGGCACCTGAATATAAGCTCCACCCACTACCTTTAAACATGAAACCAGGTGTGTTCATATCCAGGCTGCAGGTGTCTCTAAGCTGCAGGTGTCCACGTTGGAACATGAGATATTTACACAGAAAGATGTTTTAACCTTTAATTAAACCGGTAACATACACAGATATACTGAAGCCCAGAGCGGTCGTTTTCCGCTACTGTTCTTTCTTCGCCGTTTTCTCGAGATAACGAGTTAATTTTCTCGTTATCTCGGGATAACAAGAATCGTTATCTCGTGAAAACAAGATAATTGGTGTTTGTGTTTGCCCGCTCGTGCCCGGTCCAGGATGGAATCCCAGGTGTGTGGGACCTCCCACACACCTGGGATTCCATCCTCAGTCACCAGCGGGGGGCCGGAGGACAGACCAGACCGGGCACGAGCGCTTCGTTGTAAGCTGTCATGCCCGGTCAGCTGTTCTCATGACACGTCATGTCGGAGTTCCCGGTCAGCTGTCTATATAAGATACGTCACACCAGGAAGTCTGACAACTTCTGAGGAAGTGGAAGTGACAGGCGAAACTGTCAACGGGATAATTATCTCGTTATCTCGAGAAAATGCCGTTTAAAAAAATGTGCGGCCATGACTGCTCTTGGCTTCCGTACAGATACGTACCGTAGAGGCTTTCTTCTGAACACTTCCTGTAACACGGCTGGTTAAGGAAATAAAACTCCAGCAGCTACCAGGAAAAGTCACTGATGGCTATCTTCATCTTCCTCCTGCACTAAAACCACTAAAGTC
>NW_007577745.1:891890-928532 GCF_000690725.1 Stegastes partitus | reverse complement strand
TCACAGCCGTCATGTAGGGAGGACGCTTCTGTTTCTCCTGTTGTCGTGGCTGCATCGCTCACCTTCTGCACTGCTGGACCTGGGCTGTCAGAGCGAGCCGGGCCCGTCCGTTTCATCGACTGGAGGCCTTTCAGCTGCACCCGCTTCTCGTTGGAAATGAGCTGATCTCATTAGATTTACATCCATTTGCACAGAGTGCTCTGCCTGGAAGAGGGCCACGCTGCTGATGCTTTCAGGGAGCTGACGATGAAACGTCTCCCAGCATCTCCTGTTTGTTTTGTTAGATTGTAGGCTGTTATCTCATTTAGGAAGAGTTTCACATGTGCAGCAGTACTGCCTGAAACATGTCAGCCAACCCTCAGTGTTCCTCTTTAATGTCACCGAGCTTCGTCTTTGTTCCCGTTGTGAGATTGAGGAGGATTCGCTGCAGCAGCTCGCCTCTCATTTTACCTGAATGCAGCTGCTGTGCACTCCGATTCAGGTCTTTGGCTCGTGTGCGCTGAGGGAGGGTTTCCGTCAGAAGGATGGCATTGTGTCCTATTCACATCCCCACCAGGGGCTCTCCTGATAATCACATGCTTCCCTGAAAGGTAGCCGGCCGGCTGTCTCCAAAGGCTGCAAACAGCCTCTCAGTGCCATCGCAGCCTGCAGAGACGTCAGGGTGACTGATAGCCGGGCTGCTGCAGTCCTCCTCCACACCGCCAACCCCTAACTAGGTACAGTAGGACTTTAATGTCAGAGCGTCTCAGAAATATTCCTCCTGACATGTCTGTGAGGATCCTCAGTCATCCAGGTCGTGGTTATTCTGGTAGATTAATGATAGCAGCTGGACTTGCTTGAGTTCCCTGAAGACGTTTCACCAAGAACTCTCCCCAGGAAGATGAACCCACATCCACACCTAGCCACAAAGACCCTAACGAACCCCACTGTGGCAGGGGGAGCACTAACGACTCACATAACGAGGGGGAGGAGCAACAAACACCAGCTGAAACTCAGGTGTTAATGTCTTCTTCAGGATATCTGGAACTCCCAACCAGTCAGTCAGAGCTGATGGAGCCTCTTGGATGAAGGTGGAACGTCTTCAAGGAACTCAAGCAGGTCCAGCTGCTACCATTAATCTACGAGAAGTATTCCTCCCGACAGGTTCCCACCGTCACAGTGAGAGTACCTGTCCTCGGCTGTGAGAGACCAGGAGGAACAGGCCTGTGTTTGAAGGGGATTGATTAAATTTTCAGGCGAGCATAATTAAACCACAGATCACACTTCCTGAATGCAGCTCCTCTTGTAGAGATTAGAGGAGCGGGTGAAGTTCCCATCAGACAAAATATTCATCGAAGGCTCAGACAAACGGGTTTCATCTGAAGTTCTTGCTTGAATGACTGATTAGACTTCTCCTGTTTTGATGAGCATATGTGTGGATCTCTCTTTAATCTGTGTACAAACACCAGTTAAAGTTGGTGAGAATCTGAACAACGTGCTAAGTGTCCAGCCTCAGAGGCTTCAGACTGAAAGCTTTCTGCTCCTCTGTGCAGTTTTTGGGGTTTTCTCGTGGCCCCTTTGTTCCGTCTCTCCGGCGCTCAGACTGCGAACACTCAGATGATTAATTCTCTTTGATGTCCAGCTTCACATTTCTACTCTTGATCTACAAATCATTTTCTTCAACTCTTCCAGCGTGCTGTTGTCTGCAAACCGCTCGGTTCACGCCGCTCCGTTATCAGCAGACTTCCCACACAGGATGTCCTCTGTGACCCCTTCCCGGTCATCTTTTTGTGTTATTTCTGTTTCGCTGTGCTCTTGTTTTCTCCTCAGCACAACAGTGTAAAAGCTGCTTTGTTTGCTCCATGGAAGGTTGTACACACACTGCTCTGAGAGCCTCTTAAAATCAATACATGCACAAGTTGAATCAATGAATGACTGTTGATGTAATATTAACACAATTTGGAGCCCGTGTAAGGCCTCCAGTTATTGACCCTTGTCTAATTAAGAGTTAGGCTGTTGTGACTGAAACACTCAGCTAACGACAGCATCAAGTCTGTTTCACAGCCCTGTCACTGCATTTATAAGCCGCTGGGAGCTGCTGGAAGGGGTTTGCATCTTTATAAGTCCACCGTCTTGTGCTTGTCTTTTCCAGTCGTCTGCCAAGAGCCTGCGTGCCACCATCGGGGATGCGTTCGAGCGCCTCCACCGCTTCCTGCGCGAGCGTCAGAAGAGCATGCTGGAGGAGCTGGAGATGGACACGGCCCGCAAGCTGGCCGACATCGAGCACAAGATCCAGCGCTACAGCCAGCAGCTGCGCGACGTCAAGGAGGGCATCCAGATCCTGCAGGAGCGCCTCAACGAGACGGGCCGGCACGACTTCCTGGAGGGCGTAGCCGTCACATCTGAGAGGTGCTGAGAAAGTACCGTCGCTGCAATACAGTCAAGCGTTTGTTGTACCAGGGATTAGGTTCATGGCTGTGAAATCGTTCTGATGATACCACACTACATGCAGAATGTGTTTTTCTGCTCGTGCGACGGCTGCTGACGTTCAGGAGAAAGCACAGATTTGAGCAACAGCATCAGCTAATCCCCGAACAGATGGAGTATTAGTGCTGAAATAAACCAGCTGCAGTGTTTAATCTGGGAGGGGGACTTGAGGACGGTTTAATTGAACAGTTTAATATCTTAAAGCTTGATGAGGTTAAATGTGGAGACTGAGATTCAAACATCACAACGATTTAAGGGCAGAACTTCTTAAATGTAGAGTTTTGAAACTGTTCAGTACAAATTGTTTGGTATTTATTAAATAAAATGAGGGGAAGTGGCCGTTATAGTGTATGATAATAAATACTTTGTGTAGATTTTGTGGTCAAGGAGATTTAATAATGGAGTTTTTCATGCAGCTGGACAGCCGTGGGAGATAGATAGAGGAGCTAAAGGTAGTGTAGTAGCATTAAACGAAGGCACAACTCTTCCTTTCATCAGTGAATCATTTCAGCCTGGCAGGACGTCTGAATGGCTGCGAACACAATCAACTGTGGTGCAGGTTTGGATGCACAGGAGGGAAGTCATTTGCACAAAAGCAGGTTTTCTAAAGGCTCAAGTAGTGATAAAGGTTTGGTTTCAGTTTCTTTTCCTCGCTATAGAAACGTGTTGTCATAGCACTAAGTAGACAGCACAAACCCTGGAGGTTGCTCAGAGAGCTGCATCCAGCCTGGAAGGAGGAGGAGACGCTGATTTTAGTCTCATCATGCTGCTCTGACCACAACACAGGGATCGACTTGTAGGAAACGCTGATGCCTTCAAACAAGGACTCGCTGATGGAGAATAAAGGGAATCTTAATAGTTCTCAGCTCAGTTGAACACCTTCGGCTGATGTGTGACGGGCGGGTCAGACAGAACTCAGTCACATCAGATGGATGTCATTCACAGGAAGGAATCAAAGGGATGTGGGCTTCACAAGACCAGCGGTTCCCAAACTTTTGGAGCCACGACCCCCAAGATAACATCAGTTTGTGTTTGTGACCCCCCAGTTTGAATTTCTAATATCTCATGATTAAAAACTTTTTTGTTCATGAATTAAACATGAATGTGGCAGCCCTAATACACATTTATCTGATAAATGTAGGCTTTTTATTTTTTATTTTTTTTACCATGATCTTGCGACCCCCTGAAATTATCTTGGGACCCTCATGGGGGTCCCGACCCCCAGTTTGAGAGCCACTGCACTAGAGGATATCGTAGCTGCTCCAGTGACACCTCTCTAGGACTCTTTCTCCTTCACTGTGTGGCCCATCTTCTCTGTGGTGGTGTCATTATGGTATCTGGTACCAGCAGAGCCTGAAGTCACAGGAAGCAGCCGTCAGAGCGTCTCCAGCTTCTTCAGCTTCTGACTGAGACGGCACACGTGGGTGAATTAAAGTCACAAGAGCAGTTTAAATCAAATCCTTCAGATTCTAGAAAGTGGTCATGACTTAGAAAATACAAGTGATAAATGCCAGTGGAGGACCCTCAGACCACATCTCCTCTGGCTTCATGTCAGATCAGGAGGAGAGAAACATGACTTCTGCTCGCTCGTCTTTCCTCAGACCCGTAATGTTGAACCATTCTGCCAGTAGGAGTCCCTTTTTATGGGGTGGCTATAAAAAAAGCACAATTTTAAGATATTAAAACTATTCTTTTATTAACACCTGGATGTGTAAAAAGGATTTTTTATTTCTTTAATCCCTTCAAAACCCTGAATAATGACCACAGGAGAACTGTAGGAAAGCTCCACGAGGGTTTCAATGTCTCGCCTGAACTCTGAACTTCGTGAGTGATTTATGTGGAGGCTTATATTGAATCATATTGTAATGGTGCTGGAGCTGAACTTTGTTCTGCCCTTTCTCGCTGATAACATTCATCACTGTGGCTCCAGATCCGCGAAGCAGTTTGTCAGCTGTTTAATGTCAATACAGGCACATTTCAGATGAGCAAATCAGATTAATTTTGCGCTGTATCGACATCGTGGGCTGAACAAGAGGCAGCATTATTTGACAAAAAGCAGCAAATTGGATTTGGACTGTTATTGATCTGTTTTTCTGTCCCAGGATTAAAGGGAAGATACACGAGACCAACCTGACGTATGAAGACTTCCCGACATCCAAGTACATGGGGCCCTTACAGTACACCATATGGAAATCGCTCTTCCAGGACATTTCTCCAGGTATGTGGCTGTAATGACGTAATAATGGGATGGACGTCACTCAGACTGGTTTCACAGCATCCAGGATCCAGTCTAAAGCTGGACAGGCCTTAAAGGACCAGTCACACGGGTAGAAGAATATGTTTTCTAGCTCTCTAGCCCCGAGTCAGGTGATCACATCAATACCACTCCCATGTCCTTCTCTTCATAATAATAATAACAATAATAATAATAATAATAATAATAAAGTTTATTTTGAGAGCACTTTCAACACACGTTGCAAAGTGCTTTCCAATAAAATAAATTTAAAACTGAAATAAAACAAGCACACAAAACAGAACAAGAAGCTAAAACATCACTTAAAACTTCAATAAAATCAGGAAAAGCTCTCAGATAAAAATGTGTTTTAAGGAGTGACTTAAAAGAGAGCACAGCTAGAAGATGGTGAGCTCAGCTTATCAGGAAGACTTGTCTGAGAGCAACTAAACCCACCTAGGAGGACCTCCAAAGCTCTGGTTTACCTGTTAAACCATGTTTGTTCGATTCATCACAAACTGTGTGAAAGCAGCTCTTTGATTTGTGGCTCTTTGTTTCCCTGTTTATGGGGTTTGTGCCGAGATAATAATCCACAAATCACTGTTTAAACAAACAGGATGTAACATGTAAATCTGGACGGTGAAGGTGGTGTCCCTGGACAGAGCCGTGCTAGCTGCCCTGTTAGCAGCCTTTATGCTAAATTAACCATCTTGTAGAATAGAATAATTTATTGATCCCTCATTGGGGGAAGTGTACACCCCTCAGCAGCATCCAAACTTATAGAAACAAGTACAAGAAAAGAACAATGATGAAGTAATATGCATCCTGGTGTCGGCACACAGCCGGTCCAAGGCCCACCGAGTCCGGCTGGGCGGTCCACATGCTGGGTGAATGTGGGGAGAGCGGTAGAGAGCGCTGTATGATGATGATTGATGATTATATTATAGCTTCAGCTTTATATTTAATGTGCAGGTAAGACAGTGGTGTCCATCTTCTCATCCAGCCCTCGGCACTGAGTGACTACGTCCACCAAACTCTCACATTTGAACTGATTCGTTTCTCTAATTCTCCTTCAGTAACTGACTGTGAGGCTCACAAACATGGAGAACAGGAACCAGTCCTGCATTAATATTACTGCTTCTGTGCTTCTCTCTCTGTGATCGGACCTGGAGGCTGGCGCTGCCCTTCAGTGTCAGACGGTCCTGAGAGGAGCTCTGCTTCCTCGGCCCTGCAGCTATCACTCACTCACAGGAGATTATTTAAAATAATGTGCTGAGGATTTTTTCTGCTCCCTCAATCAATTCTCCCATTTCAGCCGGCTGCCGGCTGAGGGAGGCCAGCCGCTTCCTTGGCCTCCCTTGACTGGCTGCCAAATGGAACAATTGGTTACGATCCATCACCAGCACTTGCCAGAGACGCAACAAAGACATTCCTCCCATCATCCCTCATCCCTCGCTGTCACTGACGGGTTAGCGAGAATAACTACCAGACGCTGGGCTGTTTTTATTTCCCCCTCTCGTGTTCAGCAGAAAGAATGGAGTCTCCACTGATGCCTGCATGTTCCTGCACATGGCACCGAGCGGCTCTCGGCTTATGAAAGTTTAATGACTGGATTGTAACAAACACTGGAGATGTCATTGAGTGGAGAAGGCATTGTCCTGTCCACTGGACGCCCGCCAGACGCTTCACCTCCGTTTATCCCAGCTGATAGAACCACAGAGAAGATGCCTTCCCTCCTTCCTCAGTCTGCACCGTGTGAAGCAGAGCAAAGGGAACAAGCTGGTATTGTTCAGCCTGATGACTGAATGCTTGCAGATCCTCCCTGAAACCACATAGCTGCACCAGGAGACAGCCTCCTGCGGGCCTGGAGCCTGGAGCTGAGGCTGCTCCTCCCTCCCTCGCTGTAATTACTGCTCCGCTCTATTGTTTGCACTCTGTACACGGTCTGATGTTGCTCAGATTCACAGAGCAGTTGACTTTGAAGGCTGGAGTTTATGGATGAAGGTAGAAACAGATCATGAAGAATAAACCACGCTGCACTCGGTCACACACGTCGTTCGACTCGGTTTCATTTTCCTGAAATGAGACTTGAGCTGCAGTTATAAGAACAGTTCATCAGTCATGTGGTACCACGGGGTTCTGATCGCCTCCTCCACCTCCGGCACCGGTCATAGGTGGAGATATATCTGTAATGTTGTTCATCTCAAATGGTGAAATCAAGACCTCCTCTCTCATCTCTGGTGGACTCTGTAATCTGAATGATTCGTCCTTTATCTGTCCATTTGGTTTCTAACGTGTCCGGTCCAGCATCGTAGCAGAACCATGATCTGCTGCTGTGTTGTGCTGAACAGATTTGCTTTGCCAGAGGGGAGCTTTATGAATATAATGCTCCTCTTGATAGTCTGATTTTTATTTATTTATTCATGTATTCATTCTATTTTATTTCATTCATTTGTTTTGAATGCTTGCTTACTACTGAGTTAATACTGCTGGAGCTGATGGAGGGAAAAGAAAAGTGAACAGTTTACAGAAGTGAGAAGGAGAGTGAGAGGAAACCAAAGATACCACCATCTGTAGACTGTACTGACACTCAGCAGAAAACATCTGACGGAGCTGATGATCATCCAGAGGACCTGTAAGAGATGAAGAAGCTGAGAAAACCTGAACCTCAACCATCTATCTGTCCATTTGGCCCGTTAGCAGAACAGGACCGGACAGCTGACAGTCTGCTGTACTAAAATAGTTCACAGAATCCAGCAGGAGTGTTGTTCACTGAGTTATCACATTTTTATTTCCCATCATAGTTGTTTTAGATTCATACATTAGATTACAGAGGGAGAGTCCTGTCCTGTGGATGAACAACCTCAGCAGGTCATCAGGTTGTTCAGTGGATCATTGGCTCCCCACTCCCACACCTAGAGGAGGTCTGCTGGAGTCGTCTCCTCCGACCCGGGCCACCCAGGACTCTCTGTTCACCACCGTCCCTCTGACAGAGTCACCAACAGACTAAAACACAGCTTTTTCCTCCTGGCTATGAAGAGACTGCTGCAGGAACCACAACACTCCCAGTTACAGACTATTACAGAGTATTTATTTTAGATTTTATATTTTATTGCTGGGCTCGGTGGTTAGCACCGTGGCCTCACAGCTGGAAGGTCGCCGGTTCATGTCCCGGTGAGGACACCCGGGATCTTCCTGCGTGGAGTCTCCATGTTCTCCCCGTGCAGCGTGGGTTCTCTCCGGGTTCTCCGGCTTCCTCCCACAGTCCAGAAACATGCTGAGGTTAATTGGTGATTGTAAATTGTCCGTAGGTGTGAATGTGAGTGTGCTTGGTTGTCTGTCTCTAAGTGTAGCCCTGTGATAGACTGGTTACCTGTCCAGGTGAACCTGCCTTCACCCTGAGTCAGCTGGGATAGGCTCCGCCCCCCATGGCCCTGGTGAGGATTAAGGTGTAGAGATGATGGATGGATGGACATTAAAGGATTCTGATTCTGACATACACACACACACATGCATCACCACCTGATGGATGGACTAAATTAGGACCAGATGTAGGGTTACCATCCTTTGCCTTCTGATTTTTAAGGTTATTCTTGGAGAACCTGCCACCGTTGGTCAGTGGATTTAGTCTCAGTCGGTCTAACCCCAGACTGACTCCATGATGTGGAGGTCGGGGTTCTGTGGGCCTCACATCTGCTGCAGGCCTGCTGGTTCTTCTTGTTGCTCTTTGGGGTCGTCATCATGCTGCAGAAGTGGTTTCAGACTGATCAGATGTCTTTCCTTCTGCTATTTTCTGACAGATAAAAATCTAAACACCTAAACGTAGAACTGTGTTTAAAAACCTGGAGGATGCAACCAGAACGTGTCTCTCCTTCAGTCCGTGCTTCATAACCAGACGGCGTCCTTTAACTCGCCGTCTGTGGTGAAGGCAGCGGAGCTTTAGGGGTTCGCTCCATCACCCTGACCGTGGCGCTCCTATAAACTCATGGATGTATTTACTCACTGCCTCAGGATGAAACTGTTTACACAGCAGCTGCATGATGAAGAGGAACGAGGTGCTGAGAGTGACACCGCTGTTCTTACGGTTCTGTTGGGCTAAGCTGAGTCATAACACATTGATTTGTTTTGCTGCTTACTTATGTGTGTGTGCTGTCCTGACCCGACTGACCTGCTCGTCTCTCTGCAGCGTTAAATCTAAAAGTAAAGTAAATGCTGACTCTCTGCACTAAAACGCTGTCTTCCTTCGTCTGCTTTTCATTTTCCTCTCCAGTGCCAGCAGCGTTGACCCTCGACCCCATCACGGCCCACCAAAGACTGATCCTCTCAGACGACTGCACCATCGTGGCCTACGGGAATCTCCACCCGCAGCCTCTGCAGGACTCCCCTCGCCGCTTCGACGTGGAGGTGTCGGTTCTGGGCGCGGAGGGCCTCATGTCGGGCGTTCACTACTGGGAGGTGATGGTGTCGGAGAAGACGCAGTGGATGATCGGCGTGGCCAATGAGACGGTGAGCCGCAAGGGCAGCATCCAGATCCAGCCCAGCCGCGGCTTCTACTGCATCGTCATGCACGACGGGAACCAGTACAGCGCCTGCACCGAGCCCTGGACCCGCCTCAACGTTAAGAGCAAGCTGGAGAAGGTGGGGGTGTACCTGGACTACCCCAAAGGCCTGCTCATCTTCTACAACGCAGACGACATGTCCTGGCTCTACACCTACCGGGAGAAATTCCCCGCCAAGGTCTTCCCGTACTTCAGCCCCGGCCAGAGTCACGCCAACGGCAAGAATGTGCAGCCGCTGCGAATCAACACTGTACGCCTTTAAGAGCTGCACAGCGACGGTCGCGATCGACCCGACAGACGAGTCCGTCGTAGGTGAAATCAAAGGACTTGTGTGTTTCAACAGATGTTCCAGAAATCAGTTTAAGATGTTTAATAGGGTGTTTGACATGTTTCTTTCCTTCAGTTCGGTGTTAGGAATCGTGCTTGGTGTTGCTCTTACAACTCGCGCTGTTATTTTCTTTTTGACTTGAAGCGACCATTCAATACCGGCCTGCACTTGAGCCTCATTCTGCATCTTCAGTGAAAAGATGACGCTGAATGGAGACGGAGGGGACCCCTGGGCTTCTCCAGGGTCTGTGGCAGAAATGGGAAACAAAATTAAAGGTGATCCTCCCTCCTACGGTGACTGTCAGAGGCCCACCTTGCACACTCCCAGGGCCGTCGCTGTCTGGTCAGACAGGATGTCCCCTCTCTCTCCATCCAGACCAGTGGACATGAAGACCAGCCACTCGTGTCCTCGTGCTGTCCTGTTTGGCTTCGCTTCGTTTGTGGAATGTGATTGACGACACTCGGCTCCTATTTTGGCTTTGGGTCGGCCAGCGGTCCACCCTGAACTCGTCGAGTCTGTCGGCACTTTTTACTTCTCACTGAGACCACGGTCTTACGTCCTCCTGCAGGTCACGTGTGTCCGTCTTCATCGACGCGAGGAAAGCTCCCGTTCTACGTGCACCAGCCGTCGTTCACATCACGTAAACTGAATGAGTCGTACATGGGCTGGCCGTCCCTACCCGCTGCCCAGAGGGTGAGGATGTGCAGAAGTATGCTGCTAGTGGTGGAGAGAGGACTTCATGTTTGTATATAATGTATTAAGGGTAGAAAGGAATCAGTCTCTCATCATGCTGGCTCATGCTTAAGTTTCCACTCTTTCCCTTAAAGCCACTGGTGTGCTGGCCCTCAGCATTCCAACACATTCCTGCTTCCAGTCATGATTTTTGTCTTAATATCAAAAGAATATGAAATCACACGGAGCAGATAATCGTCTGCTCTGTTTGTAGCTCCTCAGACGTGAAAATCTGGTGAGTTTAAGATCAGCTACTTCTCAAAAATGCTACAGAGACCAGCTGTTGTCTCTTTTTTAAATCGTATCGTTTGTGTAATGAAATGATCAGATCTAACGGGGATGGATGGCTGAACACTAAAATGGCATTTTCTGCAACTGGCGTTCCCCAGACTGCTGCTGCTGCTGCGGCGTTACGTAACGATAAAATCACTGGTAATTCCTCCGAGGCTCAGTCATGTTCATGTCTTCGCCCCCACGTGCCTCAAGTGCTCCAGTTTATCACTCGTCGTACACAAGTCCTGCAAAATCTGCTCTAAGAGGCGCTTGTCGCTCAGCCAAGTCCAGCATACTGAGAGACGTGTCTGGGGACGTGCACGGGTGTGTTGGTGTGGCCTGATTCAGCTGTGATGTTAAATCCAGCTTTGGTTGTGGCTGATAAAGCCCCTCTGAACACAGCCATGCAGCAGCCAGACGTGTTTATTGGAGATCACGTTGGGATCAGGTGGGACAGAAATCTACAAATGAACAAGCAAAAAAAGAGAAAAATCACTGAGACCTTCCTTTGCCACTTCATCTCTGCATTTGTCTGTGTGTCGTCTGTGTCGTCCTTTTTAAAGAAAACCGGGGCAGTGCCCTCGTCTCTGTAGGAAGTGGTTCCGGTATGTGCAGTATGACGCAAACTGGGGTCAGACGGAGAGCATCTGCAGAGTGGTGGTTTTAACTTGCACAGATCTGCAGGGACCTGTGAGTTGTTCAGAACCTACCTGGATAACGCTGCTCAGTAACACCTGGTTACACACATCACATACATCAGTAATTTATTCAGTAATGTGTGAGATTAGGAGGAGTAACACCGTGTAGACAATCAGGACGGCGGTCTGGCGCTCCATGCAGGTTCACACAACGTCTGGCCCCAGTTTGGTCTGATTCATTAAGACTTTATGTTTGAATATTAAGAAGGAGATTATTGTGAGGTGGTGTCGGGTTCTGGTGGTGGTGATTATAATGATGATGACTATGACACTTTTAATGATTATTATGATGATTGTGTCTTCTGATGATGGCCGCTCCATCGTTGTGTGAACACACTCCAGTGTGCTTTTGCTGCTGGAGGTTTGTGTGAAATGTTTTAATGTACAATAAATGACTGCAAAAATCAGCACGGCCTCGCTGACGTTGTCTTTGATTGGATCGACGCTGGCGCTGTAGAGATTCTGGGCTGCAGGTGGATCAGTGGTTAGCATCGTGGCCTCACAGCTAGAAGGTCGCCGGTTGGCGTCCCGGTGAGGACACCCGGGATCTTTCTGCGTGGAGTCTCCATGTTCTCCCCGTGCAGCGTGGGTTCTCTCCGGGTTCTCCGGCTTCCTCCCACAGTCCACAAACATGCTGAGGTTAATTGGTGATTGTAAATTGTCCGTAGGTGTGAATGTGAGTGTGCTTGGTTGTCTGTCTCTAAGTGTAGCCCTGTGATAGACTGGTTACCTGTCCAGGTGAACCTGCCTTCACCCTGAGTCAGCTGGGATAGGCTCCGCCCCCCATGACCCTGGTGAGGATTAAGGTGTAGAGATGATGGATGGACCTTTTACTGTTACAGTTGAGCCTGATGGGAATATTAGTTGTCACTGAACAGATTTAAAATTGGTTCTCATGGTGGCTTCATCCTTTGGGAACCACAAAGTTGTACAAAATCTAAGAACAATTCATCCAGTACTCGCTGAGATGTTCCAGTCAGTCCTGGACCGGTTTCCATCCATGGATGTCAGCGCAGCTTAAAACCATCTGAGTCGATAAAAATCACTCGTTGTTCAAGTGCTCATAACAAGAGGTCACCAGTTAACTTTGTTCTGAAGCATCCCGGGCCGACACAGTGGAGGACATAAACCACAGCCGGGTACAGTACCGGTCCAGGTTTAACGTGTCGGTCTGCAGGCAGAACATGATCTGTGGAAACAAGAACATCAACATATTCTAAACCCTCCAGATGAGACGTACCTGGGAGGAAGATGAATCTCATTTGAAATGCAGGAAAACTTTGCCTGTGCTTGTCAGTACCTGCTCCAGCTCCGTTCGCTTCGTGCCAGACATTTTAGTTGAGATGTGCCAAACTCTGGGTTCTGCTGAGCCATCCAGCAGGGAGGTGGGAGGCCGCGCTCTCTTTTTCATTACCGCTCCCTATTCTGGCAGCGCCGAGGCTCGAGTGTGTGACATGATGAATAAAAAAGACGTCTGCTGGGGTTCAGTGTTCCCTCACGGCGGGTGAGCCGCAGCCTTCAATAGGCCCGGCTCATTTGCCATCTGTGACGCGTCTGAATGGAGGGTTGTTAGACTGCAGAGACGAAGCTGTCACGCAGTTTCACATCATGGAAATCATGACAGAAAGTGAACATCTGAGTCCTGCTCTCCCTCAGAAACCCAGAAACTAATGTTGTGCTGTTTTGTTTTTCTGTCCAACTTTGTGCCCCTCTGCTTTATTATTTCACACTCAGAAGCAGTTGAGAGTTGTTGCATCATGATTACAGCTGGTCCACAACAAGCCGAGCAGTCTGAAGCCGAGGCCTTTCTTCAGAGCAGAGCCTCGGGACAAGTGGCTTCATATTCTCAGCTTTGATTCTGGGCACTTCTCTCAGCTCCCTCCTGTGATTAGAGACGTTTTTATCCAAGGAGAAGGTGTCCGTCCTGTAATAGGCATCGCTGCCCGGGGGGACAGCGTCCATTAGAACGTCACCGGGTCTCCTGTGAGAGACCCGTATCTGATTCCAGACTGATGTGGCCCTCCGGTGAAGGTTTTTAATCTTGTAAGTGAAGCAAAAAGCAGAAATGAAGGCTCACTTTTGTCATCGCTTAATTTTTTTCTCTCCGCTGAAGAACAAGAGCTTCGGTTCTGACGCCGCTGGCATGAACGGATCCGTCATCTGTGTTATTCTCCAGCACATGTTCTAGGATTATGTACAGTATTAGGTTAAATAGGACTCGGGGATGATGATTAAACTGTGAAAATGAAAACCACCAGAGGACTTTACACAATCTCACGGCTGAAATGATTACTCCACCAACCATTTTGCTAATTGATTATTCATTCAGGTCATTTATCAGACACTAATGCCAAACATGGCCTGAACCAGCCTCAACAGGATCAGCGTTTGTTGCTGCTTTTCTCTCTTTTACAGTTTATTAATCATAGATACAGATCAAAAACATTTGGAGGGATGTCTGTCTTTCACTTTACTATTTTATGTCGTTTGTCTCCTTTTGGTTTCAACACAGTTCAGATCTTATTTAATGAATAAACATCATCTCTTGGTTGTGTCACTGAGGAATGCGTTAAATGTGGTTTCATCCTGCTGCAGAAACCGAAAGCAGGAAAGAGGTGAAGGTGAATGAGTGACTCCTCACCTGGCAGGAGGCAGTTAAACCGCTGGTGATGGTAAAACAATAAAACAGCTTCAGGAGCAGACTGATCTCAGTTCAGTTTGTCTCACAGAGCAGCTGAACAGCAGCAACTTCACCGCTGAGGAAACTTCAAGCAACTATTTCTCTTCATGTCATCATGCACTAACTTCAAACAAGATCTTCAAACAAACTGGAAGCCACGGCACCTCTTCAGCTTCATAAACACACGGAGGAGACGTGGCCTCCTCATACAGCCTCCTAAAGTTTATCTGTCTGCGCTCTGAACCAGGAGGTCGCTGCTCATAGAGAGAAACAACCTGAAAATACCTTCCAGTATCTCCTGAGCCCCCTTCATACCTCTGCTGTTACCTGCTGAGGCTCGTCCATCAAACGCTGTTGGAGCGTCGAGGTGTTGGGCTGTTGTTGTACCAGAGCGCCCTCTAGTGTTTACACGCTGCTCACCCGAGCCTGAGCTGCCACGACGCCGGCTGAACCTCCGGTCCACAGCTGCTCAGTTCAGGCCTGAACATTCATCTGTTGAAGTTGAATTTGAGCGGCGCTGTTTGCTTGTTTTGCAGCATTTATTTTCTCCGGTTACACGAGGACCCGTCTCTGCATCGCCTCACAGCAGCAGAACAAACCTTCAGACGAGTCCGGGCCGGTCCGCGCTGCCACACAGGACTAGGGTTTGCTCTTAGATTACCGTAATGTAAGCTGGACAGTTTAACCAAAGTAAAGACGGGTTTATTTTGAGCTGGAGCAGTTAGCCACCCGACCCCCGGGCTAACTCTGAACCTGTTTCCATGGTAACGCTCAGTGCCACCGACTGGCGAGAACGGAAGAAAACTCGTCTCGTTACTTGTGGTTTGCAGAGAGAGCACCATGAGTGGGGGTTTGTAAAGACCCCCTTTGATGAAAAAGAAGTGTTTTACCTCGTTAACGTTTCCATTCGGGGTGGTTTAGATCCTGGAAGACGCATCATGTGTGAAACAAGCAGCGAACACCTGCTGAAGCATCTTCACCTCCGACCTGCAGCGTGCTGACGACAGTCTCTACAGCACGGAGTCAGACAGACGCAGCTTCATACGTCACAAACCTACAAACCGTCAGCCTGCACGGTGGGACTTCCTGAACTGGTTCAAGGCTCCAACACGTCCGGCTGATTTACTGAATATAACATCGTCTTTGTGTCGTGTAGAAGTAGTTTGACAGTCGTGGAGTGAGCTGGTGTGCTCAAGCTGCAGCGTATAGGGAGGGCTACGTGGAGAAAGAGGGACTTCATAGATGTGCATATTCTTAAGGAAGCAACAATGTCTGAGCCAAAGACTTCAAACACAGGTGAGTTTTTAGAGTCAATGAGTTCAGAGGGACTTTCAGACTTGTTGGGACTTCACTGAGTTCAACTTCTTTCTTTCTTTGTGTTTTTTTTATCCCTTGGTTTCATTCTTCGCCTCATTTTCCAGTAAAACATCGATGTAACTGTGAAACTGTCTGAAAGGGCAGAAGGTTCCTCCAAGAGCAGCCGAGGTTTGATTCTTTCAGTTTAGCAGAAAAAGGTCAGGATTTACTCCACGTGTCCTTCTTCATGTAGTCAGAACATCAAACGCTGTTGTGCAATGGATGAATTCAGACCTTTAAACTGTAAATATTTGATTAAACTTAAGCCAGAATCTGTCTTTGTGGAACCCAGTCTCAGGTTTTGTTTTGTTGAACATTAACTTTATGCCATTTGTTAAATACATTTAGATAAATTACAGCCACAAGACTGTTAGCTTAGCTTAGCTTCAGGATTAACTTTATTGCCCCAGGTGTGAGAAATGTGTCTTGGGTTATTCCCCCACGCTGCAGTCAGCACAAACAGGGAAACACAGTGAATAGATAGAATAAATAAACAGCATAAAGACCAGATACGAGGAGACAGCTCACTGCTCACTAATTAACGTCTAATGTCTTGTTTGTGTCGCTGATTCATGCAAAACTGGTCCAGCTCAGTGAGATCAGGTAGTTAAAGTGTCAAATTAATTAATTTTTTTGGCAGTAATTTAGCACGAAGAGGCTTAAACAAGTCATCAACAAAGTTTCTGTATTGATTGAATACAAACAAACAGAACCGGCACAGTGTGTGAATTAGAGGCTTTGGAGGCGCTGATGGACTGAAGCTGCTTAAAGGTCAAAACCGGAGCAGGATTAATGTCATCATCCACCTTTTTCCTGAAGTAAAGGCACCGATGAAACAGTAAAAACCACGTTTATAAGTCCTGCATTTAAAACCTCATTTCACAGAAATATTATGATCAGAATAAATTCAAAAGTAAATCTACTTGAATAGATTAGTTTTAGCTCGTTGTGGTGCAGCAGCGTGTTGGAGGCGTTTGCAGCACGTTCCTGGTTTCAGTGATGTTATCTACGTCTAGATGGTTTCCTTCATGGGTTCCAGGCTCGGAGTAGAAAACAGGGACGTAGAAAGTTCTGCAAATGTGTATTTCTTTCTTCTCCTTGTTTTGTGAAACCTCAGCTACTTACCTCTTCTGGCCTTGAACGTTTATTCAAATGAAACCTCAGAGAAATTCAAACTCAAGTGTCCTCAACAAGTGGCTTCTGTTGTAAAGCGCCCACTGACACACTCCATGTTCTACAAAGTGATGCTTTTTAGTGTGAACTGAAATAATCAGCGACCACGACTACCGAGCAAAGTTCAGGACCTGAGCTTCAGCGCCGTACTTGGATAAATACACCTTCTCCTCCGTCCTTTGAAAGCGACTGATTGAAGAGCAGAGACAAACTTTGGTGTGCCCTCAAGTCACTCCACTATTTATTTATGCACAGCTTTCATGCAGCCTTTATGTGACGCAACATCAGCACATTATATATTCCAACTTTCAAAGCAGTGTTTGTCCCTGGATTAGTCTGATTCAAACTGGAGAGGCTTGTTCTGCAGCCCATTGTGTGCAGTGACAAACAGCTGCAGATCCGACTGCTCTGAACAGCAAAAGAAGGCCCTGCAGCCATCTGCTGCAGCCGGGTTTAGTGTCTCTCCACCGAGCACGCCTCAACCTGCCTCCTCAGCACCTTTCAGCGGTTTCCACATACTGTTGCTCACATGTGAAGCTGCTCTGAAGTGTGTGCTCAGACCAGCGTTAGCAGGTAGAGCCGCCGTCTGCACACATGTCACGACGATCAGCCTCCACCTTCATCCTGTTGGGAGTCTCCTCTAAACAAGCGTTGCATTGTGAGGGCTCGATGTGTCTCTTGTGTTTGCTGCAGATGAAACTGAAGATTTGATGAGCAGCTCCAGCAGCGTCTCTATAGTCCTGATCAGAAGAATATTCACGCTGAGGTTGAGAGGCAGCACGAAAACGGAGAGCACGCTGACGAAGCCTATCATTAGGTTCACCCCCGGGCAGGGAAAGCCCCGCCGCCGCCACCCACACCGGCTCCTGTGTTCTGAGCCCACGTGTCCCTCGGTGATAAATGTCAGCGCTGCACCTCTCTTTGTCCCTTCCTGCTCCTGTCCTCCCCTCGGTCCAGACAAACACCCGGGGGAGATGAGGACAGAGTCTCCATGGCGACGCGCCGACATCTGCACGCTGTTCCAGGAAAACACTGTGTGAACGCTGCAGCTGCTCTCTGTTGTCTCTGGGTCAACACGCCGTGCCAGCTCTGACACTGACGTCCCAGGATCCACCGGCTGGAAGGGCGCAGATGGAGCGAGGTCATCCTTACCGCCAGCTCCACGTTCCTCTCTGTGTGTCCTCTGTGTCCGGTGTCGTCTGTGCAGGCCGGTGCTGCCGGTCAGCAGGAGCAGCAGCAGGAAGAGGAGCAGCATGCAGGGGGTCACGGCGCCGGGCGTGGGGCTGAGCAGGCTGGGCAGGCATCCCAGCAGGGAGTCGGTGGCGTGCACACAGGCCACAGCCCACACCTCCTCCAGCCTCCATCGCCAGCTGACGTCGAGGGCGACGATGACCCACACCGACAGGCAGCAGAGGTAGCCGACAACACGAGACAGCCTCCCGTCTCTGTCCTCCTCCTCCTCCACAGTTACCTCCCCGACCGGCCCGTCAGAGCCCGCCGGCTGACTCAGCGTCCTGCCAGGCCACAGCAGCCTGACCAGAGTGTCCACAGCGATCAGCGGCGTGGTCAGGAGCAGCACGGCTCCGTAGGTGTGGCTGAGGAAGAGCAGGAAGCGCAGCGCCACCACATCGCCTAGATCGGTCAGTCCAGTCAGCCAGGACTCACAGACGTACAGGAAACCCAGAAACACTGAAGGACACGAGACAGAGAGGCAGTGAGATGAGCTACAGCTCCAGCTCAACCAGCACCGACTGAAAAAACACATCCAGGAACAAACAGAGTGTCATCATCTGGTTCCAGGATCACAAGGTCTGATCGTTTTAGTCGCACTAAATCTGCAGAATGCCTCCTGTGTGGGCAGGAAGGCTTCAGAACCAGGTGAACAGGTGTGACATCTGAACGATACTTATCTGAATATGAGTTTACAGTTAGAGAGACAAAGAAAAGCAGCAAACAAATGAGGAAGCAGGAGATGCTGAGCTTCGTGTCGTTGCCATGAATTTACAAAGCGCTTCATTAACTTCCTGTTTCAGCAAATCATTCAACAAACAGCAGAAAACTTCAAATCCATTTAGATGGAGATGGAAAATATTAAAGTACACTCAAGTACTGACTGTAAGTATGTCTGTGACTAGTGATGCACGATATCAACATTTCTGGCCGATATCTGATATTAATATTTCTGATATAACCGATGTCACTGATGTCGATATTCAATTTTTGTTCACATCAAAAAATGAGCATCAGTGAGCACTGTGAGAAAACTGTTCAAAGGAAGCACAAATTAGACCAAAGTATTCTGCTTTATTACGTAACAAAAGTAAAACATATTTAGACATATTTAATGTTAAAGGACCGTTTAAGTAAAACATCTGTGAAATAGCAGCGATATCAAACGTAGAGACGAAGGCGCTGATGTTGGACAATCATCGGCTGAATTTGTTCATCGGACCGATATCTGGGAAAAAACACACTGATATCGGCCGATACCGACGTGGTCGCCGATATATCCTGCGTCCCTAACTGTGATTTACTTCAGTGTTTTTATTTCATACAACTTTAACTGAAGCTGAAGTACATTTTCATTTGTTTAACACATCTAGTTGTTACATACAAATCATTCAATAAATCCACCTTATAAAATACAAGAAGGTGATTAAGATGAAACACTCCATCAGGACATTTATGAGTTCTGATGGCTGGTTAGAGCCACTCAGGCTGGAGCTGTGCAAAGATATTTACACAAGATCTCCATCTTTATACGAGTGTGAGCTGTTTCACAGGGAAAGCCGACAGAAGAACATTTTATCTATGGAAACACATCCATGGACGTAGATTCAACCACAGTCAGTTACAGCCTCCGCCAGCAGAGCAGCTGTGATCACAGCCACGGCTCCACCTTTTAAACAGTCATAAATGCATCATGTGAAGTGCCACAGCAGCTCTCCTTTCTGCCCTGATGATAACCGGACTGCCCCAAACGGAGCATAAAGCCATGAAGAACTTGTTGTGTTTGCTGCTGTTGCCGGTTGAAAGTTTCGAGGCTGTTTAATCCGTGACCACCGCTGCTGGGTGTGGTCAGTACAGGTGCTGGTACACCTGTGGCTGCACCCAGCAGGGATGGTAAAGGTCAGCATGGCTGTACGCTGCTGTAGCACAGTGGGAGGTTGAACTGCTGGAGGTCAGCAAAACTGGTGTAAGAGGCCATTTGGATGACTTCTCAGTTTAATACTTCAAGTATATTTTCCACTTATACTTTTACTTTTAGCTCCCTGGAGTTTGAATGCAGGGTTTCCACTTGTTTTACTATCAACAGAGCCCTGCAGGGATCAGTGCAGTCCTCACCTGTGACCAAGAAGTCGGTGAAGATGAGGAGGCAGCAGCAGCAGAAGCTGACGGGACTGGAGGAGGCAGCCAGCGAGGGCAGGAACAGGAGGCTGCAGGCCAGCTTACATGAACACAACAGCGCTGCTCCTTCCAACACGCCGTCCATGGCTGCAACAAAACAACACACACAAGGCAGCCAATCATGAAACAGGTTCTCTTTTTGCCCCGGGGTAACAGCGCTCAGGAATGCCCTGCTGACAGTAAAGCCCCCCACCCTAAACAACAGTAAACACTCCTTATAAACTCACATTAATGTTTGACACAATCATCCCTCTTCCAGTAGCGTTTGTGCCTCGTGGGTCCAGATCAATACTTGGTTGTGTACATTAGTACTGAACCCTGGACCAGACAGTTGTGTACAGGAGGTCAGAATGAAGAAGCTCAGGATACGTCTGCGTGCACCAACATGCATCATTTTGTATTTCATTTCTACAAATCATATTTAAAACGTGCCACCAATGAGCCAAACCACCGAACACTGAGAGCTCAGACGCTGTTGACGTGACCTGACTGCAAATATGACCATGACACTGAATGATCGGACCGGTCCGACCTGTTAGAACATTCCCACCGTCTCCATTACAAACAGCATGCAGCAGAAAGACGCTAAACATGGATGTTGTTTATGAAGTTCATCAGTTCTTACCTGAGCTCACAGGAGCCTCCAGAGCAGCATGTCAGTATGAGCTTCAAATGCTTCATCCGCTTTCTTCACCTCCCCCTTCGCTCCACCCTCACGGGGATAATGACCCTCCCTCCTCCCCCCTCGCCTCCCCCGTGCACCTGGCCTGGGGAGGTGAGACGACATGTGCATCTCAGAGGGTGTGGCCCTGTTTGTACAGACAAGAAAACCAGTCCAGCAGCTAGCTCGCTAACAGTGACGGATGCAAAGTGCACAAAGAGAAACCTGTTGACAGTAGCAACAGACACACTGGATGGAAGATGAATGATTCTCAGCACCAATGTGCAAACATGTCTGCGTTATGTTGGGATTGTTGTTTTGTGAAGGCGCTGCTAGCTTAGCATTGACATCATTTAATGTGCATTAATGCATGAGTTGAAAGGGAACGAGGTTCAGGCATCAGTCCCAGCAGGCCCTGAAGGACTGAACGCATGAAGCCTGTGACAGGTCAGATAGAAGGAATGCAGCATCTCACACACACACACACACACACACACACACACACACATGCTTGTGCTCTGATGAAGATGTGTTACCAAACTATCCACACCGGCTGGTACATCTCGTACCTCTGCTTTGTTGAGGCTGTTTTACAGCCTCCCTATAAGACATCAGCACATAGCAGCTAACAAAGGAAAGGTATTGGCAGCCAGAGAGCAGGAAACACTAGCAGGAGGTTCTCTTAACAGGGTACGGATGCTGTGGATTGGACCAATCGTGTGCCAAGAGATCTGGACGTATCTGTGAGAAGGCAGAACTACGTCTAAACCAGGCTTCTCTCTAACCATGCAGCCAATCACACTGCACGATTACAATTAAATGTCTGTGTTCAGTAGCCATCATCAGTGACACCCAACTTATCCAGAGGACAGCCTGCTGTTTCAGAGGTTACAGTAAATACAACCGGGATCTCTCATAACCGAGGACTCTTCTAAAGTAGGATGAGACGGCAAACACACATATTAGGTATAGAGATATGATTGATTTGTGCTTTCCTATATTTGAATCTGTTGTTCTCGTTTATGAACCACAGGTGACTGTTTCTAGTTTCCTGTTAGCGACTGGATGGTCCCGTTGACCCAACAGAGGGTACCATCTATCTGTTAGGCTCTCCAGGGAGGAACTGCCTCGCTGCTCTCTGGTTACATCCAAACACACCACTAGTGATGCTGAGGACCGGTTCCTGGAGCTTTAGTGGTATCTCATGTTCAAACTCAGGAGATCTGGATTTTAATAGATCTGAGGGCACCTGTCCGTGATCATACAGTCATGAAACTGAACTTTAAAGCCAGCGAGGATGAGGAGTCAGAAACATGGAAATCTGAGCATTTGCATATCTGTGGCGAGGCAAATTTAAACTGCTGTGGAAGATCATGTGTTACCATCAATAACACGTCCTGTATGTTCTTTATTTTTTCCTCTACGCAGGTTTCTCCTGAATAAAAGATCTCAGTGATAAAGTTTATTTAAATACAGCCTGAGAGCAGCTGTTTACCAGCATCCAGCGGAGCCTCATAGACGGACACGTTGTACTCATAGAAAACCTACACATCATGTTTTCTGTACGTGTTTTAGGGACTTATTTCTCTACAGTGCTTCAGATTTTGCAGATGTTTGTCTGAATTTTGTAAAACCATGTTTCTATGGTTTATGGAGGCCTTCATGGACGCTTCATCGGACCACGTTGAAGCTCTAAAGAAACCGCAGCAGAGATCCGCCTCTTGAAACCAAAGTTCAATTAAATGATGGGGAAAAAACCAACATGTTAATAGTGTCTGAAGAGGAGTGAATCGACTGTGTTGGATGTGTAGTGGACTTATATTTTATCATTATTTCATGACAAAGCTTTAAAGATCTTACAGGTGGTCACTGGTCGCTGCTCATGGTTCTGTTTCAGCCGAACTTCTAGCTTCTAGCTTCTAGCTGTAGCTGTAGATGTAGCTGTAGATGTGTAGTGAAGCAGCAGCAGATGAGATGGTCTCTGCTGTGCCTCTGTGACTATCAGCAGTCACTTCGTTTGTCTGACTCACGCCGTGGACACGAGACGGAGCTCGCTGGAGTTTTGCATGTTAAACATCAAATTTGAATGTGTTTAAGTGTGTGTGTGTGTGTGTGTGTGTGTGTGTGTGTGTGTGTGTGTGTGTGTGTGTGTGTGTGTTTGTGGAGCAAAGCCACCATGTTGAGCTGCGACAGTAACCGACACTCATGAATGAACTTCACAATCCTTTAAGAAGCATTTGACTTCAGGGTGGAAGTGGTGTTTGTGCAGCCCAACGGGCCCGTGGACTGTTTGGGCCGATGACAGGACGGCTGTTTGGCTGATAATCATCCAGATATGATGAGGAGCTGATGGCGTGCTTCACTCAGCTGCTGGTTCGTTACACCAGATAAAACCAATACGGTAATAAATCCTGGCTTAGAGAGCTGCTGATTCACCTGCAGGCTCATTATGGAGGCTCTCGTTTGTGTTGCTGCTGAACTGGAGGCTTAATATTCACTCGTTTACTGAAACAGACGAAGACTCAGGAGTCATCCTGCTGCATGGAGCGATTCAACAAGTAGACGACAAAGACAGAGAAACTACTGCTGCTGTTGGCATCCTGAAGTGTTTAAATGCTTTTAAATGATTCATAAAAACGCTCTCACTGATCTGGATGTTCTGGGTTCCACAGTAACAGCTCTAAAACAATTAGACGATAGAGAATGTCACATTTTCAGGAGCTGTGTGGTCAGTGATGCCCCCTGTCCTCCTGTGAAGTCATGGCTGCTTCCTGAACATCTCCTGAGCTTCAGTGAGGAACCCATGAGGGCTGAAGCTCTGAGCTGAGGCAGCAGTGCCATCTCCTGCTGCCTGCTGAGGAAGCACGCAGCATATTAGCAGCCTGGTGCTGCTGAGAGGATTACTCTTCATATCTACTGTACATGACGCTCTGGCTGCATGGACACCAGATATTTAAAAATTAAATTAAATAAAATAAAAAATAAAATCAAGAGGACACGTGCATGCAACAAACTCCCGCCGCCACATCCACGCAATTCTGCCTCCGTCACCACAAACTGCGTGTTTTTATTTTAAACGTGTTTATTTCAGATTATTTTGGGTGCTTTTGGACGTGAGGGGCAGTGAGCTGTACGCAGGCGTTCAGAAATCACCTCCACAACAGGACGCCGTTAAACACCAGATCCACGTGCACACGGATTTTGCGCGCACACCACAAAACATCTGCACGCGGAGAAAAAAAAAAAAAAAAAAAAGGAGAAAAAAAATCTCCATCGTTCAAACTGGAGGCTCAGAAAATGGGTTAAAGAACCGGTTCCAGCGCTGCGTGTTCACACCGAACGCTTCCTTCGCCTGCAGCACCCAGAAGTGAACAGCAGGCGACCCGGAAGGTTTGAAGTCCGACTGAGAGCGAGCGGAGAGAAGAGTCCAATCCTTTATTTAAAAAAAGAGAAAAGAAAGAAAGAAAGAAAAGCAGCGGGTTGTGCTGGTGTCGGTGCTGGTTCAGGTAGGTTCTGCTCTCGGTGCTACCGCTCCGCCCGGTTCTGCTCTTTTCTCTCCTCGCAGCTCGTCCGCGGAGCTTCGTTTCCATTGAAGTCGAGCAAAAGTTGCAATTAAAAGCAGCAAAGCAGCAAAGCAGCAAAGCAGCAGCAGCCGCTCCGCCGCTTCGTGGCCTCGGAGCTTCTAAAAGCTTCCAGCGGGCGACAGGCGGCCGATGGACGCTGGACCTCCGGCTCCGCAGCTGCTCACAGCGACGGCAGGATGGCTGCTGTAGGAAGTGTCAGGGCTTTTTTTCTGCTCTCGCTGCTCGAGCCGGGCTATTCAAACCTGCAAATCAAAGTAAACAATCATTCGTACGCTTAATGCAAATATGGGACACGCGGCCGCGGCGCGGCGCGTCCAGGACGCAGCGCCGCTTTATCTGCTCACAATATTCGGATCTGCAGAATATGGCGTCCAGTGCTTATAAAAATAAGACAGGGCTGCCATTTTTGTTTTCCTTTTGTCTGAAATTTTTTAATAAACTGTCTGAGAATGTGGGAGAGGCGGCGGACGGACGGACGCGGCGCTGCGGACGAGACGTTTTCTGGATCCTGTTTTCCTGAAAGCTGCTCAGGTTCGGATCGAAAAAATCCGCTTTCTGCCTCTTTGGGTTCGTTACGGAGGTTTAATTCAGCACAGAGGCTCTGAAAAAAGGGAAAAGTTGAGCTCAAGTTTGTTTCTGGAGATGACGGGTTTCATGAGAGAGACGGTCTGTGAGGGGATCAGAACCAGTTTGGGTCGGAACAGGATGTGAACATTAGTGAGGTACCACCTGAACCACCAACCAGCTGTTTGATTAGCAGCATATTAGCACATATGACTGGATAGCTCTGCTCAGGTGTCATTATTAATCACATGATTCCTCATCATTACCACTAAACCTGATCAATAATTCATTTATAGATAATTAGTCATTAATAAGGTCTCTGTCCTTTCTATTCTAGAGACAATGTTTATCATATTCTGCTCTTATTAATTGTGGTAATTCATCAGTCAGTACATCCTTGTTTTGGTTTATTTCTTATTTACAACCAGACGCTGATGATCATCAGCTGATCTGATGTCATTTAGTTCAACTTAAACCTGAAAGATGCCCAAAAATATTAATGTGTTACAGATGCTACAAACAAAACCTGCCGTCGGTGATAAAATGCAGTTTTTCTAATCATCCACTTCAAGACGTATGAATACAACCAGTGGTCATGAAGTTAGTCCTTAAACAGCAGCTTCTTAGACATGAACTCTTACATCAGTTTAATTACTTTATAGTGTTTAAAACTGATGGACTCCAGCCGCCCGCCTCCCCGGTGAGGATTCAGCGGTGTGTATATGATGGATGGATGTTTAAAACTTTGATAAAACAGGACCAGCATTTAGTTTGATGTGCTGCTGATGGAGGTAACAGGAGTGAACCTGAACTAGTCAGACAGGTGATCTTCAGGTTGAACGATTAGTCGATTTCAAATCCAAACTGCAGTCGGCTGCACTGTAGGATAAACGAGATGCAGCACATCTGACCCTGGCTGCTGTCTGGCTGCTGTGCATGAATATGATCCATTCTGTGTTTAAATCTACTGAACTGAAGCTTGGCTTCAAAAAAACATGCTGCAAATCAAACTGCCACGTCTGTCAGAGAGATCACGTTTAGGCAAATGATTGTCCTCAAATTCTTCTCCCCAAGTTGAACGACAGCAGATCAGTTATAAAACTATTCAGATTGTCACTTCATTATTCAGTCATGTTTTAAGCTAAACTATTGTCTAGTTCCAGCTTCTTACACTTTGATGCTCTCTCTGTGGTTGTGATGTGATGCTGGATCTGTGGGAAACCATCATTTTCTCTGTTTCCTGATATTTTACATCCAGATGAATCAAGAGGGCGCTCTGCAGGTTGACTGATAATGACAATAATCGTGCACCTCTAAACAGTAAACAGAAATCTCCTCGTGTACAGAACTCTCTAACGCACCTGCTTCAGACCGACTGGACGCACAAATCTTGTTCCTACCTGCTGGAAATAATCCTACAGCCTGAAAGCAGCCCTTAAATACGTACAAACAGCTCAGCCGGGACTCTACAGGTTGCAAACACTGACCGCTGACTGGAAGGCCTTCAGCAGATCTGAGGAGAACACACAGCAGCAGATTGTTTCCTCAGCGTCACCTCAGAAAGTGACACAAAGACGTCCAGCAGCAGTCAGACTCCTAAACCTGCTCCCTCGAGGCCCAAAGCTTCCAGGAAGTGAAAGCGATCCCCGCTGGCATCATTAGAGAAATATTTTGCGGGGTGTACTGTACGCTCGTACCCCTGCACGGATCGGGTTTGTTGCTCTTGGCTCCGGGACGGGGACTGTGTTATGCCTCCGCTAAGCCAAACAGACTCAGGAATGGTGAAGTGTGCCAAAGCATGCAATGCAAAATGTTTTAAAAAGAACTTCATACGGCCTGAAAAGAGAAGTTATGGAAAGAAAGGCCTTCAGATCACGACTAGAACAGTCAGTAACTCTCCGTCTGCATTAGAAATGAGAAACGCTTTGATCCGTCCAACACGGCAGCTAGACGCTTATTTTATAGAAGACTTGAGGCTCTCTTTGGGCTTCACTGCCAGTCAGAGGTTAAAGAAAAACACATACAATGAACCGCTGTGTCACTTACTGATGGTGTTGTTTCTGTGCAGCATCTTCATCAAAGTTATTCCGTGTTTGGGCTGATTCCTGACCTCTGGCTGCTTCATGCAGGTGCTGCTCTGCTCTGGAGTAAGACTGAAGGTTGGTCCTGTTGCCCACCAGACTCTGGGCCCCATGTGTCAGGGACAGATTAGGATCTGAGCACATCACATTGAAACAGCTCTGTTTTCTCTGATAACTCTTTTGGAGGTTTCTCCCCACTATCTGTCAGGCAGCATGCCCATCATGTGGACGTGGTGGTTGGAAATCCTCAGAAACAGCCACCGGACGCACTCACAGAATGATCAGTGACGAGGAAACAAGATCTGGCTTTGCTCTGTTGGGGAGGCAGGAGAACTAATACAGAACATAAAAATAACAAAAGCTCCATCACAAGACGGAGTAAAAACCTCTCAGATTATCACTTCAGACAGTCAGCTGCTGAGATACTGACGCTGGTCTGTAGCTGCTGTTTCCTGTAACACATGACGGACACGGTTCAGGATTATCTCAGTAACCTGGAGTGAACACGGCTCGCATCATGACCACCAGAGAACAGCAGGGAAAAAACAAAACCAATGCTTACACTTGTTTTTATTTCATATTTTCTCCTCATCTTTGTTTTTTGCTGAACACAAGAAATCATAAAGAACTCACCGGTGATGGAGTCGCCATGGCTTCCTTTAAGTTTGATGTTCACAGTACGCGTCCTGAGCAGTGTTTGGCTGTCGGAGGAGCTGCCGTCCTTCTGTTTATGACCCTCGTGTGTATTCGTTTATTTCAGGATGGCTGAACCTCGCTTTAACAATCCCTATTTCTGGCCTCCACCTCCTACGATGCCTGGACAGGTGAGTGACTTTGGTATTCTCACTGTTCTCTGTTGACACCAGACCATAAAAATGTTTGTCTTAGAAAAGGGGTTCTAGTGTTTTTTTTTAAAGAAATAGTTTAATATTTGAAGAGCTACTAAGAAGACATCTGTCTGCTAAAGCCAGCAGCTGCTTGAGCTTAGCTTAGCATAAAGACTGAAAACAGGTGGAAAGTGTTAGCCTGTCTCTGGCTAATAGAAGCAAAGCCCATCAGCACCTCTACAGCTTTAACATCTTGCTTGTTTAAACTGTGCAAAATGCTACAAGTGAAGCAGACTGGTTGTGGTTTAACGGCGTTCTGGCTGTGAAACATTCAGACTCTAAACTCTGTGCAGGAAGCTGAGTTCCTCCTCCATCCACAGGCCTGAGGAACGATGTTTTCAGGTGGTCCATCTGTCCGTGTGTCCCTTTCCCTCCCTTGAACATGATTTTCATCACATTTTGGCACAAACGCTGTTTGGCACTCGACGATAAACGGACTCGATCGTGGTGGCCAAAGGTCAAAGGTCACCGCGACCTCACCAAACACGTGATTGGCCGCTCGCATGATGACAAGATTTCTCACAAATGTCTCAAAGGATGAAGTGATGAAGTGATAATGTTTTCTGTCCTAATGGTCCACTTCACTTTATTATCATAACGTTTTGCAAAAACACTTTTCTGCTCAGGGCTGCAGGTGTCTCGGTGGTTAGCACCGTTAGCGCCTCACAGCTAGAAGGTCGCCGGTTGGCGTCCCGGTGAGGACACCCAGGATCTTCCTGCGTGGAGTCTCCATGTTCTCCCCGTGCAGCGTGGGTTCTCTCCGGGTTCTCCGGCTTCCTCCCACAGTCCAGAAACATGCTGAGGTTAATTGGTGATTGTAAATTGTCCGTAGGTGTGAATGTGAGTGTGCTTGGTTGTCTGTCTCTAAGTGTAGCCCTGTGATAGACTGGTTACCTGTCCAGGTGAACCTGCCTTCACCCTGAGTCAGCTGGGATAGGCTCCGCCCCCCATGACCCTGGTGAGGACTAGGGTGTAGAGATGATGGATGGATGGACTTTCCCGCTCATCACTGAAGGCCAGAAGTTAGAAAAGAGGAAGAGATGTTCACCATACTTCACAGTTGCTTAGTTACTGATCAGGTGACACTAGTCTAGGGGTCCAGTTGTGTTGTGGTTGTAGTTTGTCTGTGCTGCTCAGAGAACGATAACACGTCTCTCATCGGTGTTTGATTGGGTTGAGATGTGCTGCTCAGCGACGGCCGAAGCATTGATTCATCGTTACCATAGCGATCGCTGGTGTTGTATGAATGAGGATGGAGACCACAACAATCAGGACAGAACTGTCTGATCAGTGGATAAAACACAATCAGAACAACACTGTGTTGATTCTCAAGAATTGAGAAAGACTCAAGAATTCATGCTTATATAAATAAAACATCTAAATTATCAGCGGTTGATTCTTCAGACTGACCAGATGTGACGTGTTGATGAGCTTTAAAGGTGCTGACGGGCTGCTTGCTTTACTTTTAGACTGATTCAGGTGCTCTCTTTCACTTGTTTTTTACAGAGTTTATGCTAAGCTAAGCTGCTAGCCTTTGCTACACAGTTAGCACACAAAGAGGAGAATGCTATCGGTCCTTAGATCAGCTGCTTTTAACCGATGGTGAGGGGAGATCAAACCTTTAGAACAGTCTTCTGTCGATCAATGTCCTCCTTCACTGATGTTATCAACTAAACCCACAAGACAGACGTGTGTTTATTGGCTCTTAGCTCATCTGAACAGTCGTAACACTTCATACTTATTTTTATTTTAGCATTTGATCTTAAAAGCTGCTTTTGTTTATGTAGGTTGGACAGATTTTATCCTGTACAGAATAGCCAATGCTCATGCTGGTGCTAATGGGGATGCTAATAAATGAAACGAAACGAAACGAAACAGCACTTTGTTAAGAGTCTGTTGCCCCCTGGGGTCCAAACATGAACCTGCAGGGTCGCTGCATTAGTAATTATTGGACTGATCATTTTTCAGGCCTAGAAAACAGCATGATGGGTGAAACACTTTCACATTTTCTTGCCTCTAAAAGTCTTTTTATGTTGAGACAAACCAGTGAAGGGTTATGTGATGATGTGATGATGTGATGATGTGATGTGGGGCTCACAAGCAAATAGGACTTGATTTTAAAAGGCTGGAAGGTAACCACTGGTGTGAATACAGTCATCAGCTCTTGAACGTGTTTTTTATTTAAGTTTGGCTTTAATGTCACGTATCAGCCACTGGAGGGCACCATTTCCTCATAAACTGACACCGACTGAACTGATGATGGCTGTTCTCTTGTCACAAATGTTGTTTCCTGGCTGTCAGCTGGATAACCTAGTCTTGATCAATAAAATCAAGGAGCAGCTGATGGCCGAGAAGATCAGACCGCCGCATCTGCCCCCCGCTTCAGCCCCTTCCCAGCAGCCCCTGCTGGCTCCCCCGAGCCAGGCGGAAGGCGGCCAGCACGGGATGTCCAAAGCTCAGCAGATGCAGGCCCTCCACAGCCACAGCCCGTCTCAGCCCGACATCGCCCTGCACGCCCGCCCCGCCTCCAGCTCCGTCACAGGTACTCCGACCGGAACCAGCAGAGAGCGAGCTGGTTCTGTAATCAAAGCTTTGTATCGCTAGTTGCACTGAACGCCTTGTGAATGATGCAGTAGAACACCTGAGGTAACCACAGAGACAGACAGGCATCCTGTGCACCACGTTCAGACAATAAAATGAACAAACGGCAGTAAAATGTTCTGCATTAGTTGCATCAAGAGTTCCGCTCTGTTGTTTTTGTTCTGCTTTTTCTTGGTTTTACTGTTTTTTCATCTCTGACTCGTCCTTTGCTGCCCCTTGATGCTGTTCAGTGAAAACATGAAGAGTTCATTTATAAAAACAGATAACTCCATTTTTGTAGATTTTCTCAAAACTTTTTTTCTTTTGTTATTTACTTGAGATGATATCAGTCAGACTGAAGCTGAGTGGATCTGACTCAGTAGAAATGACAACAGTAGAGATAACTTAAGTTTGATTGTCTCAGGTAGACGATGGAGCCGTGGGTTTATGAAGGTCTGTGGAGATGGAGGAATCTGTTTCTGCAGATGAACTCTTCATGTTCAGTCGTAGTTCAGGTAAATCTAGAGTGTGTCGTGTGCACTGGTTCTAAAAATGCATCTTTTGGCGTCTCTGTCAGGTCGTATTCTAGGAGACGTAAACTTGAATCTGGACGATAAGGCAGCTATAAAAGCCAGAGGGTTATGGGAGGACTGGCATCTGCGTCAGCTCATCGATCATCCCTCCAGGACCAACCACGTCTCAGGTAACCGCCGTCAGCACGCAGAGGTTGTTATCAGGGACCAGAGACTCTGGACAAAACCACGTAAACACTGATGTACCTCCGTCAGTAGATGATCAGAGTTTTAAGGATCTCGATGGATTTAAACTTGAGTTGTTTTGGTCAAAGTCTCGTCGTGTTGAACTCTGTGTGTCCTGTAGAGGGCGCTGTGTACGAGGTTTGTTGTAATCCTGATGCTGACCTGGTTTTCTCTGAGGTTTGAGGTCATACGGTTCAGGATATTTCTGCCTCTCAGATAACTTTACACTAAATAAACGAATTTTCTGTTAAACTTATAAAAAGTGTTTAATTACAGAGAGAGGTGTCGCTTCTTCCTCCTTCTATGTTTATGACAAATAATCTACTGAACTGATGCACAGCCACATGAGGACAGTTTGCCAGAAACATTCAGGTCCCAGAAAGTGATTCTGTTTTGTCAGACCAGGTCTTCCCACATGTTTAGTGTGAGGTGTTGACAGATTATTGACAGAGAACAGAAGGACAAATGTGCTGCAATAGGATGAAGATGTGAGTGAAATAATGTGACTTAAACCTCTGAACCCTAAAACCCACCAATGGGTTGGTTTTAAAGGCATATATATTTAAAAATCACCAAAATGAAACCGTTTATCAGAACCAGCAGCTGTAAAAAAAAAACAGAAAGATGTTGGATTTGAACTTTCTAGCAGTCGTTTGTGATGTGTGGGTTTGTTCAGGAAAATGAACCAAATATAAGCTTAAAAATGTGAAATTTAATCCAAATTATTTTATTCTACATCTCATTATAAAAACAATGCCAGAACAGCTTGTTTACTCCAAATCGATTACGTAAAAAAGTCAAAACACGATGCAGAAGTTGAAGATGCTGCCCACTTCCTGCGGCCAGACGAGCACAGATGAATGCACACACTTCATATGAGCAACACAACACTGACTTAACAACGTCACCTGATGCAGTGACCTGCAGGAGCAGACCTGCTGCTGCTATCTGATGGGACGAGTACAAACCTGAACGTGCAGAGCAGCCTGTAGGAATGCCCTCTAAGTCTCCCGGTCTGGACCTGGTAGGGAACAGATCTTCTAAAACCTAAACAAGCAGCCAAGAAGAGGTGCAGAAGTCTAGTTTTCTCTCAGGCCACTTACATTTCAATCTAGCTAATGTTTCCCCATGACGCTCAGAATGACTGAATACCTTCAGAGGCAGTCTCCTACTGAAAGTATTCACCATCATTACCATCATCGTTGTCAGGTCACCGTCATGGATCACATCTCAGCAGCTATGCACACAAGAGCAGTCGTGTTGTAATCATTTCAACAGAATCTGAGCTACAGTGGAAGCGTTTCACAACACGGTGTCCCACTGTGGACAGGCCTCATCTGCAGGAATGTGTGCTCATGTCCATGTTAGCTCAGAGCCTTTACCAAGTATTCCTCATTGGATTTGACAGGTGACAAAACAACAACAGAACATACAGTGTCTCAGTGACGTGTTTGTTCCACCGAATGCAACCAGAACAGCTTCAGTCTCTGGAAGGCTTTGATGGTGGAGGTGGAAAAACTGTTCAACATGTCGGTCTGAATGTCCAACGGGGGTTCAGTCGGGCTGAGATCTGGTGAATGTGAAGCCTCAACATCGCTTTCATGCTCACCAGACGCTTCAGCGACCACTGCCATCAGGACAGAAGTGTTTCATCACACGATAAAGATGAACACTCAGTGACTCTTCCCTCTGAGGGAACAAGTGGACCCAAATAATGCCACCAGAACGCCCCCCACAGCCTGACAGAACCACCAGACCGCCTCGCCGTAGGGTCATATGTGTCGTCTCTGTTTATCATGGGTCTGGACAGACATGGATGTGAACCGGTTTACAGAGACATGAACCCAACAGTTGTAGGTTTTGCTGCATTTTAAAGGAACTTTTGAGTCATTTAATAATTTTATGACTCATTCCAGTCGTGTCCTTGTCTTGACTTTGGCGCCCATCAGGTGTGGCGTTGGCGTCCAGAACGGGCAACCTGAACCCCTCAGAGATCATCACGCCCACCACGCCCACCTCCAGCAGCCACAGCCGCCTGGGTGGAGCCCCCACCCCTCACCTCATCTCAGGGTTAGCCGGCGGACACGGCATGGAGCCCGGGAAGAACCACGGGGGCTTCGTGGGGCTCCTCGGTCCTCCTCCCAAGGAGGAGCGGGGCCGTAAAAAGATCAAGGCGGAGAACGGATCCTCTCTTCTGGTGGTGCCCTACCCGATCCTGGCCTCCGGCAACGACCAGTCCTGCGTCACCATCACTGCAAAGGAGGGAAAAACCTACAGGTAAGAAATGAGCGTCTGTTTTTTATCCGGCTGCTCCTATTGGCTGTTGAACATTTGCTCTGAGAACCAAGGGGGCTCCGACTCGTCGCTTGTTTTCAGGTAAACAGTGGTTCAGGGTTAAAGTGGAAACTGCAGTAAATCTACAGAGTAAAATAAAACAGTTGTAACAATGACAGCATAAAGAGGAGGTTTGTCAGCTGGGATAGGCTCCGCCCCCCATGACCCTGGTGAGGATGAAGGTGTAGAGATGATGGATGGAGTTTCATATGAGTCATTTGTGTCAGAACCACCAGTATAGACATTTTTGACATTTAAAAGTGAACAGATGTGCAAAGAGGAAGCAAAGGTCTGAAAATGAGGACCACACTTTGTATTGTTCAGTGTTTCTGCTGGAAGCTTCTCGGTTTCTCCCACGCTGGCTGTTCATCCACTCGTCTGTTCTCTGTGCAGCTGCTTCATGTGCTTCTTTCTCTCTGTGTCGCTGCTTCCTCCATGCAGGTGTAAAGTTTGTCCGCTGACCTTCTTCTCCAAGTCCGACATGCAGATACACTCCAAAACGCACACGGAGGCGAAGGCCCACAAGTGTCCTCACTGCACCAGGACCTTTGCCAACGCCTCCTACCTGGCCCAGCACCTGCGCATTCACCTGGGCATCAAACCGTACCGCTGTTCCTACTGTGAGAAATGTTTCCGCCAGCTCTCCCACCTGCAGCAGCACACCAGGTCCGACTCAGAAGCAGCTCCAGTGTGTTTGTGATGTCTGGTTTTCTCACCGTTATCCACCAAAACTAAACGTGTTTAGTTGTTTGTTAAATTTATTTGCTCTTGAGGTGAACTGAGCCGTTAAATGTTGATCAGGCTGTAGCAGCAGGAGCTTCCAGAGCTTGGTCATTTACTCCATTTGTACTTTCCTGGTTTAGTCTTTGCAGATAAAGTTCCCCTCAAAAAGAATTAAATGTCCAACACTAGAACAAACTTTTAGCATCAAAACTACATTTTAGGGATTTGTTTTGGATTCCTCTGAGAATTCTTTCACAACAATGTGGTTTCTGCCTGCTCTTGTCCTGTTATCTCCCCATCGTGTTGATGTCTGGCCTGGTTCAAGTCCGTCCTCTTGTTGCGTTTCAGAATCCACACAGGCGATCGGCCGTATAAATGCGCTCATCCAGGATGTGAAAAAGCTTTTACTCAACTTTCTAATCTGCAGGTAATCATGAGCTGTGTTCCCTCCGTCCTACTGTGAGGTAAAGTCTTCTGCCTTCTCATCACTCCTCTGTGTGTTTTCTTCTCCTCTTTCCTGCTCAAGTCTCACCAGAGGCAACACAACAAAGACAAGCCCTTCAAATGCTCCAACTGCTACCGTGCCTACTCAGACTCTGCCTCGCTGCAGATCCACCTGTCCGCACACGCCATCAAAAACGCCAAGGCGTACTGCTGCAGCATGTGCGGCCGGGCCTACACCTCAGTGAGTTCAACGTCCAAGTCCAGACGCATCTTTACCATCTGAACACATCTAAAGGTGTCGCTTTGCTCTTGTTCCTTGCAGGAGACGTACCTTATGAAGCACATGTCCAAACACGCGCTGGTGGAGCACGTGGTGTCCCATCACTCCCCCCAGCACAGGACAGAGTCTCCCGCCATCCCTATACGCATCTCCCTCATCTGAGCTCCTCGCCGGCTCCTGCCCTCCCGCCAGAGACGTTTCCCTGTGACACCGCCGCCGCCGACGGACCACGCGACCCGGGTTCCAAAAAATGTGCCAGATTGCCAGTATTTTGTGAAGAGGTGCTCTTTTGACGAGCGTGCCCTCCCTTCGTTTTTTGCTGACCAGATAGTATTATGGGGGACATCCAAAGATGATTTCTCAGCACTTTGAGGCCTGAACGTGAAAGGCCTACCATTTCTTTTTCTATGTGACTTCACAGAAGAAAAGTATTGCTCCAGGCAGCTACATGGAAAAACCTTTTTGGACTTTTTTTTTGTGTTCCACAGATTAATTTGTCTTTTTGATACGGTCTTTTACTTTCTTTAGTCAAGTCTTTGCAAAAAAAAAAAAAAAGCAAACTATTCGCATCAGAACTAGTCTTCCATTAGCTGGGTGGCCACGTCAACATAACGGTGAATGCTTCTATAACGTGTACTCATGTGTATTGTGCCACTTCCCATGTCAGTGTTTCATCAGTCGTGCGGCCATAAATGCACACATTCATCATATTTCAGCGTTTGTATTCCTGCAGTTTCCTGTCGCCGACCACAGTCCGACCAGGACGGGCGACTCGTCATCAGATGGATGGATGTGTTTTCATGTCTGTATATTATTTTGCAGTGTTAGAAAGGTGTGTTCAAGGCATTCCCTAAGTTCCAAATCTGTTCTGCTAAAGTTTTAAATTTAACTTGAGGCCAGCGCTCCTGATTTGAAGTGTGTCAGACCGAGACAGTCAGTGGACCTGGAAGCCGCTGAAGACTGGATTGAAGCTGTGACTCAGTGAATGTGAGCGTCTGCATTCAGTAAAGTGTTGCAGGTTAAACAGAAACGTGTTTTCTAAAGTTCAGTTAAGACTAAAATGATGTTGACTGAGAGTCGTTTGTTTTGCCAAATTCATATTTATGGTTTTATTTTTTTCGTCCGTTCATTTATTTGATGAGATGCACAAATAAATGAAGACCTGCTGCCCCAGACGGTCCAGACCAACATGAACAACAAGCTTCCTCCTTTTGTTTCCAGCTCTCATGTGTAATGGAAGAACCGACCATTCTGAATCTTGTTTTCCATTTGATTTATGAGTTCATATTTGTTCCATTTTATATGCATATAGGCCTTAACTTTGTTACGACTCTAGGGTTCATTCTGTTGTTTACTTTTACATTTGCCTTTTATGTCATGGCATGATATATACTGTAAATAAACTATATCGACTGTCGACCCGTTTTATAATAAATAGTTCTATCATTTCAGATTTCTTCTTAGTTTTCCTGGACGCACATAAACAAAGAACATTAAGTTGAGCAGCATGCAGTTCTTACTATAAAATGTCACTCGGGCCCAACACCTTTCCATGGTGCCACAGACGTGGGCTCACGGCCACAGGTGTTGGATTGGGTTATCCAACACCTGTGGCACCGTGGTACCGGTGTGCCACCCAACACTGTGGCGCAGTGCCACAGGTGTTGGACCGAGCTACCCAACACCTGTGGCACTCTGGGACAGGTGTTGGGAAATCAAGAAGAGAATGTTTATAAGGAAATGTGGCTCAAAGCTACGGACTTGTCACATCCTGTTTTTCAACTTATTGTGGACTGAAGCTACAAACAGGTTTAGAGCAGCCATAGAGGAAGTGTTTGTG
>NW_007577745.1:885705-891423 GCF_000690725.1 Stegastes partitus | reverse complement strand
GTTTCCCAATTAAAATATTTTGGTATCGGAGGAGCAACTCGCCTCCGGCCCAGATGGAACAACCCACTGGTTTCCAGCAGAGGCCCACGGCTGTAGACAGAGATGCTGGTTCTCATTCCGGCCACTTCACGCTTGCCCCAGTACACGCTAAATGTCAGCTCCTTATGAAGCTGACAGAGAAACATCATCTGCAAAAGCAGAGCTACAACTCTCAGGTTCACCCTCCTCACTCTGGCTCCACCTGGAGATCCCGTCCACAGAAACCATAACCAGGATCTGAGACGAGGTGCAACCTGAGGTCAGATCAGATAAGTTCTGGTTCTCTCAAGTTGGGTCAAATCCATGAAAACCAGCCCTTAGACGTTGTTGGCGTTGCTCTTTAGACACGCTGCTCCACTCAGCATTTCTACTACGTTGCCTGTAAAAGGCGACGACTCGTCTCTCATGCTGAGCTGTGAGCAGCACTGATGGGAGCACGGCTGACTCAGAGCTCAGGGTTCCCATCAACCCCTTCAAACTGGTTCCAGCCCCAACAGGGGGCAGTCAACGGATACCACAGGAGGGCAGAGAACGTCACACAGCAGGAATTATGGCTCCGGAACCTCTCTCAGGGTGGCATGGGGCTATTGCTGTAAAAGAGTGAACAACTCACATGAACACTTTGTGTGATTCTGCAGAGTTCCTCCAGAAACACCAGAGTGCATGAAGCTCCAGTAAAGAGTTCTAAAACGGGCTTCTGTGGATGAAGCCAGCAGGACTGATGTGTGGCTGTAGTCTGGTGGGAATAAGCAGCAACAGAAGGTTTTTTTTCCCCCTCAGAGCTCTGATTTTTACCAAACACCTACAAAACAGTATGAGGTTGATGGACAAGAAACAACAGGTTCAGCAAATTCTGGAAGCAAAGGTCGCGTGCAGCCGGACTCGTTTTCTCACCCGAGTGGTTGGCGGTGATGAAAAAGGCCACGGTCAGCTGGTGTCCTTAGTCATCCCTTTGTTTCAAACTGGCATGATGAAAATAGATGACAGGATTTGTCTACTCAGTTCAGTCCATTCAGTGTGTTCCACCTGCCAGAGGGACTCCAATGCAGGCCACAAAATCTAAAGTGTGAGATTAAAAGGACGACAGGCATTTCAGTCCTGTGAGGAGAAAACAGCTTTGTTCCATATTTCAGAAAACATCACCTCAGAGCACATGTTAATACAGCCACACCAACAAAAGATGAAACAAAAACAACATTTACACACACAGACACACACTGAATGTGTTCAACTGACCTCAGAACAGACACCTGATAGGATCACGTGGAGGGATAAAGATCAGGTGAGAGGGTTTGCCTTGTTACTCTACATATTTCATCGATTCTGTTTTTATAATGTGGCTTTCCTTTCCCTCTCTGTTTCTGTTTATTTTTTTCAATACCTTTAACTTTAATGTTCGGTGTGATTCACACAGCAGCCGTGGCCGTGCGTAATGGTGTGGTTTTTTCTGGACTGACTGGTTGAACAGGAAAGTGCTAAGAAAACAATTGAAGAAGGGTGTGTTGACATCACCACGGTCTAAGTGCGGCCGTGGTGATCCGGCCCGTGTACCTGTGCGCACTTTCACGGCGATGGAGAGAGACAGAGACCCGCATGAACAGGCCCAGGCGAGCGCGCAGCTTAGTGCAGCCTGTCCAATGAGTGCGTTTCTGTCCTGATGGAGTGTTTGATAAATGTTGTTTCATGCATTTTGCACATGTGGTGTCCTAATACTTCATCATAGTTTGTGTTTGTGCGTAAAGTTTGCCAACACATGCCCCCCTTTGTTTTTTTCATTGTTATTTCCCCCTTTACCTTGATTTCTTTTCTGACGTGTCACGTGTATCAGTGGTCTCATAGCTGTCAGGTGCAGTCTCAACAAGGTCACCTGGGACTCGTGAGGAAAGAACTGCATCTATTGGTGCAGCAGCGGTGCCAGCGCGATGTGAACCGTTTGTGCTGGAGTGCAGGTACACAGAGAAGCAGCAGCGTTGGGCTGCAGGAAGCAGAAGGAGCCTGAGGTGCTGTGCCTTTTACGGTCAATACCGCTAAAAAGAGCCACTCCCTTCTGTTGCTACCTGGAGTCTTCACAATTAGTCACAGCGACAGTCTGGAATGACTTTACGCACGGTTAGTTGCCTCCCTGTGGATATATTTTGGACATTTGAGGACACTTGCAGGTGGAAGCGACTCACAGGTAGGATATCAACACCTCAGTCTTAGGATGTCTGTAGGCTGTGTGGAGACAGTTTTTAAATTAGCAATATGTTTTAGGATTGCCATTTGAAACCAACAGACGATTCTAATTTGACGGTACAACAGTTTCACGGTTTCGACACGTGACTGTGATGCTTCAAGGAATTTACGAGACTGTTAAGATCATTTAGTCAAAAATGATTATTTATTTATTTATTTGTTTTTGCTAATTCTTGGACCCTTAACAGCTGGATTAGTTGAAAGGGATAGAATCAGCCACACACTGCTGTCAAGTGTGTTGTTTAATTGGATCTGTGTTAAACGTGGTACCAAACCTAAAACCTAAGACTGTGCGAGGAAACACCAAGAACATATTTTAGAGCATGACTGAAATACTTACAATGCACTGGGGCACCTGAACAAGTGTGATGGAAACGAATGTGTGGTAAATTAAGGAAGAAATGCAATTAAAACACACATGAAGTCTGCAGTTGGAGCCCACTCAGGGCCTTTTTATGTTCAGCAAAATGATCCAACTGCTCTGAACATTTGGTGTAACATAAGAATGTTGTTAACTTAGATTTCTGACAATAACTTCCAAGCAAAAGTGTGTGTGTCATAAAAAACAACACTGTCCTCCTGTATGTAGCTGGTGCTTGATGGTCAATATAATCCGGCTTTTATGAAAAAATATTTACAAAAAAACCTCTTTCATGTCAAAGTGAGTCTGATTTCTACACGATAAGTTCAGTTATTTGAAAAATCTATAAGTGATTGGATAAAATGTTTTAAGTGAAGCACCCAGTTCAACACAGGTCCATTAGTTTGAGTCACGCGATGAGGGAAGTGGAGATGGTGTGAGGCAGTGACGGTGGTTTGGCCTGATTGCAGCGGCCCATTACACCGCGGCGTTGGCCTGGTCCAGTGGAGGCTCTGTTGAATCAGCAGTAAGAAGCGTGTCCTGACGATTCTGTCAGTGGCACAGATTCTTGGCTGAATGTGTGATACCTGTTGAGCTGCACGTTACTAATCCTCCTGATCCAAGCCATTCAGGCACAGAGCACAATGCCTCCAACCCACACAACCTGCTGCTGCCATCAACACCCTGCCACACCTGATCCTGTTCTATGGCACTCATCCAGGTTGTTCTCTCCTGGTTCTCTACTACATCCTTGCTTGTGTTGCATCTGCTCTCAGATGGACTTGGAAACATGGAAATTGTAGAATTGTTGTTGCACACTTCATGCATGGCTGCCACCAGAGCCTCTGTGTGTTCAGGCAGCCACACAGGAAACACAAGGATGTGTCTGAATGTTTGGTTCTGGTTTGCTGACATTTCGTGCTGCTGCTATTGCAGGGCAACACAGAGTAGAAAACTGATTAGTCTATTGATATTTATCACTGAGAATATTTAATTAGTAAGCTAAAGTGACAGGCTGCATCGTGGGACAGGGTCAGACCTAAATGTATGAAGTTTAACGTCTTCCAGCTCTGAAGTGCAGCGTTCATGTTAGAAACAGGCGGCTGCTCTGTCGCTTCATCTGAACCACTTATCCTGCTGTGTTTATGTAGTTAAATGACGCTGCTGCCATTTGAAAAGCACGGAGCCTTTTGACTCCTGCACAGGTGTTTATAGTGACAAAATATTCCATTCAGTTTCATTTATATGGTATGAATTCACAACATATATATACATATATCTGTGTATATATGTTTATTTCTGTTGTATCGGCTCCAACATATTTCCAGCCCCACCTGTAGCTTTATGAAGTGGAAAAGGTGTGACGCACCTGTTCTCTTTATCTCAGAGCTGCCGTTTCATCCATGAACCTCAGGCTGTTCACGGAAAGAGTGTTCATGGTCTGCTGAAGCTGAACACCAGCGTGTGTCAACAATGGGGTAACTATGTTTATTTCAGTTTGATTGTTTGTTGGTGCACCGTGTGGTCGTACCTGCTCAGAAACATTCGGTCTTGCATTGTTGTTTGAACTAACGCTCACCGTCACATGTGCTCCATGCAGGTACATTCAGAAGACAAAGAGTGTTTTGAAATGCGTGCTGTGCTTCCCGATCATGCTCGGTGTTTTCTACTTCACCTCTCCGTCTCTAAGGTGAGCAGCAAAACAAGCCAGTGTTCAGTTTCAGGAGTCGTGTCGCTGCCCGGTGGCCAGTTTAAAGCAGTTTAATGCCACAGAATAAAACGCATCGTTGGTTCATTTTGCTCGTGATGTTGCGTTATGCTGCTGACTCTGTTCTTTGTCCCACCATCAGTGATGTTGGGTGAACAACAGACACACCTGTCTGTGGATCACATTACAGATCAGTGACACCACAGAGAAACAAAAAAACACTGAACATTAGAATCTGTATGTGCAGGACTTTTGAACTGGACAGTAAATGGATTGTACTTCTTATTTTTAACGTTGTGGCCTGTTTTTGATGCCAGACTTCTGATAGGTCTGATACCGATGGACAAGTGCTCTCTGGAGAGCGGGAAGATGCTGACTCTGGACAACAGCGTCGACGCCAGCCTGGACCTGCGGTAAGACCGTTAAGCTCTGTGTTTCCATGTGAACTGACATTTCAGTGAAACATCCAGCATCTTCCAGTGCAGCAAACTGAAAAGCTGCAAGTTCTCACGCAAACCAAAGCAACTAAAACCAGACAGGGAACACCTCGAGTGTTTTCTCTCCAGGTGGTCAAACCCAAGTGCTGTTTGCTCACTGATGACGAGTTTGTGTTCTTGGCTTCCCTCCAACTGCCTGTGGTCAGCGTAACGGGTAGAACCGCCATTTTGTTCCAGCAAAGTCACTTCCTTTCTAAACTGAATCTTTGAACTGCAGCACAATGGTAGAAAATCCAATAATTCAGTTGAGAAAACAAGCTGATGGCTGATCTGTGATGTAGGTTTGGGTGTCATGGTGGTTCAGATAGTTCTGATTCCATGTGCACTTCCTGTTGGTTTGAATCAGAGACAGGCTGAAGTGTGGAGCTGATAGTTCTGTGCAGGAAAAGTGAAACTATTGGCGTCAAAATTTTGAACAATACAAACTCCAACAGTTTGTTTAAAGGGTTCTCAGGGACCCTGTCATTCAACTACAAACAGCTAATGTGACTGTAGCTGAAGACATAGTCCAGGAGCAACAGGAGAGGCTGTTGATCCCTGAACACCACGAGTTCATGTCATGATGCAGGAACATCATGTAGAGCAGCAACATCCTGCTCCTCTCTGCAAGAACCTATCAAAGACAGCCTCAGGACACACTCCATCTGACAGTAGGTCATGTTCTGCTGCTCAGGATCTCAGTCAGCACATAAACAGGTAGGACGGCCCTACAGCTCACCCAGCTGAGTGGCGACCCATGAACAGGACGACAGTCCCTGATGCAGCGGTCGTGAGTTCGACTCCCGCTCAGCAGGTCTCTCCTCATTCTTCTCCCCCCTTTCCTGTCTATCTCTGTTCTCTACTGCTCTAAATAAAGGCAAAAAGACCCAATATATATA
>NW_007577745.1:862733-885130 GCF_000690725.1 Stegastes partitus | reverse complement strand
CGCTGCTCGTCGTGGTTGTAGAGTTCCTCATGTGGCTCCAGACACACACTGTTCTCTACACAGCAGACGTCGTCCCATCGCTGCAGTCTGCTGAGCGTCCAGAGCCTCAGGAGGAGGCGGGCGGCGGGCTAACGCTACACTAAAAGCTAATCAGCCTTCACCTGCAATAAAACTGGACTGAACTGAGCTCATTAGGTTTTATACACTCACACTTCTACTGTCACGGAGAGCGAGCTGCAGAACTTCTGCTTTATAAAGCGTTACTGGGCTCACAGTACCGTCACCAGTACTGGAGCTGGAGAGGACTGGATGGTTAGTAGACAGTCTGCTGCTTTAACTTACCTTCAAAACATTGATCTGCTCTCCAGAGCTTCTCCACTCAGCAAAACTTTCTCTGCTCTCCGCCGGTGTGTGAGCACTGTGCATTTATTTTATTTAACATTGGTTTATTTTGTCTCCTTTACAAGGGAGAGGAGCAGCACAGTTAGAAACAGTTAACAGCAGATAAACCTTAAAAACACTGAACCTGCTCACAGACAAGGTGGACTGGAATGACTTCACCCCAACTTTAGATTCATTCAGTGTAACAAGGGCCTCGTGTTGAAGTCTAGGTTGTAATTAATTCCAAGCATCAGGTGCAGAAAACCTAAATGCTTTCTTGTCCTGTTCAGATCGACTTTGGAGACGACAAGTTGCAGCGTATGCATTAATCGTTTCCAGTCAGACGCTGCTGCATCAGAGCCAAAACAACACCGTTTTAAATTCATCTCTTATCGGCTGTCAAATTAAAAACAAGGCCGATGCCGACATGCGTCAAAACGCCAAATATCAGCACCAACAATGCCACCATGTTTCTTTACTTGGTTTAAAGAAAATGATTGAAAAAGTTATTTTCAGCCATAAAATCTGGATTTATACAAAGTGTTTTACTGGAATAAAGATTTATGATTAAAAATAAATAAATGTGTGTCCTGACATCAGGAGACGACCTGAAGCACCATTAAAACAACTCAGAGAAATCTAATTATTGTAATTATTCAAGCTGTTCTGTTGAAGGCTGTTTTACTTCAGTCGAAGTTTACTGATAGTTTCTCTTAAAAGTGTCTCAGTGGTTAGCACCGTCGCCTCACAGCTAGAAGGTCGCCGGTTGGCGTCCCGGTGAGGACACCCGGGATCTTCCTGCGTGGAGTCTCCATGTTCTCCCCGTGCAGCGTGGGTTCTCTCCGGGTTCTCCGGCTTCCTCCCACAGTCCAGAAACATGCTGAGGTTAATTGGTGATTGTAAATTGTCCGTAGGTGTGAATGTGAGTGTGCTTGGTTGTCTGTCTCTAAGTGTAGCCCTGTGATAGACTGGTTACCTGTCCAGGTGAACCTGCCTTCACCCTGAGTCAGCTGGGATAGGCTCCGCCCCCCATGACCCTGGTGAGGATTAAGGTGTAGAGATGATGGGTGGAACCAATCACAGAAACTGTCTGCTCGTATTTACATCGTTTAACTGATGTATTCACCTCAAGGATAAATTTTACCTTCTCAAATGAATAAAACACAAACAGTGCAAACGTACGGCTGCAGCGCCTCAGACCTGCTACAAAGGACACACCTGTAATCTGTTTGAATAGGAAACACGTAATCTCACGACCGCGGCTCGCTTGATAAGAGCCACAGTCAGCGTTGTTCTGGTGGCCAACCGGTGGTAACGTCACTGTGTCCACAGTAGAAAATGTACAAAGGACGGGTTTGTGGTTCCATCTGCTCGCTGTTTCTTCAGGTTTTTTTCTGTCCTTCTGTCAGTAGAGACCAAACGCCATAATTACATTCTGCTCCATTAAAAACATGAAAACTGCTCGTTTTATTCCTGAAGCTTTATGGCAGACAGACAGTGAGAGGAGCAGCAGTGGGTTACAGTCAGAACTATTCAACACGTTAATCATACAAGCCGTGATTAACATGTGAAGGAAACGTGAACTGAAGCTGCAGTAAACCCTGACAGAAGGTTTACTGAAGCATCCACAAGCCCCCACAGTTAGGCTCTGATGCCTGTTTGGTGGAAACAAAGCCTAATTTTCACAACTTTCCTACATTATTCCACCTCTCCTCCTTCTCTTTGCAGCTTTCTTTACATTCCACCAAAGTCAGATTCAAATCCGGCTAAAAGCTTCCAGGAACTATTCCCGAGCAAATTTGTGTCTGCTTTGAATTCGCAAAGTCTTGTTAGAAAGTTTAATCATTACCAAGCTTCAATTTACACTCTGAGGTCATTACATCCGCCTCCAAACCGGCTGGTCATGCCTGAGGCCGGTCAGAACACACCGTAGAGTTCCTGCAGCAGTCAAACGCTCCATTGATGCTCCATTGATTCTTCAGTTCAGTCTCATCACTTTGTAAAGTAGACACTCTGAACTTGACACTTTTTTTAGGTAAGAATGAATTGTGACAACTTGTATTCTTGGAGTCTGTTGTTTGCACAGCTACCTTTAGGTTCTGCCTTCATCTGGTCCTGCTAGAATCTGTCTTTGTCTTCAGTCTCCTTGAATAAACTTCAGGAACGTTAAAGGGGAAGTTTCTCGGAAATCTTTAAAAAATAAATGAGTAAAAAAGATGTAAATGAAACGTTGTCTGCTTGTACCTTTACTTCTTTATATCCGTCTGGTTTCTACTCGGCTTGAGCACCAGGAAGCAGGCAGGAGGTGTTACCACTGAAGCAAATCCATTTTAATTACTGAGCTCCCAAACTGCACTTTGTCAGAACTTTAAATAACAATAAGTGACCAAATCAGCCCAATATCAGATACAGGTTTAATATTTATGCAACGGCTCCTGTTTCTGATTTTCATCTTTACATTTGATTATGAGGCTGCAGGTGTCTCGGTGGTTAGCACCATCACCTCACAGCTAGAAGGTCGCCGGTTCACATCCCGGTGAGGACACCCGGGATCTTCCTGCGTGGAGTCTCCATGTTCTCCCCGTGCAGCGTGGGTTCTCTCCGGGTTCTCCGGCTTCCTCCCACAGTCCAGAAACATGCTGAGGTTAATTGGTGATTGTAAATTGTCCGTAGGTGTGAATGTGAGTGTGCTTGGTTGTCTGTCTCTAAGTGTAGCCCTGTGATAGACTGGTTACCTGTCCAGGTGGACCTGCCTTCACCCTGAGTCAGCTGGGATAGACTCCGCCCCCCATGACCCTGGTGAGGATTAAGGTGGAGAGATGATGGACGGATACATAAATCAAATACCTAAAGACAAATAATTCCAGGTACAGAGGAAGGGACCACGTCAGCACCAACCAGGTGTTGAATAAGTCAATAAAGCAGGCAGACTTCCTGGAGTTCACTTCATTATTGCTTCTATGCTCTCTGAGTAAGTCTTTAATGCAGTGCAATACAAACAGGAGACACCCAAAGACACACTCAATACATGAAAGTGAGTAAATACCAGAGTTGGGTTACAGGGTCCATTCTTGAACTGGCGGTTCTGTCTTTGTTGTCGGCGCTGGTTTGCAGCTATCAGTGGTTGTGCAGCGTCCTGGGTGTGTCTGACGGGATGAATGAGGAGCTGAGGTACCTGAACTTCAGATCTAAAGTGAACTTATTGTGTTCCTGCTTTTATGTCTTTAAGGTTGGGCAGCCTTTATTAAAGCAGTAAACACTCTTTTTATTGGAATGGATTCTTAGTTTATCCAAAAATAAATCATTTCAAAGACAAACATCGATTTGCTTGAAGTTTATCACAAACAAACATGTTGTTGTTGTTGTTGTTGTTGTTTTCATTGGCTTTTGTTTCGAAGCAGTTTTCCTGTTTTTGTGGGGCGTCTTGTCGCTGCTCCATCAGTTCTAAAAGCTAAAGAAAAATGACTTTTTGTGACCAAGTGTTTCATCTGAAGAAGCGTTCTGTGTTCACAAAACATCACGAGTTGACTTCTGAGTCGTTCATTGTTTCCTGTTGATAGGACTTTTCCTTTTCCTTTTCTCTGCATATTTTAACTGACCCATAATCAGAGAGCATTTCTTACAAAGGCCTCTCATTGGTCCGGGACAGTTTGTTTTTTTAATTATTCTTTTCAACCACAATTCAAAATCAGTGTCTTATTTCAATAAATTTTAGCAAATTTTTATTTTCTTATTACTTTGTCCAGTTTCTAGTTATTTGAGTGTGAATTTTGCCTTTTCTTTAATGGAAGGGGATGAATTAATCTGAGGACGACAAATCCACATTTTCTGCCATAAAAATCAGATCAAGCACAAACTGTGGTCATAATTTAACAATGCTTTCCACCACATGCCTGTAAATGTTTCATCTCTGCATCCTTCACCTACTTCATGTATATCAGCTGTCGTTAACTGTCTTTATTGTTAATTGTAATTTTGCACTAAAGCTCTGGTTCACTTCAAACATCCTCTTTTACTCGTATCCGTGGTCGTCCAATGTCTTGTATGTGTTCCCACACTTGGCCCATAAGGCGGATTCTGGTTCTGATTGGAGATGGAAGGACCCAGTAATGCTACAGACTGTTTTGCTGTCCTGTTCCAGCTCTATTCGCCACAGTGCATCAGATTTTTAATCGTGTTTTGTCAGAAGTCATTACGATAGTTTCTGCCTGAGCTGTACACATTTCTACAAGAGTAGATCCTGAGACGCACATGAAGTTTTTTGGTTGAGTTGATGGATGTTAGATGGTGGATTGTTGTCCTGAGTGGCAGTACAGAGACACAAAAACTCTACAGCAGAATTTTAAAATGTTTTTAAAGAAAAAGAAAAGCATGTGACTTATCTACTAAACATGACTGGGTCTTCATAGCATGGCACAGTCACTGGGGAATATGCAGAAGTCACGAGCTGAACCTGATCCATGTGTTTAAACTTTAAAGAGTCTTTCTGTGTTGCAGGTCTAGACGTGACGTCCAAACGTGCACATCTTGGAAAGCTCCCATCATCTGGGAGGGGATGTTCGACCCTGATCTCTATGACCGGGTGCACAAGAAGGAGGGCTCCTCTGTTGCTCTAACTGTGTTTGCCGTGGGCAGGTTTGTGTTTACGTCCATACCATGAGTGTTACGGTGGACTAAACTCCTAAACACACCCTGGTTTCATTCATTTAGCAAATATAGGTGTAACTGTGGTAACTTTTATATAAAACGAAGCATAAACCTGCTCTTGTGTCCACTTCCATCACAGGTACCTGGACGAATACCTGGAGACCTTCCTGAACTCATCAGAGCAGCACTTCATGTTGGGTTTGCCCGTGTCGTACTACGTGTTCACCGACATGCCAGAGAAAGTGCCACAAATCAAACTCGGTCCTCAGCGAAGCCTCAAAGTGATCCAGGTGGAGCGGCACGCCAGGTGGCAGGACATCTCCATGATGCGAATGAAGGCGATATTCGATACGATCGAGTCGGACATTCGCCACCACTGCACGCACGTCTTCTGCTTCGACGTGGATCAGGTGTTTTCTGGGAGGTTCGGTTCTGAGGCTCTGGGGGATTCGGTGGCTCTGCTCCATGCCTACTACTACCGCTTTCCAGTGACGCTCTTCACCTACGACCACAACCCAAAGTCCAAAGCGTACATGAAGACTGGAGACTTCTACTACCACGCTGCAGTCTTTGGAGGCTCGTGGAGAAGCGTGAAGGCCCTGACTGAGGCCTGCTACCAGAACATCATGGAGGACAAACGAAATAACGTGGAGGCTTTGTGGCACGACGAGAGTCACCTGAACAAGTACTTTTGGCTTCACAAACCAAGCAGGCTGCTTTCTCCAGAGTACTGCTGGGATAACGGTATCAGCTACAGAGGGGACATTCGAGTCACTCGACTACTGTGGGCACCAAAACATTATGATACTCTGCGCACACCGTAGTGTGTGTGAAGGTAGACGTGCAGAAATGTGCCAAGCTGCCTCGTATGCAGCGCCTGTGAAGAGTATTCATGCAGTTTGTGTAGTCATGAGTGTGTACTTTAGGTCATTGTCTTGCTGGAAAACGAATCTTCTCCAAAGTCGAATGTTCTGTTGCACCGAGTCGTCCTTCAGGATTTCTCTGTACTTTGCTGCATTTATTTCACCCTCAGCTTTTACAGGCCTTCCAGGCTGCTGCAGAGACGCATCCACACGTCATGATGCTGCCACCACCGTGCTTCACGGTGGAGATGGTGTGTTTGTCATGATGTGCAGTGTTTGGTATCTACCAAACATAGCATCTACTGATGGCCAAAAAGGTCACATTTGGTCTCATCAAACCAAAGAACCTTCTTCATGTTACCTTCAGAGTTTCTTACGTGTGTTCTGGTGAACTGTGGACGAGATTCAATGTTTTTTCAACTGGGGCTTTCACTTTGTCGCTCTTCCACAAAGCTTTGACTGGTGAAGATCAGGCAGCTGTTGTTTTATGGACAGTCTGTCCCATTTCAGCAGCTAAAGCTTGTACCTCCTTCAGAGGAGTCATAGGAGTCTTGGTGGCCTCCCTCACTAGTCTCCTTCTAGTACCTCCTTCAGAGGAGTCATAGGAGTCTTGGTGACCTCCTTCACTCGTCTCCTTCTTGTACCTCCTTCAGAGGAGTCACGGGTCTCTCGGTGGCCTCCTGCATGTGCCAGATTCTTTTCATTTGTTAACGATGAATTTAACTGTACTCAGAGGAATATTCTCCACCTGAACATTTTCTTGTTTCCATCACCTGACTTGTGTATTTTATATTTTTATTACTTTATTACTTTATTACTTGGTAGCGATCTCTTTTTATAGAATTTTGTCTGTATGTGAATTCTTGTCAGAATCCCATTTAAATTGACTCTGATTCAATGTGGAGAAGAAAACAAGGAGAAACATCCAACGGGGTGGATGGTTGACACAGATGGAATATGACAGAGTTCCTGTGATCTTTTCATCTGTGGGTTCTCCTGATGTGGTGACAGCACCTTCCACTGCCCACCTGCCTTTACAGAGAACCTTCTAGCACTCAGGTAAATGACTATGCAAATGCTGCATCTGCTTCATCGCCACCGTGTGATGTGTGAACGTGCTGCAGAGTGAACGGCGTGACAAGGCAACACGCCCACAACGTCAAGCTCTCTGAGTAGTCAAAAGAAAAATGATCTCACAGAGTTGTGAGCTGAACGGATTTCTAGTCTGTTCATTTGTGTGTTGAAAGAACATCAGAGTCGATGTTTTCTGGGGTGATAATCGTCTGTATTAATCGATCCAAGTCACATTTAGTTCATCAGCTTTCCCAAAATACCTTTTTTTGACAGAAAATCTTTATTGAGCTTGAAGCTGCGAATGAATGTTGACAGGAAACTTTCTACTAATTAGTCACAATGACTTCATCCCATCCTTCCTTCTTTGGAAAGCAGTTTGCTTTCTCTTCATCCAGTGTTGACGTCAAATGCACAAAGACAAGCCTTTGGATGGATGTGTGTTATCCATGATGTGATATTTGGGTATTTTAAAGAAGTGTTAACATGTGAGTGGTTAAAACAAATCCTCTTGGGTCCCATTGTTGCCCCGTAAAAGCTGGAGCAGCCGGTGAACTGAGAAATATAAAAACAACCAGACGTGATTTGTGAAGCTTCGAGCCCAGGCGTATGGTTCAGCCCATTAGACTGGCAAATCCTCACCATTTGAATGTTTGAATTTGTTTGCTTTGCATTTTGCACTGACAATGATAAGAAGACAACGAGTCCGGCTGTGTGAGGACTCATAGTTCCTCATGTTGTTTTTACTCTGGGCTTCCTGTTAACTGTTATACTCTCCATTTGCCATTCAGGTTTCATTAGCACTTCTGTTTTACATTTCTGTGTTTTATACTGTTCTTGAGGTCAGCTCTGAATAGCTCTTGTCAGGTTTCATGTCCTACATCACTGTTACTGTAGCATGGTGAACATTTTTAATTCTAAATGTGCTGAAACTTGTGTGCAGGGCATTGCTACGCTCTCTGTGGTATTCCTAAAGCAGCAGCTTTGACTGGTGATAAATGTTTTGTACCTGCATCGATTGCTTTTCTGCAGCAGTGTTTGTTTTTTATCATACATTTGTAAGCACAAATACACTATGAGAGAATCGACACCGTGTGCCAGAGATGGTTCTGTGTGTCTTCTTGTCAATGTTTCAGCTCTCATGAAGTCCGACCAGCGAGCAGTCGGAGGTCTGACCTCAGTGCAGGACATCATGTGATCCGGGCTGCACTGGAGACGCTGCAAGAAGCAGTTTGGTGCTTTTTTGTGATGCTTTTAATTTGATAATGTCTCAAAAAGTTGTGCAGTGTTAGATGCATGTTTGAGCCCCATAAACCTGCTCAGTACTCATTTTTAATTTAAAAAAAAAGGAAGAAGAAACTATTAGTATATAGCCTAAAATAGTGATAAAGTGTAAAATCTAGTCCAGATCAGTTTGTTTTAATGGATGATGAACTCAGTTTAATTCTGTTCAGTTATTTATTAATTTAACTTACAAATGGCGTGTTTTCTGTACAGTATGTTCAGGTTGCACACAGGATAGACTCAGGGACGGGGACTCTCAGAGCTGCTGAGGGCGGCCGGAGGAGCCGGCTGGTCCGGGCGGCTCTGTGTGGAGGTCAGGTTCAGGTAGCCCATCTCTGCCGGGCGGCACCAGGGCCCGGAGGTGCGACAGTGAGGGGAAGGCGTGGCGTCTGTCTGCTTGGCGTCCAGTGAGCCCTGGATATCGGAGCGCTCAGACGACGTCACGCTGAGGACACAAAGCTCAGATAGTTGATTGGGTCTTTTTTTTTTTATTAAGCTAAACATCAAGTTCTGAATCAGGATCGGACCCACCTGGACGTGTGCAGAGGTGTGAAGAGCGGGAGGTGGTTTGAGATTTTCTTTAGCTCCTGAGCAAACAAAACAAGAGCATTTTAAAAATAAATGCTGCTTCCTCTGTTAGACTGCTGTGGATGAATATTTCATGTATTTGGTCGGAACCAGTCGGCAGAGGTTGGATCGTAGGGACTCAGGTGATCCGCTTGTCAAACACTTCAATGACTAAATATCTTATCTTCTGATTTAAATTTACATTCAATCAAATCAACACACTGACAGAGTTGAACAGCTCTGATTTGAAAAGCATAAAAGGTGGATATTTATGAAGATATTTATTGAATTTAGTCTCGATATTTCAAATACTTCCTGAGAGATGTATTATTTTTAATACACTTTAGCATATTTTTAAACATTAGAATTTGAGGCTATGTTACAACGACAACAACTCACAAACTCCAAAAGATAAAATATAAAAATACATCCACATTAAAAACAAATGTCTTAGTTATATTTGGGAAATCATTTCTGAAACCGATTGAGCTACCCACCAATACTATTGTGGTATACACAGGGGTGTCCAGTCCTGGTCCTCGAGGGCCCCTATCCAGCATGTTTTAGATGTTTCTCTCTTCCAACACACCTGATTCAAACGATCAGCTCATCATCAAGCTCTGCAAAAGCCTGATAACCATCCTGATCATTTGAATCAGGTGTGTTGGAAGAAGGAAACATCTAGAACATGCAGGACTGTGGCCCTCCAGGACCAGGACTGGACACCCCTGTGGTGCAGCTTGTCATGATTCAGCTCTGAAAGTTCAATGAAGAAAACTTTTTATGAAGAATTATTCTCAATGACACATAGCTCAGAAAAAAATCACGAGCTGACATTGTCTGTTTTTTTGTTCATGTGTCCTCAGAGATGGGACGTTCCGTACTTCGTCTCACCCATAATTAGAGATTGTTTGATCTACTTGTCCAGTGTTGCAGATTCTGAATCAACAGCATGATGGGAAATAACTGAAAGTGACAGGCTGCTATCTTTAATAGTTCCTCAGATGTTGTGCTTCAAAAAGCCTCAGATTTCAGTGTGAAAAAGTGCTGCAAGTGAGTCAACGGGCGATTTTTAAGAAATATCTCAAAAAGCACTCGATATATGAATCCATGTTTTACAGATGCCTTTTTAAATATCCGTAGTTTCTGATATTGTTGAGCAGGAAGCCCCTGATGACTTCAGATGGAATAACCCAACAGTTAACATGGCAGCATACTAACGAGCGTCTGAGTTTAACAAATGTAGGTAAATGTAGGTGTTTAGCTCAACTGATGGCATGTTGGACTCGCTAAGCCGTCCCTGCATCGGTCATCCATCCAGAGCTTTTATTTTCTAGCGTGTATACGTCAGGGATCTCCAGCTCTGGTCCTGGTGAGCTCCTGTCCTGCAGGTTTTAGACGTTACACACCTGACTCACATGAATGGAGCTCCAGCAGCTTGTTGTCAAGTTCTACACAAGTCTGTTCATGATCCAGTCAGGTGTGCTGCAGTAATGTCTAAAACCTGCAGGACAGTAGCTCACGAGGACCGGAGCTGGAGATCCCTGGTATAAGGCAACATGGCCTCACTGATCAGCTTCACGGCGGCCACACTGGATGCAAAGCAGCAGTAGCTCCACACCACAGCAGCCTGACTGGTACCTCAGCAAACTGAAGCGACTGAACGTTCTGCAGGCTGCGCTCCAGGACGGCCAGCTGGGTGGACATGTGGAATATTTTGTTCTCCAGTTTCTTGTTTTCCATCTCTAAAAAGTCCACCCTGAGATGAAAGCAAGCGTTTCAGGTTAGTGGAGAACACACGTTGATGGGACACACCGCTTTAGAAAACACATCATGTGGACTACAGCCTCTCATCGTGTGCTGCATTCAGGTCGTTCTAATACCTGCATTTGGACAGAGACGCCGTCAGGTTGCTGTCCTTCTTGTCGTGCTCCTCCTCATGCAGCTGCTGCAGAAGCCTCCTCCTCTCAGAAAGGAGCTTCTCGTTTTCAACAGTTATGCTCATGACCAGCTCTTTCTCCTGGAAACAAAAACCCAGCATCAGCTACCGCCTCTGCTCTTAAACCTGAAAACACATCGTCGATGATTCTCTCTATAGAAGTGATTTAGTCATTCGGTAAATGTGGATTCAGCCCTTCACAGTGTGTTCACGTGAACAAGCTGTGGCTCCAGAAGGACAAGAAGCACGACAGCGAACAGAAACAGCTGCCCCACCTCAAACATCTCCCGTTTCTTTTGTGTGGAGGAGGAACGAGCAGCAGATTCACCTTTGTGACCGTGTGGGAACAGAAGGACAGTTCTCTCTCCAGACTTTTTATCTTCTCGTCGCGCCACGAGGTTTCGTCGTCAAACTTCTGCTTGGCTCGACACAGTCTCGCTTTGTGTTTTTCCTTCAGCTCGTGGTGTTTGCTGGAGCAGGACGGACACACGACCAGTGATCAAACCAGATATGAAAAACTGAAGCTATGAGGTACGCTGAGCTGTGAATCTTACAGCATTACGTCAGAACAAGATGTAATCACATTCAGTTGTCATGTTTTCTAGTTTAAGAGGGTTGAATGTAGTATATGTCGTTCTAATGATGCCCTCGGTACCTTCGTTCTTTGTCGAGGCACTGCAGCGTTTCACAGATCTCCTTCTTAAGAGCCTCACACTCTTCTCGGGTGGAGAACAGAGTCTTCATCACCTCTTCATAATCAGGACGCTCCTACAGGCCAGAACAAAAACATCAGCGGGCACAGACGTGGTTTCAGTTTTTGCAGTTTTTCCAGTATCTGGCCAGTTCCTTTACAACTGAACTCAGTTACATATGGAATGAGGTGGGACTTGTTGTCCTGGTTCTCTGGACAATGGAGGAGAAACATGTTGTGAACGGACCAGATTTTAACCAAACCATGATATTTTCTAAAACCTAACAGAGCGTTTTCATTGTCTAAACTTAACTAAGCTTCTAAAATGTAGTTCATGTTGCAGAAGGATCAATTTTAACCTTAAGCTTGATATTTTCCTAAAGTTTTCTGGACTGCGATTGAAAACAAAACTTTGGTCTCATGGTCTAACACAGGCCACGATCTCCAGCCTTCAGGGTGGAAGTCCTGCTGCAGACTTGTCCCTCCAACGTCCCGATGACTTTACGTAACTATGCCGACTTCTTGTCTTTCAGAGGAAACATACATAAATAAGAGAGCAGCTCAGTTGTAAAGGAACGTTATTAGTGTGAGACAGAGTTACTTGGACAAATTCAGAACACAGTGATGGCAAATAACTGTACTGATAAAAAATAAAAGTAAGTTTTAATGACCAGCTTCATGGGGTGTACCTGACCTTATCTACTGTGTCTTCTTTGCATGGCTGTGTCTGCAGCCCTGTATCGTCTTCCAGCTGACAGCCAGTGTCTGTACGAGGTCGTGAATCTGCCTTGTTGTGCTTCAACAGCCTCCAAACACAGACACGGACACACCCATAAATTCTCACTTCAACTATATCTTGTTGCACACCTGAGAGGTGGCATGTCCATGCATTATGCAGCTGGACGGCGCAGGGATCGAGTGTCTTACTGTTGATCCTGGAGGCTGTTTTCTCTGGTGGAGGTTTTAGCTGCAGCATCGTCCAGCTGCTGTCGAAGAGAACGAATCTGAAAGGAACAAAACATTCAGATGAACAAAGTCTTTACAGGCGCTTCTATTAAAAATAAAACATAAATATAATCATAGGAAACCTCTCCGTATCCTTTCAGTAAACCGATTCACTTACTTCTGACTCGTTCTCCAGAAGAGATCTCACATGAGCACCGAGTTTGTTCTGTAAATCCCTGCAGGTCCGATTGCTCTGGATCAGCTCATTTGCACTGGACTGGAAACACAACGAGATTCAGACACGGCTTCACTTCACCAAGTTAAGACTTTCTAGAAGACTGATTGGTGAAGACAGACATAAGCTTTGATCATAAGGCTCAGGGACAGCGCTTACTTTAGCGAGCTCGTCGGCCCGGTCGGCCTGAAGCTGCACAGCGCCGAGCTGCTGCTGCTGCTGCTGCAGGGCCGCCTGCAGCCGCTGCACCTGCTGCTGCAGAGACTCGACCTGCAGAGACAACAGCATGCAGATCAATGCAGCTACAGGGTCCACAGTCAGAATACACTTCAGAGGTCTGGTTGAGTTTCTACATTCGATAACATCAGAGTCGCCGAGGCCTCTAGTCGGGGGGCATCTGCAAATATTCAATCTCTTTAAATTTGACTGCACTCAAGCTGAACTACTTCAGTGTGTCTGAAGATTTTTACCCACATATTGATTAGGGATGCTCGACATATCGGCGACCACATCGGCATCGGTCTGATGAACACATTTAGCCGATGACTGTCCAACATTAGCGCCTTCGTCTCTACGTTTCATATCGCTGCTCTATCACAGATGTTTTCACTTAAATGGACTTAAATATGTTAAAACATGTTTTACTTCTGTTACGTAATAAAGCAGGCTATGTGGTCTAACTGGGCTTCTTCTGAGCAGTTCTCTCACAGCGCTCACTTATACTCATTTTTCGGTGTGAACAAAAATTGAATGTCGACATCGGTGACATCAGTCATCAGCGATGTCAGACATCTTAATATCGGATATCGGTATCGGCCAGAAGTTTTAATATCGTGCATCACTCATATTTATACCCAGTAGAGAAGCTCACTTAAAGAACTGGATATTGACGAATGATTGCACTCCAAAACGTACTCAGTCCCACATCAGCCTCCAAACACCATTCAGTCTCACACTGTTGCAGAAAGTGGATGATATCCTCTATAATATCTAAAAGTGATCAGTGTCTTGTCTCCAAGCACACAGACTTCAACTATACTTCAAATCAAAGTCGACGCATTAATTTATTTGGTAAAGACAAGAAACCAGGCAGCCAGGACCAGAACGCTACAGCATGGATGTGAATGAGAACCAGGTAGAAGTTTCCTCATAGACTGAGTTTCTGTTGGTATTAACTCACAAGTTCCTCTTTTTCCAAAAGCTTTTTGGTCTGTGCAGCGAGTTTCTCTTGTAAATGTCTGCAGGTCTGATCGCTCTGTTCCAGCTTTGCTGCTTGAGCCTGAAAAACACAGAAAACACGACGTTCAGACACACACGAGCATCTGTCTATACGAGGTTCTGGTCATGGCTTAGAAGACTTAACAGAGCGGCTGTAGGATGTGCAGAGTGTTTCAGATCTAATGTTCACACATCTGTACAGTGAGACGTACTTTGGCTAATTCACTGGCCTGGTTGGCCTGAACTAGCTGCTGCTGCTGCAGGACCGACTCCAGCTGCTCGGCTTTCCTCCGCAGAGATGCAACCTGAGAAAAACACAGAAAACCAGGTATGATGGAAAGTATCAGGCACTGGATCTGTGTCTCTAACCACAGTCAACATTAATAAGGCTGTTCAATGCCAAACAGCTGCTGGATCTTTCCTCCTCTTAGCTCTGCGTTCATTCGAGGCCTCTGCCTGCTGAACAACATCATGCTGAAGTCATATCATTTATTCAGGAAGTACAAGCTTCCTCAACAAAAGGCTTTTGGTCGGAGCAATAATCACCTTCTGTCCTGAGTTCACACGACCACTTTGACATGCTTTGGTTTGAAAACTTTTGCCAACAAACACCAGTAGGTGCTGAAGTGTGACAGCAGAAAACAGACTCCCTCCTACATGATGTTCTACTTCTGCTCTAATATCTCTGATTTTATTGAAACTGTTTTAAAATCATAAACTATTTAATATGGTATCTGTGGAGTTATAGACTGATGTGTAAATACTTTCTAAGGTAACTTTTTTGGTTTTGAAATTGCCCATCAACCCACTTTCAGCACGTTGTGTTCACACACTGCCATCTGAGGCTATGTTTGGATGACATGTCAGGAAATGGAAATGCCTTTTCTTAGTGTGTATATATATATATATATATATCTCATTTAATGATTTGAGATGAAATGACTCCTCCCAGGTTGAACCATTACTTGTCTGTAGCTCCTGAAGACATGGTACTCTTTCACAAGGTTTACATTTGACCACAGAGACTCACCTGAGTCAGCTCCACGGCCTGAACCTGCCCAGTCTGCTGCTGCTGCTGCTGCTGCTCAGCTGACTCCAGCTGCTCTTGCAGAGACAAAACCTGGGACAAACACACGTACAGTAAAGTCTGGCTGCAACACATTCTTAATTTCATTATTAATTACATCTGCTAATTAGGAGTCTCCATGTTCTCCCCGTGCAGCGTGGGTTCTCTCTGGGTTCTCCGGCTTCCTCCCACACAGTCCACAAACATGCTGAGGTTAATTGGTGATTGTAAATTGTCCGTAGGTGTGAATGTGAGTGTGCTTGGTTGTCTGTCTCTAAGTGTAGCCCTGTGATAGACTGGTTACCTGTCCAGGTGAACCTGCCTTCACCCTGAGTCAGCTGGGATAGGCTCCGCCCCCCATGACCCTGGTGAGGATGAAGCTGTAGATAGATAATGGATGGATCTGCTCATTATTTTCATGTTTAACTGATTAAATCACTGGCACTATTGCCGGCGGAGGTACATTTAGAATGGACAGAAGGAAAACCTTTGGAGGACGTTCAGTGAATCTGACAGAAACTGGAATCGCTGACTTTGTCTTCATTCTTATCTGCTCTGGAACTTGGTGCAGAATTGTGAAAAGAGACTGCATCCAAAAGTCCTGTCTGGACCAAAACCCACAGATGTTCAGTCCAGTTTTAAAGTCTTCCCGTCTCAGAGGCTGCAACCTGTGACATTTGCACATTTTTACTTAAAAAAATTATTTAAAAGACAAACTGTTGTTCAGAATCGCTGCTGGTTGACGTTCTGTCACTTAAATGATGAAGCCACTCGTGATTTAACGTTAAACGGATGCAGCAGAAGCAGAAGTTTCATCATTCAGCCTCCACACTCGTTTCCATTGTTTAAACTGTGAAACCTACATTATAGATTGAGGTGAGTGAAGCCAGGAGCGGCTCACGTTGAGCTGCCAAACTCAAGCAGAGATGAGGAGCAGCCTACAGAAGACCCTCTCAGTTTACGCCCTCTAGTGGCACAAACAGCTTCATACAGCTTTACTCACATTCGCACCATCACCATCCAAAGAGACACGACCTGTATTCCCCCATATTCTAACCAGCTACAGACAAATAATGCTGAATTAAATCCTTTAATTGAGCTGATTATGTTTTAATTTGTGGATTAATGTTTCTCTGGTGAAAACCTTCATCCTCGTCATGTCCATAGGATTGTTTCCCAGGAGACACATTGTGAGTAAAATAAAACGGCGCGGCTCAGATGTTTCCACCTGTGAGTCTCACAAACACACCTTCAGAGTTCCAGGGTTTCAACAAACCTGAGGAAACCCGTCAACTCGCAGGTCGGGACCTTCTGCATCAATATTCTTAAGAATCAGTTTCCCTTTCAAGTCGCTGAATGACTTTAATATTACAACTTGCCATTGTGTAGTGCAGAGCAGTTTGTCTTAACAGAGCTGTAGGGGAGCTGGTGTGCTCGAGCTGCCAGCAGTAGAGCCAGAGGCAGGGACCTCAAACATCATTCTAAAGGAAGCAACAGTGCAGAGACACATCTGAGTCATTTCAAGGCCTGAAAGGATCACTTTGGTGAGGAGATAAACCTCAATGTGAACTTTTGCTCCACAGAGATGAGTTCTCTTTCTCACATCGCGGTGAGCTGTTCTTAGCACATGGTCGTCTGCACATTGTTCCCCATGACCTGGTTGAGTGAACAGGAAAGCTTTGTGGTTAACAGCAGTGTGGGCTGGCTGCTGTTCCTGATCACACCGTGTGCTCAGACTGACTAACATGCTGTAAAGTCTCAGCCGCGACAGCCAGTGAGCTCGATTATTCCCACAAACATCCATCCATCCATCATCTATACTCCGCTTAATCCTCACTAGGGTCATGGGGGGCGGAGCCTATTCCAGCTGACTCAGGGTGAAGGCAGGTTCACCTGGACAGGTAACCAGTCTTCCCACAAACATCCAGGACAAAAAGTACTCGGCTTCGAGCAGCAGCTAGAGTGAAGTATGTGGAGTATGATCTATGAATGTATGTCTATTTTGTCGTTTTCAGTATTTAATCTCAGTAATCATAGTCGTGCTTTTCCCGTGAGGAGTGTTTGTCGGTAAATCCCCGTCCTCCTGCCTGCATCCTACCGTATGCTGCAGCGAGCTCTTCTCAGTGTCCAGGGAGCGAACCCGGTTCCTCAAGGCCCTGATCTCAAGGTCCAGACGATCATTCAGCTCCTTGGCTTTTCTCAGTTCTGCCATTTCTTTTGAGAGAAAGTCAGATGATGAATAAAACATGTTAAAGGAAAAGTCCTCGCTCTGTGCAGAAAGTTAATGACTAACGAAGCTAATGTGACGCTTCGTTAATCAGCTCAACTGGACATCTGACGTTCTGTCTTCAGGACAGAACTTCCTCCTTGTGTTTCTGGACGGTGCTTTATTGTAATACAACCTTCCTCTGACCCGGCACGTGCAGGAATAATGAACCCTTCATACAGAAGGAAGCATGAACACAAAAGGCTGATCTGAGCTCTGTGGAGACGTGACGTTGGGAGACTCAGCTCAAGTGAAGAAATAAAAGAGTTCCTCACCGTATTTCTTCAGCTTCTCTACTTCTTGTCTGAGCTGCTCCACCTCCTGCTGCGCTGACTCCAGCTCAGGCTCTGGAAAACACAGATGATAGAATAAGCAGCGCGATCCGCAGAGTTTCCTCAAAAAAGAGGTTCAGTTCAGAGGCTGTCTGGAAGTGTAGGGTGGTGGGACTAATCCAGAGCATCAGCATCAGTACAGAGGACTGTCTGAGGTGTTCCAGCAGTCACGGCTGATTGGTTTGGAATAAAAGGAAGTAGAGCAGCACTGAGGTGAGTCTAATAACTGCTCGTGTGTAATCAGCCACTTCAGGAAGGACAGTCTCCTGATTAGCGGCTGATTAGCATCTCTCACCGTACGTTCTTTGGGTCAAATGAGCAGACTCCAGCTCATCCGTCAAACGCCGGATCTCGTTGTGGGCCATGGCCAGCCGGCGGGAGCCTTCCTCCAGGTCCCTCTCCAGACGGGAACACTCCTTCTCCAAGTGACCTGCCTGGCCGGCCAGATGTCTGGCCTCCGCCTGCAGAGACACACAATGCACAGAAACCTAAAGAAACAGCCAATACCGAGAGGACCAGAGCAGGAATATGAGCAGGAATGGTCAGAAATACACCTTGAGAAGTGCACTGGATCACGGTCAGTGGTGTCGTGTCTGGAACGTCTTCAGCCATGCAAAGCTCTCAAGACGCTCAACAGGAAGTATCATGCACAAGCTAACGGCATCGGCTCAGAGAGCAGTTTGAGTGTCTGTTGGATGCACTGACGCGATATACATACAGGAATAAAAGTGTGTTTGCTCTGTGAAGCCTTGTGGAGTCCAAGGAGTCTCTTCCAGGCGCTCTGCCCGTGGCGTGGCGCCCCCTTGTGGGAAGACTGTGAAATAACAGAAGATGAACAGAATGAGGTGTTTGAATCGTGAACATACTAGAATATGCATGAAGTTACTGAGTTATGGTGGTTATTGAAAAAACATTTAAAACACTTAAAAGAAAAAAAAAATAACAAAAGGGGCAGTAGTGGGTTTATGTTCTCATATAATGGAAGTGACGTGCTTTTATATATTCTTCCTGAAGCTAAAAGGCTGTAAGAAAAGGTCTTAAAATGCTAAAAACTCAGGGTTGCTGTTCTTCTAACCTGGCGTACGCTGGTGTTCAGCGGTGGTGCTGTCGTCTCCACCTGGCCGGCTGGGCCTCCGTCACCCGTCGGCTTCTCGGGAGCCTCGCTGGTCTCGAGCAGGGAAGCCCTCTCCACCAGCAGGTAGGCCACCTGCTCACTGGGGCTGCTGTGGATCAGCTCCGTGAGCCCCTGCTGGTACAGCATCTTGGCCACCTCGCTTATCTGGGCATCTGTCACAGCAAAGAGAGGAGAGGAAGGGGAAGAAGCTGTAATGCTGACTGCTGATCTGCTGGTTTAGTTCAAAGGAGGCCGTCGGTTCAAGGACTTTCATTCACGTTTCTCAGAAAATGCACCAGTGGGACAGACTTTAGGATTATTTTAGAATAAGGAATAAGAGAATAAGGAGGCAGAGGGTTCCTCGGTGTATGAGACAAACATATCTTCACTGTTTCCTCAGAATCCTTGGAAATTATTTCATTTTCATTCCTTCTTCATAGAGAACGAAAGGAAAATAACAACATATATAATTAAAAAATATGAAATAATAAGACTTCATGTGAGCGACAGACATAATACATACATACCCTGATCTATACATAAACACATATCATCATGTACCTACATACATTCTGTTGAATCTAAAGCAGAGAAAACGTTCTCTCCAAAAGTGTTTGACTAAATAAATCACTATAGGCAGCAGGAGGAAGCCGCGGCTGATTAATCCCCGTATAGTTAACCTCAACACATATTTACATCAGTCTTTACAAACAAAAACAAAACAAACAGAAAAACAAACTCCAGATCATTTCCTGTGCAACCCAACACTTTATAACCACCGTCCCCTTTACAGTCAGCGTAACGTCCCCTCCCAGGATCACTCCTCTTCATCCCTATGGTTTTTATAACATATTCCTGAACTGACTAATAGGGAAAAACTCAGCAATAAAGTAGGAAATATGCCTTAAAGAAGTTTACCTTGTCTTCATGTTCCTGTAGACTCCACTATTACTGACTCTTGGATGTTGAATATACTTTTTATTACACAGATTTTTGACATTTTTGCACATAAATATTTTTATTATCTCGCTCTGAGTCTTCGGGACATTTTAGTGTTTCTGTGTTTTTGTGCAGTGAATTCTTCATGTTCGGTGTTGGATGTGGGTTGACTGTGACTGAAGCTGCTGCTGCAAAGTAACTTCCTGTAAAGCATCAATAAAGCATCCAGCTATAGCCGAGTTCTGTGCAAAACTGTTGGAAATCTGCATTAAATCTGGTCTCTACTCTGGGACTACTCTGTTGGTGCTGTACAGGTGAGATTTACCAACCCTGCAGTGATATTAGGCGCCGTAGCTGCTCCTTGAGTCGATCGTTCTCATCCTGGATCTCCTGAGCCAGAACGTCTTTGTGCTCCGTAAAGATTCTGATCTGCTCCAGCGACTTGCGAACCTGACAGACAGACAGAAAGCACACGTCTTGGTTTCTGGACGGACCTCATCTTATTCTGGCTCATCTTCAGCGGTGACTACTCACCTCTGCCATCTCTGCTAAGTGCTGCGAGCGGTGGGTCTCCAGCTCCCTCGTCACATTGCTCAGGCGGGTTCTGGTGCGCTGGAGGGCTCGCCACAGCAGACACAGCTGAGCCTCCTGGGGGGAGTCGGGATGAAGGCCCTCCTCGCTGAGCCATGTGGAGATCTGCTTCAGCTCCTGTCAGGGACGGCGTAGGTGGCATGTGGTCACTGACAACCTGCATCTACAGCAGCTGTAGCTTCATTAGCACTGGATTTGAGCTGAGTAATGTTCTGCTGCACATCTGACAGATCAGCTGTTCCTCACAGACGCCAGGTGGATACGGTGGAATTACTGGTATTACAGCTGCTTTGGATGAATCCTGAGCTCCATTAGAGGTGTCAGGGCACTTATATTAAAATAGAAAATTGCATTTCAGTCTTTTAATGATGCTACATGGCTGGAGGTGAACTTTTCACCATGTAGGCTGAAATGAGTCAAACAATATCAGCATGAATGAAGCGCTGTGGTGCCTCAGAGACCCCCGACCCATCCATCATAGTCTGAAGACATCAGGGAACATGCTCGTCTAGGACTCCAGCCATCATCTCTACACCTTAATCCTCACTAGAGGAGTCTATCCCAGCTGACTCAGGGTGAAGGCAGGTTCACCTGGACAGGTAACCAGTCTATCACAGGGCTACACTTAGAGACAGACAACCAAGCACACTCACATTCACACCTACGGACAATTTACAATCACCAATTAACCTCAGCATGTTTCTGGACTGTGGGAGGAAGCCGGAGAACCCGGAGAGAACCCACGCTGCACGGGGAGAACATGGAGACTCCACGCAGGAAGATCCCGGGTGTCCTCACTGGGACCAGAACCGGCGACCTTCTAGCTGTGAGGCCACGGTGCTAACCACTGAGACACCTGCAGCCCAAAATCATGACTCATATCTGACAAAATAATTGCAGTAAAACTGTTTTTGTAAATAAAACTCAGTCCTAGAAGCAACATTAGATCTTATGAACCTGGCAGAAGATTCAAGCTGCAGAATAAAAACACCACGTTGAAGCACAACAGCAGTGATCATCAGCTCCATGTGTTCAGTGAGCAACAGTGTTCTTCATGTACTGATGGTCCATGAAAGAGCCTCCTGACTGAAGTAGGGAGGGTTAGAATTAGGGTTATGGTTGGGGTTGGGGTTGTGGTTGGGGTTGGGGAGGTGATGGACGTCTCTCTGGTCCGGGGCTGAGCTGTTTGCAGCAGCTGTTTCTGTGCAGACAGCTGACATAGTCGAGATGTTTCTGCTGAGCTGCTTCTTCCTTTTGTGTTGAAAACTGCAGCTGCAGCAACTTACTGACTAGTTATCTACGACTGAATCCAATCTCAACTATGTCTGTAACTGGTTAATCAATGTGAGTAATTTCTTAATGAGAAAACCTCAAACTTCTCTGATTCCAGCTTCAGTAAGTTGGATATCTTTGGGTTGTGGACTGAACAAGACACTTGAGGATGTCTTCTTACTGACTTTTTAGAGAATAAAACACTTGATTAATCATTAAAATAAACTACAATGAAATGAAAACAAACATTTCTTGCAGCCTAATTAAAATCAATCTAGATAACACGTGACTTTGTTCTACAGCTCAACACTGGCTGTCTTTACTGAAGACATGAGTATGAACTGATGATTTCCATTTGCTGCTACAGACACACAGACCAACAGCACAGAGCAGAAGGAAGGTTTCAGCTAAAGTTGTGCTAAAGTCTGGAGGTGCTGGACGGTCGGTACCTCTGCTGGATCCATGAGTCCGGTCCGACAAACTGCGTCCAGTCCTGATTCACACTCACACATTGGTCCTCATCTTCTCTTTTTCGTTTTGTCCGACATGAAACCAAAGCGACACCGAGCCAGGACGGAGCTCCAGAACCCCGTAAACACCAGTCGGCTGTTGTTCCTCCCCGCGGTCCAACGTTTATAACGGACCGGAGGACATTCACGGCGCTCCAGACAAACTTTAAGACTTCAGTAAAAGACGCTCAGAACTTTTCTCCGAACCGGCTACAGGGATAAATCAGAGCCAGGACTGAAGCCGGAGGGATGGACTCTACTGTCTGACTCTCTAAGAAGTTGTTTGTTGTTGCTAAAACTGGCTGCGGGCTGCGGTGGTGGGTTGTCCGGGAGTCCCTGAAGGCGTCATGAGGGTCGTTTAACAGCGTGAGTAGTTCAGGTTCACCGCTAAAAGTCAGTAAAAACCAGAATTACATGTGGACTTCTAGGTGAAGCTATAACTCTTACAGAAATAAATGATGGGATCG
>NW_007577745.1:858667-862450 GCF_000690725.1 Stegastes partitus | reverse complement strand
ATAAAATCTGTATTTATGTGACACTCATCCTGGCCTTTTGCTTCTAATACAGTTTGGTATTATTATTTTTCTTTAACTAGAAGATCTGAATGCTTCCACTGATCATTAGTTAATTCACTAAATCTGATCTGTAGTTTGCTGCCATCATATAAAGCATTAATATAAATGATGTAAACATTCATACGCCTGTTAGGAACCATCAGCACAAGGATTAAACAGCATCAGACTCAGCTGAGAAATTGTACTTTGCATCTATGCTGCTTTTATTATGTTTATAGTCTTTTTAGGGAGAAAATGTGCTCCTCTGGGTTTTTCTAACATAGCCAGCGTCATTTACTGAAGCAGAGTTTATGTACGAATCAAAGCCGTCTCTGGAGATCACATTCAGGATTAAACGCTGTGTCTTGGGTGGTCTGAGATTTCCTGAGCGTTTACAATGAAGAGTGGGCAGCCAGCAATCAGCCCAGATTTCCTGCTGTTCAATCAGCTCACGGAGGAAGCTGGTTGGTGGTTTTCATGCAATAACAGCATGTGCACATGTGCAGGACTCGAATAAAACCGTGTCTCTGATGATAGTAAATGCAGCCGCTGGCAGCCCACACATGGATACGGTTCGGCTGTGGGGTTCTGTTTTGGTCTTATTGTATGTCGGGCCTCAATCCAGTGCAGTTCAGTTTTTAGGAGTAGATTCTGAGTTCGTGCCGGTCCAGAGGAATGTTTTTCTTTTTTGGTCCAGGCCACAGCTTTGAGGGGGAGGGCAGGGAAAGTTTGGAGGAAATGGGTGTTGAGGACTCCTCCTATATCTCCACATTCCTCCTCGGTGCCCTTCTCTCCAAGAACTAGAGAAGAGGAAGAAAGAGCAGAGACAGAAGAGAGCAGCAGCTAAAGAATCTGAGGACCACAGAAGGGTTGGAGGCCTTGAAACTAACGGGTAAGAATCTCATCCCCCCAAAAAACTCTTGGTTATATTTACACAGAGGTGATATTTTCTGACACACGTGGCTGCAGTGTGATGAAACTAAAGCCTGAAGAGATGGAGCTCACACACAGACGTGATCAGATGCTGGCAAAACACTCCTGAACTGTATTTTTTGTGTGTTTTACGACAATGTTTTCCAGTTCGTGATATGTGTGCACTTACTGTGGTCATTACTGTAGCTCTGTCTGTGCCAGGCACCTTCAGCTCTTACATAAACCAGATGGAGTCAAACACATGCTTGTTTTAATGGTGTTATAGCAGCAGCAGGACTTTCCCTCTACGGGCAGAGCTGGGTGGCAAATAAGGAGAACGGTTTATAAGCTAAAATCCTGTATAACAGAAGGTATGTAATGTACAGAAGATAAACGTTTGCTAATAAAAGAAAGGCATATTTAATTTGTGTTCTACCTCCAACCATCACCTGAACACATACCTTCAGGGAGCTCCTCATATAATCTGCACTGTAAGCAAAAACAAGCATTTACTAATTTAGCATGTGTGTCTGAGGGAAGTGAAACTAAACAGTCTTGCTTCATAATGTGACTTCCTCTTTATTATTTATATGTATTATGGATGATGACGTCTGTGTTCGTTACCACATCTCTCGTTACTGTAGAGACGGTTGCTGTTGTTTTAACTGAATCACTCATTGTTCAGAGGTTTGTGTTCGTCTTTGGCTTGTTTTAGTGTCGATAGTTAAGAAATGTGTTGAACACAAGGGACACAAGTGTAGTTTTCTTCATACTTTTTGAATGTCAAGTGTAATGAAACCCGTGTAGATTAAAATAAAACAGAGGCTGTACTCAGATTCACTAACAAAAGGCCTCAGCTGTTTGTTTACAGAGGCTACAGGGTGCTGATGATCTGATGTTTCCCTCAGAGACTGTACAGACTCAGAGGATACAGTGACCTCCTCCTCCTCCTCCTTTATGTCCGGCATGCTTGAGGCCTGATAAATGGCCAGAGATTGCCAGTGCAGATGCAGAGATGCGTGATGAAAGCGCTCAGAGTTTCCTCAAGAGGCACACAGAGACTCCAGTGTTTGAGGCCACTGAGCTCTGCTGCTCATTTTGAACCTCACAGAAGGAAGAGAAAGTTGTAAATAAGGATCGTCTGGCTCTGGCTGCAGCTCAGTCTGTTTATGTTTGATTCATTTATAAAGTCTTTTATCTAATCATTCTTAAAACTCTTTGTACTCAGGAGTCTTGGTCACATCCAGAAGCAGCCATGGTCTTCCTGCTCGTGTCCCTGACGGTGCTGCATTTAGCCACCCTGGCCATGCTGCTCATCGCCACGCTGGAGAAGGTGAGAGGCTGCGTTTTTGTGAACTGTTGGGTGAACTGGTGTTTCTCTGCTTCTCATCATGTTGAAAACCAAACACAGAGCTGCAGCCGGTCAACATGTTGACTGTCTGTGGAGCCGTCAGTGCAGGACAGAACCTGTTTGACTGTTAACTCTCCTTTTCTGTTAACTTTTCTGTTTTTTAGTCCTGGTGGATCTGGGCAGATACAGAAATCACTGATCTCTGGTATAACTGCTTCCACGATAACGCCACCAAAACCTGGCTGTGTGCTGCTACGACTGAAAGCGGTGGGTCATCGGAGAACTTCTCCTGATACATGTGTTCGCTCATCTTTAGCATTTCAGTGGTCACACATTTATTATCCACCCTGTTCTCCTCCCAGACTGGCTGCAGTCTGTGCAGGCCCTCATGGTCCTCTCAGTGGTCTTCTCCTCCATCTCCTTCCTGGTTTTTCTGGGTCAGCTGTTCACCATGTCCAGAGGAGGCCTCTTCTACTTCACTGGCCTCTGTCAGGCCTTTGCAGGTTTCTCCAAAGCTTATTCCTTAATCCAAATAAAACCGTGTGAAGTACAACATAACACCTTGATTCCTAACTTCTTTAGAGTTTTACTCTTGATGAATCTGGCTTTTATATAAATACATGGAGGTTTGCACATTGTCAACACATTTCATGGCATATCAAAGTTAGCAATGAAAACAAGCACCGGCGTTGTCGTCCCTAGCTGGTTTAGTTCATGACTCTGCACCACTGACCTCAACTTTTAGCCAAAACTATGACAGTGAAAGCCTGTCAGTGAGCTACAGTCCTGCTGCTGTAAATACTCACCAGAGCGCCAAATGTGTCTCAACCACAGCTGAAAATAGTCTTCAGCATTAAGTCTTGTTTCAGCAACGTTTTCTATAAACCGTAGCGCCCCGCTGTTTTAGAAAATCACGCCTTTAGACTTTAAACATGTGGCCCATTTTAAAGGATCTGTGTGTCGCACAGCTTCAGGTAGTTGGAACGTATTTAGAGAAAGACTTAGAGGTTTTGGTCTTTTCATAGAATTTGTTATCAAAACTAAAAAAAAAAACTTGTAGAAGAACAGCCCTCTTCCTTCACTCTGTCCTTAAGGAACAGTCTTTCTGACTAAATATGAAGACACTGTCGAGTTAATGAACATCACATCTGGACCTTCTGTGTTTGTGCCTTGGCAGGTTTCACAGACTTCGCCGCCTGCCTCATCTTCACCTTCCACAGAAAGGAGATCCTAAGTGACAGCAGGGATCTAAGCAGAGGACGCTTCGGCTACTGCTTCATCCTGGCGTGGCTGTGCGTCCCTCTGCTGCTCGTCAGTGGCGTCCTTTACGTCCACCTGCGCAAGAAGAAGTGAACCAAGAGACAGACGTGGAGACTTGTTGTAGACGGTGTGATGCTGTGGTGGCAGCAGCCTGTGGACTGGATGAACATGATTCACATCAGACTCCCAGAGCTGGTTGAAGACTTTATTAAGACAAGACA
>NW_007577745.1:851336-857657 GCF_000690725.1 Stegastes partitus | reverse complement strand
GGACTTCTGAGGACACCAGGAGCTGATTCAGAAGATATTTTTTTGACTGGACGGGCTGCTGGACCTTCACCGGCCAAGTCAGCAGACCGAGCCACAGCGACGTTCTTCTCTTTCTTCAAGCACTTAACAATAAGCAGACGTGAGGAAATAAGATGCCTGAGGATGAAATATCTGTTTAATTAAACCGTTCTGATTTTCTTCCAATACCTGCCCAACCCGGTTTCACTGTGTGTGAGACATGAAGTCATCGTGGACTGAGAGACACGTGGATGTGTCACAGGAATAGATCAAAGCTATAAAATGTGCATCCATCATGCTGTGAGAAGCTGATGATCATGTGTTTAATGTCTGTAACTTGTGTTTATTGAACACTGAGCAGCTGTCTAATGATTCCTTTTTGTATTTTGTACACAGTATACATGATTTTACTAAATAAATCAATAAATGAGCTCATTGTTTTCACTGTGTGCGTAATCTGATGACCTGTTTTCTCCACTCGGTGAAACACGTCAGCTTTATAAAGAAGATGTTTAAACAGCGAAACCAGTGTAAACCCTGTTTTGTTTCCCATTAAGAGCTTAATGTGTGACACACAGCAGCTGCAGCACTCTGACATAACACTGCGATTGCGACAGCGTGCAGCGTCTTTGTCTTTTAATCACTCGCCAATTTGTGGCATCCACTGTTTTCTTTGCTGAAGTGCTCTGTGGTCTAAAGAATGGAGGTGGAACATGATATACAATTTAATGAATGTGATCTTTCCAGTGTGGAGCTTCACAAAACCGAACAATTTCTAAAAGCATTTCCAAAGAAATAAAGAAGAAGCTGCTGCAGTGTCGGATACGGTGCTACACGCTGCCATAAACCCACCTGTCAGGCCGGACCAGTCCAGGACAGGAAACGTGTGAGGTAACTGGCAGCCTCTCAGATACACGATAACATTATTCAGCTCACATTTAGCTGGTGTAGGAACTGAAACCTCAGCACAAGAGTCTGTGGTTTCATTTAAATACTACAGTGAAAGTCAGGGGAGCTACAGCAGAAGTCACGGCCGGGTGACGGACGGGTTCGCTGCTCAGAATGTCTGGAATCTGTGAACAATGTCAGAAACAAGGAGTGGAAGTGCTTCGAGGAGTGAGACGAGTCGCAGGGGAGGAGACACGAGAAGAATCAGAGCTGCTGAGAGCTCAGCAGCAGTACTGAGAGACGAACTGGAGGTGAGCGTCACGATGGACTGAGCTTCATGTGTTCATCTGACAGACGACTAATCAGCTCATCTGTTTTCAGGGATAAAGCTGCAGCTGAACGGGAAGTTTTTTTTATCAGTGAGGAGAGAAGTGGAGCCATCAAGACTGACAGCAAACATCCAAATATCCAACGTGTTCTGGACGGCTCCTCTCAACATGGATGTAGTTTTTGCCTGAAGGATGAAAGAGATGATCCCTTGAGTTGGCCGGGGATGGTCCACTGAACTTTGAGAAAGTAACTCAGAGACAAACTAGGCTGTGATCATGTCCAACTCTCAGGAACAGAGTCTGAATGAGAACGTGGTTTTCCTGCCAGTGGACGAGTCCTCCCCAGAGTTCCTCCACTGCGAGAGGGAGCGTGAAGCGGTGGAGAGGCTCCTGAGCTCAGGACCAGAGGCCTTCTACAGCTCCGTCGGCACAGAGCGCTCCGGCTGCTTCCTGTCTTCTGAGGAGGTCAGTCAGATAACCAGCTGGGCTCAGAACTATGAGTTCAACGGCCTACAGCAGGAGAACTCAGTCGGATGCAGCTCGGCGGTGCACGAGGACTTCTGTTCCACCTACTTCCCCGGCCACACGGACGTGCCGGCCCCGAACCTGGAGCTGGGCTGGCCTGTGAAGAGCCCCTGGGTACCGCAGGGGAGCGTTACGGTCCACACCAGTCCTCCTGCCGACGGAGAGCCTCCTGTCAGAGAGGTCATCAGGCGGCACCTGCAGAAGGCCTGCCAAGTACGCAAGTGGATTACACTCCTATGGATGAACACGTCTGTTTATGAGAAGAGTTAAAATACATAACTGAGACTTTATCCTTTTATCTCTGAAAGAAATGTACTTAGTTGCATCATGAGTTAAGTTTCTGTTAGTTTCTGTTTTTGCAAATTAAGTTTCGCCCAAAATAAATATATAAAATCCCCCATCGTAGTCAGATATGAAGCAGCCTGCAAGATTATTAAACACATTTCGTTATGTTTTTGTGTTTTAGACTCTCTTTGTGGGTAAATCTTCCGTTTCTCGTGTTGTGCAGGTCATTGCCATCGTGACAGACAGACTGACAGACGGGGCAATAATCTGGGATTTACACAACGCGGCCTCCCGAGGTGTCCCCGTCTACATCATCCTGAACCAGAGGTCCATTCAGGAGACCGTCACGCTCAACAGGTTGAGGCATCCGGTGAGTCAACGCCTACACATCACATACACCCATCCTCTGGTTTATGTCTGACATGGGAATGAATACAGCAGAGGTCTTCGTTTGACACGTCGGACTGTGCAGCACGGTTCTTTGGAACACGGTGGAAGGAAGTCTTCTCAAACTTGAAACACTGCATACATGCTTGAGGGAGGTATCTCATAAACTGCAAGTATGTCTTTTTGCTTTGGCATGCTGGTGAGAGGAATGCAGCGTGCCGATTTAACCGCACATAGCTGAACTGGTTGCACAGCATTCAGTGTCGTCTGTGTTGTTTTTAAAGTAATGGAAAGCATGCTGTGCATGAAGCACATGAACCCTGAATGAGCAGAAGAGTCGGTGGGAGGATCTGGTCTGTAATGGCTAACAATCTGAGGGTTGGTTGGTCCAGTACTGGGATCCAGACTCAGCTGTGTCAGTGTAGAGGTTTTATACATGCAGTGATGGTTCTCAGAGGATGACGCCTGCACACAAAGGGTTTAGAATAGAATAGAAATACTTCATTGATCCCCAGGGAGAAATTCTGTAAGAGTTTAGAAACTTAGAGTAACGTGAGCACCGCACAATAGAAAAATAAAAAATAGATTAGAAATATTAATATGGTAGTTAGGCTCCAGCCCCCCCGCGACCCTAGTGAGGATTAAGCGGTGTATAGATAATGGATGAAATGGAATATGGTAGTAGAATATACTAAGATATAAAATGAGCAATAAAGTATAAAACATGCTGTATGAATAAGAAAAGTGTACTACATTGATAAATGCACCCTAAAGATAAATATATACAGTGAATGAGGAAGCTGAAGTCCTCCATGCAGACAGATCCCAGACCAGGATGTGAACCAGAGATCTTCTGGCTGAGAGGCGATGGTGCTAACAACCGATCCACCGTGCAGCCATGCTGGGACATTCATGGTTTCAAAATGATGTGATCCAGTGACTTCAGTGATTCCCCTGAACTTCCACCTGACCTTCCACCTGACCTTCCACCTATAGCACTATCAATACATTTCAGTCATGAAACTCTTATTATTATTATTATTATTATTATTATTATTATTATTATTATCTATGACTGAACATCTGCAAACACAACGGTGGCTTTTCATTGTAGGAACTCGAAAGCTGGTGTGAGCATTTCTAGGAACAACCTCATAATCGCACAGCGTCTACGTCAACGTTAAAACAAAACAGCGACAGCTCGTCGTTGCTGAACCTAATCCTACATCTATGAGCTCGTAGCAGAGGGTTTGAAAGGAAGAAGCAGCTTCTTAATGGCAGCAAGAGGCAGAAAAATGGAACCCAAAGCAGGTTCTTAGGGCCTCTCAGAAGAACCTGCCATCGAGGAGGTACTTCAGGGAAACAAGCTACCAGTTTCTGCAGCGAGCAGCCTGGTGACATCAGCCTCAGCTGAACATTGAGGTAGCGCTAAATGGCAAGTTGATGACGAACATTTTCACCTAAAAACGTCTCCCTCTAGACTCTAGGCAGGGTTTGTTGTTCATTTAATTTAAGTTCTATTTCAAGCCAAATCAACCAACCCCAGATCCAGTCAGTAACAGCTCCACAGGTGTAAAATGAACAATATGCTCGCTATGGATAAGAATGAATGACTCTCTTATTGTAAACACCAGGCCCAGGATTTGAAAAGCCACGCCACAGAAAATGTCATTCTAACTTCCACCTGATCGATAGCTTTGTAATAGTGAGTCAGAGGCAGTGAAGCTACTGAACCTGTTCTAGAAACAGCTCCATAGTTGATGTAAGAGAATGACGCCCAGCAGGGCTACACCCATTGTGGTCACAGTAGTACTTCAGGCATCCGGCTGGAAGGCCTTCATAAATCCTGCCATGTTTATCTTAATTAGCAGCTTTAATGGCAGATCCAGCCTTCACAGGTCAAAGCATCACTTCACTGCCTCACACACTCTTGGTCTTATGGACTTGTCTTACTCACCAGCTGACCGCTCACGTTCCATCATGGGTGAATATTTTTCATGGTGATACAATCTTGAGTTTCAACTTGTGATCCAACAGAACATGCAGGTCCGAGTTCTGGGAGGGACGAGCTTCTGTTCGAGAGCAGGAAGGATGGTGGTGGGGGAAATGAAGAACAAGTTCCTTCTGGTGGATTTAGAGACGGTGATTCATGGCAGCTACAGGTAAACACACACACACACACACACACACACACACACACACACACACACCTCGTTGGATGTATAAACAGCTCACACAGACCTGGCAGGGACGTGAACCAGCTGTTGTTGTTCTCTGCAGCCTCACCTGGACGGACGCCCACCTGCACCGGCAGCTCATCACGGTTCTGAGCGGACCGGTGGTCGATACCTTTGACAAGGAGTTCAGGATCCTGTTTGCGGCGTCGCTGCCGGTTCCCAACACGTGGAGGGTCGCAGCCAACAACGCACATGTGCCTCATCACCTCAAAGACTTCCCACCGCTTCAGTTCCACAAGCAGGTGCCTCTGGAGCCTGAGATCTTCAGCCCTCCGTCCCCTCCTGCCGACTTCCTCATGGACTGGGAGGCGATGGGGGTCATTCAGAGAGACTGCAGCCTGCCGGGCAGCTCTCTGGACCAGCACGAGGAAACCATGGACAAGGAACCGCCGCTGCAGAACAACGTGCTGTTTGATAAGAACACAGCCATCATGGACAGATTTACTAAGAATGGAAACCAGTTAGTGGATAAGAAAAGGTACCGTACCACCAACCCTCACTCTGATGGAGAGTTTAAAGACGTACACCAAGTACAGATTGGTTTATTTGAGCTTTAGCTGGTTTTAGTGCACTTTAGCTTTGATTTACTGCCTCCCAACATGTCTTCAGTTTCTTTTACCTTCTCTGACTCTTTGCTGACATCTGTTTGTGTCTGAACAGGATCTGGGAGAACACCTCTCCGGCGATTCCTGGTCCTCCAGACGAATCGACAGTTTTCAAGTGAGTCTTGTCACAACCAGTAAAAGCCACAAAATCCTGCTCTGAACTGTTTTCATTTTCTTCTCTGTTGTATACACATCTGATTGGGATTTGTGTTATTTTCACAGCAACATGGAGCCGCTGTCAACAGACCGAGCAGCTGCAGAAAGAATGAAGAGGTGACGTCCAGAAAATAAAAGACAGGATAAGTTATTATTATTAAACTGTCATGACCAAAATAATGATTTAAACAATTCTCCTGCAGGATGGAGCATAAGATAGAGAAAGCTCTTGTCAGGCAGCTCTCCATGGAGAAGGAACGACATGACAGAAATGCAACGAGACTTGACGGTGAAGCAGCAGAACATGTTCTTCTATCTGCGAAGAAAGGAGAGCGCTCTCGGAGGAGGGAGTCCATTCTGGAGGAGGAGAGCATAACAGAAGAACACATCTCCACAGTGGAGAACACGCCATCGTCTCGGGTAGGTAACTGTCCTGCTGTCAGAACACTCGGGATGATCTCAGAACCTTCTGGAGAAGTTGAAATGCATCTCTGTCCTCCCAGAAACCTGTGATCCTGAGGGTGCCCCAGTCTGAGAGCTTCAGCTCTCTGAGCGACATCATGAAGAGGCTCAAACGGGGAACTTCAACGGGATCCAATTCTACGCTGTCGGAGCGAACCCAGTCCATGATGAATCTGAGCGCTCACAACACAGACCCAAGTCCAGACGAGAAAGGAGTCCCGGTGCCGAGGTTCAAGGCCAGCGTGAGTGTGCAGCTTGTTGTGTTTCTCTGAAGGACGACATGTTTAATAAAGAGAAGTTTAGAGGTTTTATTCATTCATGCATCTGAGTGGAGGAAGCATCACCCGTAAAGGCCTGTTTCACTCTTCTTATGAACTAATTGAATATTAATTTAAGTCTACTGGTATCAAGAAGGGCTGCAGGTGTCTC
>NW_007577745.1:841568-849893 GCF_000690725.1 Stegastes partitus | reverse complement strand
AAAAAATGCATCAAACAAGAGCTTAAGAGGTTAATATTACACATCATAATGAGATATTGAAGTTCAACGTATTATTGAGTATTGTATGAGTAATTTATTTAGATATTTTGGAAGGAAAAGTAATATCCACTAAAAAATATGAACCATCTTCATTTCATAAGCTGTAGTCGTCAAGTAAAGGATCTGTTTTTACTCATTAAATAAGATAAGATAAGATAAGATAAGATAAGATAAGATAAGATAAGCCTTTATTTATCTGACAGTGGAGAAATTTTACTGTGTTGTCAGCAGCAGTACATGCAGAGACACACAGACTAGAAAGAAAAATGTACATATAAGAAATAGTGCAAACATAAGTATAAAAATATACATTTAAAAAGAATAGTGCAAACACAGAATATAGAAATGAGGATATAAAAGATATAAAAATAATAAACAGTGCAAATGCAAATATAGACATACATGCCTACATGTCATGGAATAGTGCAAATAACCAGTGTGACATAATTGAATATATATAAATACATGAAGAGTTCATTTGCAAAAACAGATAACTCCATTTTTGTAGATTTTCAGAAAATTGTTTTTGTTGACTGAAGTTGAGTGGATCTGACTCAGTAGAAATGACAACAGTAGAGATAACTTCAGTTTGATTGATGTTGTCTCAGGTACACGATGGAGAAATGGGTTTTCTGAAGGTTTGTGGAGATGGAGGTATCTGTTGTTGAAGATGAACTCTTCGTATACAGTATATAAAATAAAATACAATAAAATAAAATAGAAAATAATAAAAAATATATATAAACTGCATCTTCTTTAGAGCATTTGAAAAAAGTTTAATCTGTGTTGATAACCTTGTTTTTTTGTCATAACAAATATAGGTTTAGTATTTGATAGATTTAAATCCATTTGTATTGGTGGTGTGATGCTTCACCTCCAGGCCGGCAGGTGGCGGTGTGTCTCCGGCTAGACTACCGTTTAATCTGGAGGAGAAGAAGAAACCACGGAAGCACATGGTATCCAGTGAGTGTGTTGAACTTCGCTGGACTATTTAAACACTTTTTCTCCTTTTAAACCTGCTGATAAAGTCGCTGGTGGTTCAAGCGGCTCCTTTGTGACGTGTGGCGGGAAAGTTTGACTCCATCATGGTTCGACAGAAACGGTGAGTTTGGCTAAAGCTAGCTAACATCTGATGTGTTTTCTTTTCATTGTGATATAATGTTGGAGTCACAAACAGCTGGTGGGCTGTAATCATCTGTCGCTGCTACACCACTGGCAGTTTGTTGGTTTTGTCCCGGGAGCTCCTCATTTGTAATTATATATAATATATTACTATTATAACACCCCGGTGCTGTGGTGGCAGCATGGAGGCTCCTGGATGATCCAGAACAGAGACTTAACCCTGTGTCCTCTCCTGTTTAGGGCTAAACCGGTACAGAAGCCACAGAAGAAACAGCAGTACGATGAAGATGACCCTGAAGCCTACAAGAACATGCCTGTCCCTGACAAGGTAGGAGATGCACTGATCATTACAGGCGTTGGTATCCAGCTGGTACCAGAGGTTCAGAGGGCTGCAGGGTCCAGACTGTCCTCTAAACGGTTCCTGTTCCAACACGTTAAAACTCCTGCATGCTGATGAACTGGGGCTGCAGCTAACAACCGTTTCTATCCTCAGTTGATTCGTTGTTTGATCTATAAAATATCAGAAAATGGTGGAAAATGTCAGTCAGTTTTTTTCAAAGTCCAGGAAGACGTCTTCTGATGTGTTTATAACTGAAATGTGATCAGTTTACTGTCACAGAGGATTAAAAAACAACAACAAATGAGAATTCAGACTTCTTTATGAACAGCTGACTGATGACCAAAATAGCTGGTGATTGTTTTTATTCGTTAACTAACTGGTTGATCGTTGAAGTTCTGTTTTGGTCCAAAGCAAAGTCCCAGAGCGGTTCAGAGCTGAACGATGTGACTGATTCCAGATTATCAGTAATCAGGGTGACCAGCAATTAAAGTTGGGAACCAATTTAGATTTACGTTAAAGTTCCAGCATGGTACTCTGTTAAAATGCCTGTTTACTTGTGTTTTCTACGTCTTATTAAAATATCTTCTTACCATTTATTCGTTAGTGTTGAGCTCATTACTGGACCTGTAACAGTCATACAACCTGTTGGTGGGACGTCACGACAGCTTCAGAGCCAAAGCAGCACTTTTTGAATTCCTTATCTCAGTAGACTGATTAAAACATGTCAAAGAACTGAGACGTATTTGTATATTTATGAGGGAAAAACATCTGTAACTCTTACAAAATCAGCAAAACAGCTCAGACAACCTTTAAAATGGAGCTGACGTCTCTAAACGTGCCGGGCTTAAACACAGACGGTTGTCGTAGAGCAAACCTCGGTGCTGTTTGTGTGATGCCATAAGCTCAGTGCAAAGTTCTAACCACGGTCTTGCCTTTACAGTGTAGACACATCTACAGGTATCAGTCGGTCACTTCTCACTGTTCAAAAGTCAGTTTTTATTCTGGTTAGTAACAGGAGAACTAACTTCATGATGCTGTTTGTGCTTCCATGTGAAGGACAATCTGACGTTTGACCAGCATCAGATGAAGAACATTTAGGACTAGTGTGACGTCGATATGACGGTTTATTTTCCAGCTCTACATCTGCAGAAGCCACTCACCCCTCTACAGACTTCCACCTCATCAGCCCTGCTCTGATGTTCGATTGTCATGTTCAACAGCTTCTTCTCTCCTGTTTCAGAAATCCTCACAGTACACGAAGGACAAGATCGATGAGTTTCATGATGAGAAGATCGCAGTAAGTTCTCCTCCCTGTCGTTCAGAGTTCAGTGCTGCTGACATTGTGCTCTTCTAACTTCTTCTGCTCTGGTGTCTCAGAACCTTCTGGCCCGCGGCGTTCAGATGGAGAGTGATGAGGAGGACCTGGACGACGAGGTGACGGCTCACACGTTCATTAGGACAGAACCTCAGATAATAAATGTTGGTGGAGATCAAATTCGAGCTTTTCTGAACTCCACAGGAGGAGGTGATGGCCCTGGACGATTCTGAATCAGACGAGGAGGAAGAGGAGGAGGAGGAACAGGATGAGGAAGAGGGAGAGGGGACGGACATGGAGAGCGACCTGGAGGGGAAAAAGGATGAAGGTAGACATTGAAGGCAGTCTGTTGTCAGTGCATGTTTGACTGTTGAGCTGTTTAACTGTGTTTGTCGTCCACAGATCTTCCTAACGAGATGGCGTGGGGCGCCAGGAAGAAAATGTTCTACGACTCAGATTACATGGCCCAGAGTGAGCATCCTTCCATCTCTGTAAACACTTGGAAAGATTTGTTCATCCGTGTTTACTTGTGTAACCTTTTAATTGTGTTTCTATAGAAGGGAAATCACAGGAAGAGATGGAGGCTGACGAACAGGAGGAGGAAGAGGAGGCCAAAAACATCCAGAACCGTTTAGCCGCCAATCTGAGCGAGGAGGATTATGATCTAAACTTCTTCCAGGTACGTTTATTGTACATCTGTCTGCTATGCATGCAGCTAATTCCTCATGTGATGATGATGATGATGATGATGATGATGAATACCTGTGTGTGTCACCCTACATAAAGGAATTTGCTGTGGAGGAGAAGGATGAAAGCCAGGCTGTAGAAAAACAGGAGAGGATCGTGAAAGACCTGAAGCAGATGTCTCAGAAGGAGAAGATGAAGCTTCTGAAGAAGGAATCACCAGAGCTGCTTGAGCTCATCCAGGACTTCAAGGCAAAGGTGAGACGAGCACCAAACCAGACGTACGAGGCCTGTAGGTCTTCACCACAGATCATGTCATTAACGTGTCTCTGTGTGCAGCTAAACGAACTGAAGGATGAGCTGCAGCCGCTTGTACAGATGGTGGAGGACGGAAAGATCCCGGCAGGAAAGGTGAGAGGACTCAGCGGCATTTCAGTCTCAGTGAATAAATCAGTACCTTCATGATACCAGTTTATCAAATGGAAAGGCAGAAAACTGTTTGACAAAATGGAAGAGGGCTGCAGGTGTGTCAGTGGTTAGCACCGTGGCCTCACAGCCAGAAGGTCGCCGGTTGGCGTCCCGGTGAGGACACCCGGGATCTTCCTGCGTGGAGTCTCCATGTTCTCCCCGTGCAGCGTGGGTTCTCTCCGGGTTCTCCGGCTTCCTCCCACAGTCCAGAAACATGCTGAGGTTAATTGGTGATTGTAAATTGTCCGTAGGTGTGAATGTGAGTGTGCTTGGTTGTCTGTCTCTAAGTGTAGCCCTGTGATAGACTGGTTACCTGTCCAGGTGAACCTGCCTTCACCCTGTATCTGTGCTGGACTATCAGGACACATGTCGTTACCGTTGAATGATTTCCGTGCTCTCCTCCTCAGGGTGCCGACTATCTCAAGACTAAACGGCAGCTTTATCTCAAGTAAGTTGTGATAAAACCGGTTCGGTTCTAAATGTTCAGTCCGCGGTGCGTCGCTGAATAAAGACTCCTTCTCGCCACAGTTACTGCACCAACATCAGTTTCTACTTGGTGCTGAAAGCTAAACGGATCCCGGCTCACAACCACCCTGTGATTGAACGACTGCTCACCTACAGAAACGTAAGTCCACACGTCACCGCCTGAGAGCAGGTTTAACTCACTCTGAACAGAACTCTGAGCTGACCGACCTTCAGAACAGCTGATCAGGGTTCTCTGTAGGTTCCCTCTGAGTTCAGCAGGTTTTACCACGACCTCAGGTACATAAAGAGCAGAGGCCTAATTTTAACTCACTGGAGGTAGAAACAGTGTGATAACTTACATTTATTTCAAAAAACAGCAAGAGTTAAAGAGGATGAGTCTGAATGAAGAAAGGAATCAGTAGGTTATGCTTTACAGTCATAAAGTCGTCTGTATGAGCAGTGGTCAGGAACATCGACTCATGAGTGCTGGTCAGCTGCCTTTACTTTGGGACACTTCACAGAACCGGCACCAGAATCATGAAATAACTTCACACGAACATCCACATCCACACAGCAGCCCTCCGTCTTACCGACTCTTTCACGTCTTCCTGCAGCTCATCAATGAACTCGGTGCCGTAGATGCTCGGCTCGCTCCAGAGTTTCGCCAACTCCTGGCCGGTGAAGGAACCAGCCGGCCAGCAGGGGGCAAGAAGACCAGAGTCCCCAGTAAGAAGGAGAAGGTGAGATGTTTGTGTTTGTTCTGGGTCGATCCATTCACCCTCTGAGCTTCAAAACCTGGCCACGGCTTCTGCTGACGTGTCGCCCCATCAGAAAGTCTCAGCTTGAACTTCTGATATCTCATCATGATTACAGTAATCTGCATGTCTGTCTGACCTTTTTTTGCGCCTCAGTCTAACGGAAAAGCCTCGACCAAGTCAGCTTCGACCCCTTCATATCAGTTCAGTAATGTTTTTTTGGGGTGAACTGCAGGATGTGCAGCAGATAGGAGACGACAAGACGGATGGAGCAGCAAATAAAACAAATGGTTCAGAAACAGGAAACAGTGGAGCAGGTTGTCAGCAGGTGGTTGGAAAATACCTCCAGCATGTCAGCATGGTGGAATAGTTTTCTAGAGCGGATGAGCAGAGTGAACAAGTTGTAGTTACAGTATTTAGACAGGCCCAGTCAGATGACCCGTCTACAGCCTTTATGTTCTACAGTACTGGTCAGACCCATTCTAACTGTGTCATCCTGCACAAAAGAAGGTGTTTTTAAGTTCTCTCTACTTCTAGCTGAGCTCGTGCTGCTCGAGCTGCAGGACTTTAGTCAAACATGAGCCCACAGTGAGTAGAAATGTGGTGAGACTAATTGCTCCTGCAACGCTCGGGGTTCGGCGGGTTAGCAGACCTGAAGGGGGCTCTTCATTTAGAAGCTGTTGCTGATGTTTAACATAAAACCTGAATGCTAATGAGTTCACATTAAACCCAGGAATCTGGAGAGACGGCGCCCGAGGCTGAGGAGGACTCCGACTCCGACCTGGACGAGGAAGCGGCGCTGCGTTTTTACAGAGAAGCGGAGGAACGGTTGAAGTTAAAGAGGCAGAGGAACAAACCAGAAGAGTAAGAATGAGTTGATTATAAACTGGTCGTTAAGACAAGAAGAAACCAGGGACCTAATCATTGTTCTTCTGATGCAGGCTGGAGGAGGATGAAGACGAGGAGGAGGAGGAGGAGGATCCAGATGCCAAGAGAGGAATCACGTACCAGGTACAGAGTGACCACCATGTACACGACAGGAAGTGATGATCAATACTGATGATTACAGCGCAATCAGATTACCGTAATATCCAGACTATGAGCGCACCTGAATATAAGCCCCACCCACTAACGTTAAAAAGAAAACCAGGTGTGTACACATACAGGCTGCATGTGTCTCTAAGCTGCAGGTGTCCACGTTGGAACATGAGATATTCACACAGAAAGATGTTTTAACCTTTAATTAAATGCGTAGCGGTAACATCCACAGATACGTACCGTAGAGGCTTTTTTCTGAACACTTCCTGTAACACGGCTGGTTAAGGAAATAAAACTCCAGCAGCTACCAGGAAAAGTCACTGATGGCTATCTTCATCTTCCTCCTGCACTGAAACCACTAAAGTCGTCTTCTTCAGTGTCTTCAGGAGCTGAACAGCCTCAGAATCACTTAATCACTTCCTCAGTCTCTCTGTCATCGTCGCTCTCAGCCTCACTTTGGTCTCGAGACAAATTCGTAAAAATCCATAAATTAGCCGCATCGTTGTTTAAGCCGCAGAGTTCAAAGGTGTGAAACAGAAGCAGCTTATAGTCCAGACATTACGGTAGTTGAAGATCGACATTTCACAGAAATTTAACGGTTCCTCTCAGTGGGTTTTGGGCCATAAAGGCAAATGTTGTTGGACCAACAAGAGTGAATTGATAATCTGACGTGGGCTCACCGGAGCGGTTTGGTCCATGCACTCTGCACATGTACGCCGGGCCTTGTGACTGCTCAGAGGCCCTGGTGCAGCAGCTTTTTTGCAACCCTAGAATATAAACACTTTTGGTAATTATGGGCTTGTGGAGTGTCTAACAATCACTCCTCTGTCCTTGAGTCTGTTCTGTGTGTCTGACTAGTAGCAACATGCTGCTAATGTGTAAGAAAAATGCAGATTGACTATTATTCAGTCGTACAAGAGGGTAGGTCTCAGTGTGTCAGCGAGCTTGTTCCCACGTTAAGGAAGAAAAACCTCAGAGGTGTCATTTTAAGGAATTCTTTTTTTTGGTCATGAGAGAGCACCCCCTGCTGGACGAGCTCAGTACAGCTTTGTCAACACCATGACTGTATTGGAAAGCTACAAGAACATCAGCTTATAAAAGAATGTTTCCTTCTTAATAATCATTATTCGAACCTTCTCTTCTACTGCTTCTCCTTTTTGAGGCTTAAGAGAAATGTCTACATGCATCTTTAAACAAATGCTTCAGTGTAAAATCATCTGTAAATACTGTTTGACTTCATGCATGTTGTGTCAGACTTAACAAAGTGTGTCCAACGCTTCCACAGATGGCCAAGAACAAGGGGCTGACGCCAAAGAGGAAGAAGATCGACCGTAACCCCAGAGTCAAGCACAGGGAGAAGTTCAGACGGGCCAAAATCCGCAGAAAGGGCCAGGTTTGTACAGAGCATCACTGAAGTGCATCGTAGAGCTTCCAGGGCCGTCTGGAGGTTCATCAGTCTAAACCAACTGTGTGTCGTTCACCAGGTCCGGGAGGTGCGTCGGGAAGAGACCAGGTACAGCGGAGAGATGTCTGGGATCCGAGCTGGTGTCAAGAAGAGCGTCAAACTCAAGTAATGAAGAGCGAGTTAAAGCTATGCTGCTCAGGATTGAAAACGTACCAATGGACTGTTGTGTTAGATGTTTATTACAGGTGAGCTGTGCAGTAAAGCATCGGTCATCGTTGTTAAAATGTTTTCTGCCCTGTGGTTATTGGACCATGTCAATAAACAGTTTAAAATCTGTCAGTAACGTGTATTTTATCCCTGCACAGGGACGGCATCATAACGGCATCAAGGCCCATTTTTAAAGTACAAAAACAGACGTGATCTGTTTAAAGCGACTACAGCCATACAACACACTACATATGCAGTCACCTCTTAGCGAAACAGGCAAGTACGGATTCAAGCCAAACTTGAGCACAGATAACAACTTCCAGCTGCATGTTTGACTCGGGCCAGACGATCCTGCAGCGACTTCATAAAAACAGACTGAAGAGCGCTGAGGGGACGAGGTCGGGCCGAGCGCTTTGTCCGACACGCTGTACAAAAGATTCGCTGAGGTCCAAAATAAAAGTTTAAT
>NW_007577745.1:757520-839958 GCF_000690725.1 Stegastes partitus | reverse complement strand
TTGTGAGTAGTGTAAATCATGTCAAAATATTATTCGTAATATAAAATCATTCTCTTTATATTTCATCTGATTACGATCACCGTCAGACCACTTGTTGGCTGATGAATCTGTTGTGTGCAGATGTGAGGTTCCTCACTATCCTCTCCTCTATCTCCACCTCGTTCTTCACATCCTCCTCGGTGAGGATCAGCTCGGCCTGAGTCTCGGGGGTCACCACCACCACGTAGCCCCGTCTAGAGTCCAGCACGTTGGCCACCACCGCCTGGTGCCTGTAGGTGTCCAGAGCCCCTCTGGCCTTGTCCAGCAGGATGGTCGCGTCCGTCTCCAGCTTGAAGGACGTAACGAAAGCCTGAGGAGCCCATTCCTTCACCAGTGGGGACAGGATTTTGGGGACCATCTTCATACTGAGCTGAAGGGGAGAAAAGAAGGATAACTTTATAAAACCAAGTGCGCCTATCATGATGCCAACTTCCATTATTAATCTCAATCCATCATCTCTACACCTTAATCCTCACTAGGGTCATGGGGGGCGGAGTCTATCCCAGCTGACTCAGGGTGAAGGCAGGTTCACCTGGACAGGTGATCAGTCTATCACAGGGCTACACTTCTAGCTGCGAGGCGACGGTGCTAACCACTGAGCCACCTCGCAGCCCAACCCTATTATGCCAACTTATATTTCTTAATGCCCTCTCTCATCCCAGGGCCGGGAAATAGTTCCATCTCCACCATCGTTGAGGATTTTACAATCACTTAAATGCACCTTACGGAGACGAGGAGGCTTCTGGGAGGGGCTTAGAGCGTTTATTCTGCCTCTCACATCCTCACTGGAGAGCGCGACGACACGGTAGCATCATGAAGAAATAAAACAGAGCTCTATGTGAGGCTTTAGTTAGTACAGCATCGCTCAGAGCAGAGCCTGAACAACAGCATGCTGACGTCTTGTTGTCTGGTCAAACTGAATCGTGCATGTGCAGCAGCATTTACCAAACATCTAGTTAGTTACTCACCTGCAAGGGACCGTTGGAGGACTGGATCTTATGTTCGGGCATCTCGGACGCTGGGATGTAGAAATCAGACACAGCTGCAGCCAAGTAGAACATGGCCTTTGATCCTAGGAGCAGAACAAACATCTGAGAGCAGGTTTTCAACATGCGCCTCGGCCTGTAGATGACTGTTCATCTGTACCTATGGTGCTGAGAGCTTGTGCTGCTGCTTTGAGCAGATGCAGATATTCTGACAGAGTGCTGAACTCGATGGGAAGGAGAAGTCTGCCGTCTTTGACTTCGTTGTATCGCTTCAGCGTTTTGCCAATGTTTGGAAGCACCTGCTGGTTAACCACCACCTCCCCAGCGGTACCGGAGGCTCCGTCCTCGCCTCTGAACTGCAGGGCGTCCAGCATGTTGATGGTGAGGAACATGCGGGTGTAGGGGTAGAGGGAGCGGTGCCTGTGCAGGAAGATGACAGCGTAGCCCGAGTCCATGAAGTACTCTGCCGAGGCGGCTCCCCGTCTGCCGCTGCTGAAGTTGTCCAAGAAGCGAACGGTGCGGGACTCGAGGGGAACCTTGGTGCCTCCCGATGTGATGAGGACCACCCTGCGACCCGCTGCTGCGTGACACCCGGCGAAGGCAGCCATCTTCTCCTTGACCTCCTCGACGTGGGAGGGAACGGCAAACTCTTCGGCCAACTTCCCATCGATAGAAGATATTCTGGGTTCAGCCATGACCTGACGAGAGAGAGAGAGAGAGAGAGAGGAGAACCATCAAGAGACTGGATTCAGTATCAGAGAGTGACGGTCAGACGACAACGGCCTGAAGACTGGAGTTCTTATGAAAACTTTAAAATATACAAAACATTAAACAAAACCAGAATACATTAAAATTAACAGTTAGTGAGACATTAAAAAGGGCCATCATGAAACTTCAGAAAAGACAAAATCTACAAATGTCTTTACAGGTGAGTATTTTAGAAGTTTTTTTTTTTTTTTTGAGGCGCTAACTGGGCCTGAGGGGAGCCTCATCAAGAGCACTGGGACCAAACCAGTAAAAGCCCCTTTTCAGACTGGACTGTGGAATTTTTAAATGATTTTCTGATCCGAAGCTTTTAGGTTTCAGATTAAGAGGCTAAAACATGCAGAGCAGAGCCAGACCACACAGAGACACAGAAGTCATCAAGAGAATCCTAAATTAAATTCTGGCCTGAACGGGGAGCCTCAGTAACCCGGTCAGGACCACAGTGATGTGTTCTCTACAGAGAGTGGCTCACATGAACCTTCCCTTATAAACCAGTTGCACAATGACTGAAGGGGGATTTCTGAAGGCCGTGACAGTCACCTCTGATGAAGGACATGCAGCAGAACTCAGACACAGCAGCAGTCAAATCAAACAGCATTAAATTCTAACTGCAAATTAAACATTTGAGGGCAGTTTACCAGCAAAATAACTGTAGATATAAAAGGACATGGGCATTTACCAAACAGGAAGTGTCTAATGAGAGACTACTGCATTGTGGGAACTGTAGGATTCAGAGTTTTTGGAACTGAAATTACTCAAATTTGATTTCTAAAGGGCTGCACAGTGGTTCAGTGGTTAGCACCGTCGCCTCACAGCTAGAAGGTCGCCGGTTCGCGTCCCGGTGAGGACACCCAGGATCTTTCTGCGTGGAGTCTCCATGTTCTCCCCGTGCAGCATGGGTTCTCTCCGGGTTCTCCGGCTTCCTCCCACAGTCCACAAACATGCTGAGGTTAATTGGTGATTGATTGTCCGTAGGTGTGAATGTGAGTGTGCTTGGTTGTCTGTCTCTAAGTGTAGCCCTGTGATAGACTGGTTACCTGTCCAGGTGAACCTGCCTTCACCCTGAGTCAGCTGGGATAGACTCCAGCCCCCCATGACCCTGGTGAGGACTAAGCGGTGGATGGATGGATGGAAACAACACTACTTCAAATAAACATGACTGGAGTAATATTAACACACCTGAGTGTGTCTGTATATATCAGCCAATATGCACAAAGGGTCTCAGTAGAAACAGACAGCAGAGAGCAACCAGCTCATTTCTCTATTGTGTAAAAAACCTACAGAAAAACTGAATATATACTACAATATATGACTATAAACTACTAACTGGCTCAACGTGACTGACACTGATGCAATACAATAAACTCTGACAACAGTAACCACATCCTCCGAAACAGCTGCAAACTCTTTGATTAGCTTTTAAAGCACCTTAAGGTTTATTATATATTAGATTATAATATATATTCATATAAATACCGAAGCTCACAGCTGAACTCTTGACCTTAGTTATAATAGAAGCCTCTTTGTGGAAAGCAGACACGGTACAGAGAACCAGGACAACAGTAGAACTACCTCAGCTGGTGATTTGTTTCTGTGCAGAGTGCTCAGACAGGTGAGCAGCAGCGGACAGGTGACTTCTGCTGCTACACACCTGGATAAGCACCGGTTAACGTTACATGGTTGAAATAAACTCACAGATGAGACGCTCTGCTGCGGGTTCCGCTGGAGTTGAAGACCTCTAACAACAACTTCTGCACTTCCTGGAACCACTGAGCTCTTTGGTGTTTATGGAGGCAGCGGAGCGCCGTGAGCGCCCCCCGCGGCGGTCAGCGGTACTGCAGCCGACACACTGAGTCACATTGAAACGCGTCAGTTATTTTTCACTTTCATTTAAGGTGTCAGACTCTTTGAAGCATCAGCATCATCAGTAGGAACCAGGGAGGACATGGGGGATTTCTCTAGATTCCGGACAGTCCCAGTAATGAGTCAGCCCTGTGGGGACAGAGAGCAGCCTGATGATGACCTTCTGACTGTTTAAACGTTACAAAAGGTTACGAATGACTTCACTGAAAGCTCTTTCTCAAAAGATGCTCAAAAGCGACACAGGTCCACATTTTGACTCCTAATGCCTGGTGAGTTCAAACACAGTTTTACTTCTTAAAATGCAATTATTTGAAATCTGCAGCTACAAAATAAAACAACCTTTAAAATATCAGTAAGACTTGGTTTCTGTATTCTGTGCAAAATCCAACTACTTGAGATGATGTTTTATTGCAATAGGTCTTGTTTTGTGCAGGAATGATTCACCTGTAGGTCTCCTTGGCTGTCAGATTTGGATTTACAGAGAATATCAGAATGAATTTGAACTGATCTGAAAACAGACGTGATGCAAATCAGACATTTCTCTGCGTGTGTTTGTTTTAATGTATTCTTGATGTGAAGAACAAAATGTTCTTGTGATTTAATGAGGGGAAAAGTTGTTTTTCTAAATGGCATTGTTTGACAGGAGGTGTAGTCTACATGAGATTTAAGGAAATGGGTTAGAAATGTAGTTTTTAAAAATCCCTCATCGTTACAATCATTTCATCAGCAACGTGTTGGGAAGTTAGTGTCGGTAACTCCTGGATATAAACTCTAATTCCAGTCTTAAAGCAGCAGATTATACAGAAGTGTGCAGTCAGTTAATAGAACTGCAAAGGTTCTGATTAAAGATTATCGATCATTTGACTAGTGTTCATCAGCTGCAGTACCCGTGATTCACCCACAAGAGGCGCTGTTGCACCGCTGAACAGAAACCCTCCGTTTATGTGCATTGATCACTCTGATCAGTTTCAACGCATTTTCCTACATTCAAGCGAAACAGTCCCTTTATTACTGACAGAACAGCAGCTAAACAGGTCAGTGGAGAGTTTTTAATCATATTCACACACAGAGCAGCTCAGTTCTAGAAACTGTTTGCAATTGATGGAAAAAAAAGCACATGCAAAGAATGTCAAAGTTGCAAAAATACTACTGTATTTATATATGTAGCATCGAGATATAACGCTGTGAGTTATAGAATATTTGCTTTGGAGTTCATGTAAGATAGAAACACACAGAGCTGTGAGGGTTGTCTGTATTGATGTCCTTCCTTCTTTCTTTCTTTCCTTTTAATTCCAGGACCTTGTTTACCACCACATATACCACGCTGGTATTTTTCTTCCAACATATTGAAGCTCTCTCAGTGGAATGGAGGAGCCTACAGTTATTAGTAAAATCATATAAAACACATTTTAAAAGCTCGACAATAATCTACTACGAGAACAAAAACAACCAAATCCTTTATGCACATTTGCACACTTTTTACTTTATATGTCTAATTTATGAAAGTGAGAATAAAACATTATACAGCTTTATACCACATAAAAAGAAAAAAACACTTATTTCTCAAGAGGGATGAGAAGAAAATGAAGAAAAGGCCGTCGTAAACTCACCACTGAGTACAAGTGCTCCAGACACCACTGAGGACACTGATGTCACGTCCTTGGCTATTTCTCTCTTAGAATTTAATAAGTAAGACACGCTGGAATTTTAAAGGGCAATACATTTTTTTTTAATAGTCACTTTATTTGAATGGAACAATTTTTAGGCCAAGTTAATATATTTAAAATTATAAGAATGAATGAAGGAGATCAGTATTTCCTTTTGTGTAGAGGAGCACGCTGATGCACTGGATGTGATTAAATAAATGATTAGAGACTTATTTTTAGGTCTCTTTTTAAAAGTACATAATTAAAATTGTGCAATATCCTTGTAAGTAGCAGAGCATGCAATCTGTCATTTGTGGGGTCAAAAACAAAAGAGTTTCAGCACAGAATTTAAAGCCTCCCCTTCATATTTTAATTATACAGCAGAATCTCTGATGTGTTTTCTTGGGCTCCTGGCTCTTTGTTTTCTTGCAGGTACGATCACACACCTTTTACACTGGGTTGAAACTCATCCCTTTATTAATGATGAATAAATAATTGACTTTACACATCAGCCATTAATAAGAACAACTTGTGGGTTTCCAGCTTGTTAAATTTTAATCTGGAAGGTGTTTCTTGTGCAGCTTTAATTCAGCAGAGAGACCACTTACCTTCTGGAATAATCTGCTGGAAATTTTGGAGCCAAAAATCCATTTATTAGCAGCTTATTAATATTTAGATTAACTGCAGACTCATTAGAAAGTGTGGACTCCACCAGAAACTGAAATATTACCGTAAAGAAGGGATGCACACAGTCAGTGCATCTGGCACAGAGCTGCTCTCTGCTTGTAATTGATGTGTGAAGTGTTTCTAAATGATTTATTACCCTTTAAAAAAAACACGGTAATAAAAGTCATTAATTACAGCTTATAAACCTCGTATAAAATATGACTGATCAGACGGCGGGGCCCACGTGGACTGGACCGTTTTCTACTTTTTTTCTGCTTTGATTTCATTGTGTTCTTCCAGTTCTTTAATTATTAGGCTGTGTCTTACCTTTGAAGGCACTTTGACTCACATCCACTCACAGCGCTCTCTAAATAAAGCAGTTTCATCGATCAGGCCTATTGATTGATGTGCGTGCGTGTGTGGGTGCAGTTTTCACCGCGGGCGTGTGCGTTTGACCGCGCTCTAGTTTCTGTGGCGGCAGGGGAAGCGAGCGACGGGGAGCGAGAGAGAGAGCGAGAGAGAAAAAAAACCCTCTTCATGTGCGCCGCGTCCTATGTGAAAGTAGTTCCGGGCACTTAACCCAAACGGGGGAGAGTCCCGGATGTTGGCTCGGCCGCCGAGAGAAAGGCGAACGGGAGAAGGCGGAGAGAAGCTGAGGAGGGACGCCACGGCACCGCAGGCACACCGGCGAAGCTACGGCTACGGCGGCTCCTCGCACAGGACGATAACGTCAAGAGCAAAGGACACTCCCGGGAGGGGGACCCGCTATCCGAAGAAGAGGCGGTGGAAGGACGGGGAGGCAGTTACTCTGAAACTACAGTGAGGATTACAGAGAGCCACCGTCACGGCAGCTTTCACCCAGAGTAAGTGAGCTACACGGGCATGGAAGTTGAACTAAGGCCCACGAAATGGACGACTTTAACGGGGAAGTGAGCTGCACCGAAGTTGTGGGGATTGAGCCCGGCGAACAGGCCCTGGCACACGGCTCTCGGCTCGCCGTGGCGGGGCGTGCGGGGACAGCTTTTTTTTTCTCTCTCTCCCGGAGAGCCCGTCGGTGTTTCCCCCCGTGGTCAGCGTCCGCACGGCCGGCCGTGTTGCCGTAACTCTCCCAAGTTGACAGCTCCTGCGTTAGCCTGCTAGCAGCGCCGTGCAACCGGTGACAACTGACAGGGCAACTTTGACAGCTAGCTAGCCAGTTTGGGTAGCCAGCTAACTTTAGCTGAGCGTTGTCGGCGCTGTCTCCAGGGCCAGGGCTAGGTGTGCGTGTCTGTGTGTTTTCCTCGCGGGGGAATGACCTACCCCAGCCCCTCCGACAGCCACCGTTAGCTAGCCCCTCCGCCAGACGCTGTGTGTCCGGCGTGGAGTGAGTGTGCGAGCCCGGCGGTGTCATTCTCCGGCGTGCTCTTTGACTCACAGCTGTTGCGGTGTGTTTTCTCGTCTGTCAATCGTGTGTTTCTCAGGCGGCTGGTGGATTCCTCCACAAAATCACCGTCCCCGCATGTGAAACTAGTCCGCGGGGCGCTGGGTCGTCATGTGGCCGGACGATCAACAAGTGCAGAACATGTTCCAGGTGCATTTGAAGGCGCTGATATGGATCTCCAGACCGGTGGCTGGGGACTGTCCTGAGATGGCACAGGCGGCGTTGCGGCTAAACGCAGGTCCTGTGTGCGGAGGCATTTCTCCGGGCAGGTTTTCATCGCTTTGATGTCTCACTAGTTGGCTTGCGAGCTCACACACCGATTAGTTAACGCTGCGACTTTAAACCCAACAGCTGTGGCATTTGCGTGCAGCTGTACACAAAACGGCGTCCTTGCTTCCTCCTGACGGCCTTTTATTAGAGGATGGATGGCTGAACTCTTAATCGGCCCCGCTGTCAACTTGTGCAGGTTTTATCAATGAAGGGCGCAGGCTGCTGTTTAATGATCTACTGGCAACGACGTGCAAATTATTAGCTCATCATCGCATGCCCTCTTGCTCAATTTATTTTTGCCGTAAAAAGGTTGAATTTATGACTAAAACCAAACATTATAAATTGCCCCCCAGCCCCGCCAGACCTTCTGCTTCAGCTAGCAAAATGCCCACAGCGTTAGTCAGCACCCACAATCAAAGGTCAGACCTGGTTTGCTTCTTAATCACCCATCCTTTAAATAGCAGGCCTACAGAGCTGTCCGGATCCAGGCTATCTGTGCATGCAGCTGGACAAAACACACACACACACAAGTTCTGGTGCTGCCCATCCAGGTAAGCAGAGCCAGATCCGTTTCAGTCAAGAGATGAATATTTGTCACATAATCTTTCTCCTTGCATTTCAAGAGATGATGCTAAAAAGGAAACTCTACCTGAATTGGCTGTTAATGTGAAAAGACATCTCAGCTTGTGCACTGCTTTGGTTCTTGTGTCATTTAATTCAAGGAACTTTATTTGTCATGCCAGCTCACATTCACATGTTTGTGGTATTAGTTCTCATGTCCTTGATTTTGAAAGAAAAAAAAAAGACTAATAAATAATAATAAAAACAGGAGCAATATATAAGTAGAAATACAGCAAAGAGCAGAAAGCCCAAAGTAGGTGTGTGTAGCAGCGAGGTAGATGTAATCTCGCACCTGGTTGGTTTAAATTCATTCATGCCTTCGCTGAACTTTTTACAAAAGTGTTGTTTTTATAACCGACGTCATCGAAGCGACTGTATGAAAACAGCAGTGGAATAATTGGCAAAGACGATGACATTTTGCTGCTGTTTGCTGGCTCCAGGAAGAACCCAACCAGAGTACAGTTAATGTGTGCTTTTTACAGATAGCTGGCAAAAGTATGAATCATAGCATCATAAAATGTGTTCCTCTAAAAAAGAAATACAGTATAGTCCATTTAATTCAGATTATAAGGATTATTAATTTCTGAATAATGTTGTGCAGACTTGAGGGCGCCTGCATTCAGGCTGTTCATAAGACAACAATACTTTATTTTCTATTTTGCACCATATTGATCAGACTTTTATTTGTTCTGCTTTAATGAATGGACTGAATAGTTTGGAAGTAAAGTATGGAGACGGTTACACGTTTGTTTATTCTAACCATAGGAGGATGGGATTCTTTTAATTGTTGGTTTTAGCCCGTAGTTGTCTTTGAGAAGTCTATTGCCTAATGGTTTAAAACACCTACTTGTCCATGGTCTTCAGGTGTTCGGCTTGTGTGTGTGTGAGATGCCAAAAACACAATCATCTCTGGAGAAACATCACTTTGGCATCACCTGCAGAAGACTATAGGGAAACTAGAGTGAATGTAAATAAATCCAACTGGGCTGTGATGGTGTAATTCAACAGATTAGATAGATTAAAGTCCTGGTGTGGGTCTGATCTCGATAATATGTGAGGGGTCAGAGAGCCGGTATAGTAGAGAGAACTCAGAATGGGTTTCCACTCTTTCAATGCGGACTCCTCATTTGGAATTCAGTGTGTGGCCCGGTGCCTTGCCGGTCTCACTGAGAGGGCTTTTTAATTTCTCCCCTTGTTGAAGTGATTATTCAAATGGCCATCCATGAGGTGCAGTTATCAGACTCCTGGTGGTAGTTGAGCCTGTGGCAAAATGAGCCCCCACCACCAGCACCACCGCCGCCGCCCCCCTGTGTAGTTGGACAGCACCCAACAGGTACCCTCTGTTGCAACCCCTATTAGGCCGCCACATCTCAGCCCTCAGGCTGGAGACCTATTGTGTTATGCGATTGGCAGATGGCAATTTATCCGTGATGACTGCTGATGCTGCCGGTCAAAGGCCTCCGTTTAGGATTTTTTACGATAACTTATTTTTGGTCCGGATCCAAAGTGGGCTTGTTTCAGTCTCTGTGCTCTGGAATGTGGAGTTATTTTAGTGTTTTCTCCTCACTTCGGCGCCCATCATCTTGTCCTTCAGTGAGTTTTTCTCCTTGGATGGATGAGGAGGAAAAAAAAAACCCCAGTATCCTCCTTTTCAGCAGCTGTTTACTCTGCGTGGAGGCCGGGCTGTCCTGTAACGCGCCTCACACCAAATGACCGGACACTTTTGTTAGAAATTTCTCCCGTGCTCGTGCTCATATGAAGTTCTGCTCTCATGGAAGCCGTGTTGGCGAGAAGGGACCAGCTCAGTCTTCATTAGCGACGCCGTGCATCACTAGAATGCAGATGAGCTATGAAGCCATTCATCTGCTGGAAATGCCTCCCTGATTCCAATTTGAATCTTGTTTGCAGTCGCATTGTGTGAGCCCACTTCTCCATGTTAAAGAAGTCTCTTTATGTGAGAGATCAGAGGGGGATAATTGCACTTAAGTGAACCTCATTTAGTGCTGGCCAGAGCAATTACTGTAACTGCAGTTCTAGGCGTTTTTGGGGCCTGGAGCAGCTGTCATCGAGTCTCTGTAGCTGAGATATCAAATGGTGAATAGAATGGCATTGGCATGGCATCATGGGAATGGCATATCCTTGGATGGATTTTAATTAGTTTTTGCAGGTTTTTTTTGCTCAGATCTTTTTTTTTTTTTTCTTCCATCCGAAGAAAAGTGTAATTAAAAATGACAATTAGAAATGCATTATTTTAGTAATGATTGAAAATAAATTATTCTCAAGGTGCTGTAAGGTGAAAGAAGCCAGCGATGTTTCTTCAGGCGAAACCCCCTGGGCTGGAGGGAGATGTTTTATCATTAATGTTATTCAGGAGCCAAATTTTGAGTTTTGCTCAGCTGGGTGCTTTAATCTATTTTTGCTGTAAATTAATGAATTTTTAAAGAGCCCCTCGCTGGATACGGGTGGATGTGGGAATGCAGCGCTGGTTGGGTTTTCAAACGAGCCTCTACTCCACCGTCACCCCCCCACCACCACCAACCCCTACACCACCCACCCCCCCCTCCTCACGGGATGGAGAGAGCGAATTTACTGAAGCACTACACTTTCATTTTTTATTCATCCAGCAATACACTGTCTAGTTTTCCTCATCCCACCACCACCAGCACCACCTCCCAGCCTATTGAGTGGAATTTGTCAGTGAACTAGTCCTGTATGCTTTAATTCATGTCCTGGCTTGGAGCTGGATGTAGACATGAATCAGTGTTTAATTCAGCTGGCTCGTTGCCTAATATTATCGGCACATTTGCTCAGAAACGCGCTTTATCAGAAAGTGTTTATCCGTTTATTTTCCCGGTCTGACTAATCAGGGACTATCTCTCTACAGGGGAACTACTGTAACTACCCACACTGGAGCTGGCTGGGTAAGTTTAGAAAGTGTAGGAGAACAGGGTGGGGTGGGGGGTTGGCGTCTCCTGCAGTGCACGGTGGTTTCTGTGACTCATGCAGGCCTCGTGGTTGCAAAAAAAGACTAATAAATTTTGAAGCGGTCCTGTTATAAGTGCAAGTTTGATCTTATCTTTTTTATTAAGTTCAAATTTAGGAGTTGGAAGAGACGTGTGGACACGAGTGTTTATGTAGAAACAGCATGAGGTGGCTGCAGCGACACAATCAGCTTAATGAACACCAAATCTCCGAGTAAACGTATGTAGTAGGTGTGAGATTTTACTTACACGGGTGCTAATGAGCAGCCAAATCCTAAATGAGTACGACTGATGTGAATTTTCAATGCCTGGATGGATTTAATAATTCATCATACTGTATGCTTTGTCCTTGAGTTGTGATAGGCCCTCGGTATCGGTGTAAGTGTTTTTTGTTCTTTGCTCAGTAGAAGGAGTTGATATGCTTATATGATTCACGCTCTTAGGAGACCTTCGTGCTGTGTGCAGCAGGAAGCAGAGCTTGCTAAGCTGACACAGCTTAAGTCATAAGAGTGGAGCTTTCATTATAGTATTTGGTGTCTGTTTTAATCATTACAGCGGCTCCTGTGGCAGATATAGAAGATTCGCTCTCAGGTAAAAACACAGCAAAGGTTCTTTTCATATGGAAGAGACGGGGAGCGCTCTCAATTTTGAAAAATTTTAGCACCAATAGTGTCTGCATATGAGCAGCCACAAAGCTGTTATTTATGACAGATCGTACAAACGGTGGCAGCGGCTCCTGTGCTAAAATCTCTTCAAGAAATGACAATTTAATAACACGATATTCCCAGATGTTACCTGCAGCTCCCGTCTGTGGACTGCATGCATGACACGGCAATTTAGAGGTGATACCACGGCAATGACACGTGGAGAGTCTGACATAAACCGACTTGATTGAATATGATAATCTGTCTGCTGTGCGAGGCGGCGCATGGCTCGTGTGCACCGACACCAGGAGCAGGAAAAACAGTGCACGTTGTGTGTGCAGCTCACCAGAACACCAGATATACTGACTGTTGATTTAAAGAGATAAAATATCAGGTGTAAATTCACAGCCAAGGTGCGCTACCAGGCTGGAGCAAAACGAATCCACTTCTCTGAGAGTGACTTTAATTCTGCTGCTGAAAATAGTCAGCGATGCTTGCTGGGATAATCTCTTCTGTAAACCGTTTGCTTGTTTACTACGGCAGTATTAATATCTGTAAAGGAAGTGTGCAATGCAAGTTGCAATTGTGTCTGTGCTCGTAGGTTTATTGGCTTATTGCTGTGTGCTGTGCATTCGCTCTGTGGCGGTGTACCAACAGTGGAGAATTTCTCACATGTTTAAATGTCAATCTGCAGCGTAGACTGAGAGGAAAGTCAGAGAAGGTCAGGTTTAATTAAGTCTATCGTCCTAAGCCTGCTTAGTGAGGTTGAGTGGTGGAGTCCTGAGAATGTGGTTTTCTGCCACATCACTCAGGTTCAGTAAACTGCTGGGAGATGGATCATTTATCCGTGGAATCGCAGCATTAGTTTAGCGTCTTCATTTGTTTTGTGATTTCAGACAATGCTGATGTGGACGGCTCCAGAAATAGCTTCATGTAGAAGTTGGAGACTGTGTGTGATGTGGTGTGTGAGGCTCATGATCTGCAGGGGCGAGTGCCAAGTTTTGCAGATGTGGTGCTATTTGGGAATGAGCCGCGGTGGATCCGTTAGACTCGATGATTTAACGCTCCTTCTTTCTACCTCTTGCTTGTGCCTCATTATCCTGTGCATGCTCAGCAGAACCGCACGTCAAAACCTCTCTCTGCTGTCGTCATTTGTTGCCTTTTTTCTGTGTGAAACCTGATGGATTAGCCTTAGATGTAGTACTTGGAGTCTCCATCTGTGATTCAGAAAACCCCTAGCAGAAGCCAAGGATTCTCTCGGTGGAGTTGGAGGAAATGTTGATCTGTGTGGACCAGGAAACCCACACAAGTGATGACTCGCTTTTGCCCCATCCTTCCCACCCCATCACTCTTTCTTGCTCTCACACGTAGTCCGTCTCTTGATTATCGTTTCATTTCGCCGTTTATCTTCTTTTCTTTATCTCTCTCTGCGCAATGCTCTCCTGTGCTTTTCACTTAGCAAACAACACGTCTGTGGAGAATTCAGAAGAATGCATCTTGTTACTCAGATGAGTCATACTTCCTCTGGCCTGCATGCCTTTCCCTCAGGGTGGATGAATGAGAGGGCGGTGAGGTTAGCTGGAGGAGGGGCTCCGTGGCTGAGACGACGTGGTCTGTGCCAGTTGCCCGGTGTAATTAAGAAATTATCGGCGTGTTGGTCGCAACGCTCGAGACGTCTACCGCCTCAAAAATGCGCTCGTCCCGAGGTGGCCGTGTGACGGACGGCGCTGACCGGGCTGAGTCACCTCCTCTGCTGGAAATCTCAGGCCCGGCGTTGACCCCACGAGTCGGCCGCTCTGCCAAGGTGCTGTGGCCCTGGGAGAAGAGCCCGGGGCCTCGGCTCTGGAGAGAAACCAGACTGCACCTGCAATCTGAGACATCGCTCTCTGCCTCGCCGAAGGAAATTTATATCGTGGAATGAAAAGACCGTAGACGAGTTTGCATGCAGTTCCTAGGATTAAATGTTCCTCGGGAGGCCTGGCTACAATATAATTTTTTGTGTGTAAATTTTGGAGACAGTTAAGCGTGTAACGCTCCAGCTTTCTGTTTTTTATTCCCTAAGCATATGCATTCAATTTAGCTTAATATCACGGCGTAGCGCAGAACGCACAGAGCTGTAAGTAACCTTGATTATCTTTATAAAAGTGAAGGAGCGGTATCGGTATACCATTAGGCCTCGCTCCGCTCTAGCTCCGTCTCCCATACCTGCTCTTCTTGGTCTCCTGCCAAAACCTATGACTCACAGGAGACTGAGTGACCTACTTTTTATGTCTTCTAGGAGTGCCAGAAGATCTTTTTTTATTTGCAAGACAATGCACTGGGTAAATATAAGTCAATTAAAATGCACTTAATGCACCCATTTTTGGATTTAAGCACCTAAAGGCTGTGTCAGCACGGCAGCCACCTCCGAGGATTCCCTTCATTATCACAAGCAAAGAAGACATGTAGTAAACAGTTGAGCTTTGATATCTCATTAGACGCAAACTGAGTTTAAGGCCACACTGGCTCTCATCAAGCCAATTTGAAAATCTAACTCGTTTAAGTGCTCTGGTAATCCTGCTCTATCTGTGTGCTTTCATGCTGCTCAGTCCCAGTTTATCCAGGTTGTCGGAGATTATGGTTTGTACATGTAGACAAAGCATTTATCTGCTGAATCAGTGAAAGTTGCCTCAAGGCCTAGTCTGTTTGTTTTAGTAATGATAGAGTTTTGGCTGTAGCGTCGAGGTAGAGTTTGAACAGTTGCGTTTACATATTATATGGATTAGGACGGGAGCTGGAAAGTTGGGGAACAGAAGCAGCCTCTCCAGCGCCTGCTTTACAGTTTGCCTACCTCCGAAAAGAAAACAAGAATGGGATCAAAGGCCACAGGATCACTGGGATGGCTTCAGCTGGTTTTTGATTGGAAAAAGATGCCGCTTTGCAGCAGATGGAAATTCCACTTTAATCGCTAATTGCCGTTTTTTGGTCGTGTTGTCTCTCATTGATGCAGAAACAAGCTGTGCAGTTGAATGTGTTGTCTTGGCTGCTCTTTTCCCTTCTACAAGGCTTGGCTCCTTTGATATGTCAGTTTTGTTTTAGTCTGCCGCCTTCGTCTTGACACGATTGGCCCCGCTCGCGCCGACCTCCTGGAAACCCCCCGGCATGCCCGCCCCAGGGTGTGTGTTCAGTCATTTATTCGGCTTCCTCTGAAAGACTGCCATGCCTTCACTTCCCTTCTAGTTTCCCTCCTCTTATTAAGATGCAGAAGGCAGAGCGGCGTTTGGTCTGAAAGGCTTAGTGCTGGGGAGTTACTGGTGTGTACAGTGGGGGGTTAGGGAGGGACGGTAAGCATGGGGACTTTAATGACTTAATGTGCACTGTATGGCCTGGCCACACTCCAGCTACGTTCTGCAGGCAGCTCACACTGCTCCGGTTTCAGCCTTTTTGTGCGAGCCCACTCACAGAAAGTCAAAATGATGCTCCGACAAAAGTGACTATAATTGGAGAGGAACAAATTATCAAGTCTTTGGTTAATGCTGATTTCTGCTTGGGTTTACGCCTGATAATCCCCATTTAGTCATCCGAAATGACTGCCTTTTTGAAACCTCTTGGTTTTTTTTTTTTTATCTTGTCTTTTCTCTGATGACTTTCTCCATCTATTTGCTTCTTTATAAGAGGTCCCAGTGGTGAACCACTTTGGCCACCACTTGGGCATTTTGATTTTTGTTTTATCAAACATTCTGCTTTTAGTGAAATCCTTCTGGTACCTTTTTAAAGCCCAACCATGAAATTTCTCGGCCGGTGTCTCACCTGCATGGCTGCCTGTTCACTGTAATCAGCCTGCTACAAAAGCACGTCCTTGTATATGGAGGCTGTGGGTTTGCTAGAATATTATTGCCACTAAACCAAGGAGCAGAGCTACAGAACGGTACCGGTGCCAGTTTTTCTGTTTCTGGCTCCACCGCAAAATATGGTCGCCCCCAAAAATGTACTACGGCACCACATATTATTTGCCATGAAACCACACTTATGCTTTTTAATCATGGAAAGCATATGTGTGGTTCGGTGACATATGCTTTTTTAGGGCATGCAAATCAATGGTAAAGCTGCAGTAGTGGTTTTTAATCATCTTTTGGACGCATTTTGAGTAAAAGTCAAAAAGGTCACACACAGGCTGCAGAATGCATGAACGGAGCAACTTTAGGTGCATTTGACAAACCAAACAGGATGGAACGATCGCTCCTGTTGCCGAGTAAACATCTGACTTTGGGTCCAGATCTAGTCCAGGCCTCGGAGACAAATGTGGAGAGGACACTTGTGCATGTAATGTCAGTAGCTTTGTTTTTTTATCGAGCACTTCATTTTGTCTATCTTCATCCTCTGGTAGTGAAACCATGATTTGCTCGTACAGTGCGTAGCATCGTCCGTCTAGTTTTTGCATAAAGGATGTGGTCCTGTGTATCACTACAGTGACTGAAGGAATGAAAAACACGTCGGGCAGCTGCGTTGTCGTAGTATTTATGGGGCCGCTGAACTTTGTGGTGACGCTCGGCCTGTTAGCGCATCGGTCTGAAGTAGAGCTTTGATGTTTCTCACCTTTTCCCAACGTGGAGTTTTACTGTATACACACATGGCAGCAGTTTCCAGTCGACAGATTGACTTATTCAGCAAAAGAAAAAAAAACAGTTTTATGAATTCAAGATGTCAGGAGCCTACTGCATCCAAAACAAAAGAGATTTATTAATTCTACAGAGCTGAGACTATTTAAACGGTACTCATCCATTGGGTTCATCTTATGAAAGTCATCAGAAGAATGTCGTAGGCCAGTATGTGTGGCTTGATAAGAAACTTCTTAAATTTGCGCCACACCAGTAAAGCAAACAAGTTTTTGTTTAAGTCAGAGGTTGTCGTCTGCCTCTTGTTGTGGTGGCAGAAGGGCTGCTGTGACGTCAGCAGCCACCGCCGTCACCACCGCTGGCTGGGGTAGTGCAAACCCTGCAAAATACAAAAAAGAAGTACAACACCGAATTGTCATTTCTGAATGGCAGTGAGCACGTTGTGAGGTGGTTTATTTCTGCTCGACGGAGTGCAGTTTCACAGTGAAATCACACTCTAGTTTCATGTCAGACGACCGGGCAAAGATTTCACACAAGTTTACAGAGAGTCAGCAGCTCCCTGTTCTGTGCTGGGCTCCTAAATCAATACGCTTGACCTTTATGTCGCAATAATGGCTTCGTATTTGCTGTGTATCTTCAAATACAGTAAGCTAGCAAGTGATTTCTATCAAAGACATTTATCTATTTTTGTCAAAGAATATGGATCTGAAAGTACTGGAACAAAAATACTGTCTAAGTTCTCATTTTTAATTTCTCCTTATTATTTTTCGTCTGCTTAGTAAGCCGTCGTATGAGTCACAGCAGACTGAGTAGGATTTTCCTTTTCCTGTTATCTTATGTGATGCAATAAACGTGTTTCAAATTGCAGATTGAAGTTGTTAATGCATCTTGATTCATGTTTAGGCGAAGTATTAAAAGAATATAAAATACTTTCCAGCTTTCCAAGCGTTTTATTTTGCCCTTCATTGACCGTGGAGCCTCGGTGCTATTGTACCAAAGTGCAGTCTGTGGTCAGTGGGGAGCAGCACGGGTCGGGTCAGGAGCTGGTACGCTACAGGACTCGGTGCCCTTCTCTTTCACAGTGACTCATGTTTCATGGCACATGATGCACCGCTTTCACCAAGTGACTCATCCAGAACAAAAGCACCTAATTGAAGCCGACCAAAAACGAAACATGGACTTTTTTCTGCCCTTTCTCGTGGTTTTGCGATTTATTTAGCAAAGTGTGTGACATTTACTCGTGTCTACTGACCATGAAGCCTGCGTCCTGTTGCATGCTGGCTGGTGTAGCGGCGGTCACCGTGCTGTAGTATCGGCTTGTATTTATCTTTCCTCTGTTGAGTGTTGTTGTAGCGGCTTGTGCTAAAATTAAAGATGCTCTTTTAAACCACTTTCGACATCAGACTTGATCAAATAACAGACAAATGGCCAGACAGTTATTTTTATGGAAACTTTGCAGCTTTGCAGTTTATACAGTCCAATCTGTGAGCTGTGTGTTGAGCTTCTGGTGCACAAAAGATAGACAAGGACAAGAAACTCTCTGGAGTGTTGCACAATTTATTAAGTATTATATTCTGGATCAGTGGTTAGCACCATCGCCTCACAGCTAGAAGGTCGCTAGTTGGCGTCCCGGTGAGGACACCCGGGATCTTCCTGCGTGGAGTCTCCATGTTCTCCCCATGCAGCGTGGGTTCTCTCCGGGTTCTCCGGCTTCCTCCCACAGTCCAGAAACATGCTGAGGTTAATTGGTGATTGTAAATTGTCCGTAGGTGTGAATGTGAGTGTGCTTGGTTGTCTGTCTCTAAGTGTAGCCCTGTGATAGACTGGTTACCTGTCCAGGTGAACCTGCCTTCACCCTGAGTCAGCTGGGATAGACTCCGCCCCCCATGACCCTAGTGAGGATTAAGGTGTAGAGATGATGGATGGATGTTTTAGACAATATGAAGCTAAACTCATATACATCCTAATTGATTAGTGTTTTTTTTAATCATATTGTAGATAATGATTACTTTCTTTATCAATTAATGAATATCAATTAATAAATAGTCTGACCAATGTCGATTAATTATTATGGTACTAAACAATATCCTTAAAAGAAAAGAGAAACTCTCAAGTATTTTTTTTATACATGTGAGTTAAATTGAAATGATTATTAAAAAGAAAATAAAAAAGATGGTCGTCTGTAGGTTTGAATGAGCACCAGGTCATCGCTGGCTCATAAACTGACTGATAAAATCCAGAGGACGGGTTCGGAGACCTTGACACGCACATAAAAAAGACGGCCATTGGCGTCTCGGTGGGAATGGAGACTGATGGCGCGGTACCGTATCTGGAAGCCTCATCCTTCCCAGGTGAGCCGTCTGGATGGGGAATGTGCAGAGAGCTAGACGTCTGTGTTTCAATTGATTTCCTACATGCAGATATATTTAAACTGAAACCTGTGCAGGGTGGATTCTTTCCATGGGAGTATCTCTGTGTTTGTTTGTGTGCGTGGCCCCTTTAAGAAGCCTGCATTTGTTTGCTGGCTGTGTCTGGGGCCCAAAGTGGAGCTCTTTCTGTCAGATGAGTGAAGCTCTGCAGAGGCAGCCACTGGGAGTTCTGTTTCATCTCCTCTCATACTGCTCTGGAGCAGACATGCAAATCCGCTGTAATGAGCGCAGCCTGTGTGGTGGTGGTAGTGGGGGGCGAGGAGAGGGGGATGAACTCAGGAATTTAAACCGGAGGAAGGGAAGGTGGGAGGGGGGAAAAGGTGAGACGCAGACAGCCTTGCCAGATAGCAGAGCATGAGAATTTAAGGGGTTTAGGAGAGGGTTATGTCAGGAGCGCTGGAGGTGACAGAGAGACTTTCCTCTCAAATCAAACATTCATTAGCCTGCTGCGCTCGCTCGCTTCCCTCCGCTGTTGAGACACAGAGGTAAAGATGCAAATGGTGCCACGTTAATTAGCCTTATCTTTTACACCAGCGAGACGTGGTGTGAAATTAAAAAAAAGAAAAAAAAAACTGCTTCATCATCATCACTGTTAGTTAATGTAATGAGGCTTTTGTATGGGTTCTGCTGGAAGTTTAGCATCCTGAAATCCTGCTTGTTGTTGATGCAGGCTTCAGGTTTCTGGATGTCTGGGCTTTTAGCATGGCAACAAACATTTTGAATGATAAGAGGAATCACAGCAATAGTTTAAAGATGAAAATTCATACAACGATAATTCTAGATTATCCTCAGAGTGGATGTACTGATTCATAAAGATGGGTGACCACAGTGCTGCTGACTGATGAGCATCACACATATTTCACCGACCGTCCTCACTGCAGTCTGTGAGCTGTGTCATAAACCTCATTAGTCTGTGCTCGGCTGTCCAATAGCCACGTGAATGTAATTTTATTCGCTCATAAAGAATTAAATCCCCAGTCAGTGTTGGGGTGCTTTGGCTCGTCTCCATCCAATAACGCACTCCCGACTTTTGATGAGCTCTGCAGATCAATCAGAGGTTAACAGACACTTCGCATAAGCTGACACCTACAATATGTCACCGAGTCTTTAAATCCAAGGAGCGCAGTTGTTGAGCTTTTGGCCTAAATTGACCCAGACGCTGTAAGCCGCTGGATCTAAAAGTCAAAAACTAACTTAGGAAACAAGTGATCCTCGTGTTAGCTTTCTGCCGCGTTTCCAGAACCGTGAAGATTAGGCAAATTAGACAGATAATGGATTAAAAGGCTTTGTCTGAGATTACAACATTGCGATTGTGTTGTTTCTTGTAATGCGTGGTTGTGCGACATGTTGGAAGGGAGATGCACCGGCGGAAAGGAGGGCTGCATGGTGTTGGGATAGTTTGTGTATTTATGGTATATATGTGGGTCCAAGAATCCTTCATCTGGAGTAATTCAGCTCCTATCAGACAGACTTGTACGTTTGTCATGGAAAGAGAGAACGGTGCCATTTTTTATGTTCGTTTGTTTCAAGCAAGCAGCAAAAAAGCTAAAGTGCTAAACGGCTAACTGTTTTGTTTTCCTGCTTATTGTTGTTAATTTTGAGCGTATAACCAGATTGAGACAGTTGACAAGTGAACATTAAGTTATAGTTTTATTTCTCTAACTCTTTTGGACCAGTCAGACGTGAGCCACGTACACGTAGCTTTAACATCAACATAGATTCCTCTACCAACATAGATTTATTTTCTATCAGAATAAATGCAATATTTATAATTTCTGTAGTCACAGGGTTTTGTTTGAGTAGTACCAGGTCCTGGTTGGTCAATGCAACAGTTGAGCTCGTAAGTAATTACCGTAATGTCCGGACTATAAGCTGCTACTTTTTTTCGTACGTTTTGAACACTGCAGCTTAAACAACGGTGCAGCTAATTTATGGATTTTTGCGATTTTTACGAAGATAGCGATCAATGACTTTTCCTGGTAGGCTGCTGTAGTTTTTATTTTCTTAACCAGCCGTGTTACAGGCACTGTTTGGAAAAAAGCATTTACGGTATTGGTGTGTGTTACCATATTTAATTAAAAGTTAAAAAAATCTTTCTGTGTAAATATCTCATGTTCCAACGTGGACACCTGCAGCTTATAGACAAGTGCAGCCTGTATATGTACACACCTGGTTTTATTTTTTAAGCTAGTGGGTGCATTCAGGTGCGCTCATAGTCTGGATATTACGGTAGTTGTTTGTCCGCTGGAACCTGGGGCCCTGATAGCGGGAACTCTTTGGGGAACTCTGGGGCGCAACCAGGACCGAGTTCACTCCAGGTTTTGTGGCCCAGAAGGCCATCCGTGGGACTGAAGGCGTTATTTTGGAGATACACTAGGAGTCAGTAAACAGATGGAAAGATGAACTGATCACTAATAGTTTCCTCGTCTGGAGTATCTGATGTGAGCCCACCGTGGCCGACGTTACGCTAGACGGTAAATGTCAGCGGCCCACACGGCTTCTTCACCTTCCTCCTCTCAAACTGAAGTTCCCCATTGGAGACACCACAGATAATTTCACAATAGGACAACAGTGTGCTCGTGCTGCCTCTCTGACAGCAGACTGCTGCCTGACCTCACGCTGAAGGGAGTTCCTGTGTTTTTGACGGCTTGGCCTGTCACAGGGAGCGCCGGGTGGAGACGTCATTGGAGTTTCTCAGGCCGTGGCCTTTATTTGCCTCTGACTGACTGACTAACAGGTGGACTCATGCTTAGTTGAAGAGTGCACCGAGTGGCGTAATTGAAAATAAATGTACCAGTATCGCTTTGAAATATTGATATTTGGGCTCAGCCTGATGTGTGACTTGCAGATTTAAATGGTTGATTCGTTCAGTGCTGCAGCTTTTGTAATGGATTCAGAAGCCTCAGCAGCGGTTCGTATGTTGTTACCCATTTGATTTAATGATATGGGTATTCACTCGCTACTGGGAAAAGTCATTGTCTTCATAATGTAGAGTTTAGTCAGCAGCTTAACAACACCCTCAAATTACTACATTCATGTGAGCATTTCTATGACATCTGTGTCAATCAATGAAGGAATTTAATTTAGTTTAAGCATTATTCCATCCTGTGGTTGGTCCATTCCTCATCAGACTATAAGGTACCTTTACAAAACATCGGTAACGTTTACGGCATATTTATATTAAAGCTAAGGCCATTGGTTGGCTTCCTATGTGATTAATTGTTAAAATTCAGCACCTGGTTTTATCCCGTGTTGCTCTGAGGAATGTTCTTTTTCTCACCATGTTTATTCACCATTTCGTAGCTGTTTCGCCATCCTCTGTAAATCCTATAAACTGCGTTGTGATCACGTTGTTAAATTTCCAAAAACAATTCTGATTTTCATTCAATCTGTGGAGCGAACGTTTAACAAAACAAACTACATAACAGCCGTGTGTTTCCAGGCTATAAATGGACACACATCCACCTTAAATTAGTCATGATTTTTCCTTATTTTAGCGTCTCCATTGTATTAGGCTGCCTCATGGCTAATTTGTCACTTGTGCTCAAACAATGCAGCAAATCCATTATTTGCCTAAAAGCTTTTAGTCAAAGGCACCAGAGGCAGAGTGCCAATGCATCTGAGTTACCGTCACATCTTGTCCTGTCAGTTAGGAGGTGGAAGCCAAAAACTTCTGACTGTAGGCCTCAGTCACGTGTGTGGTGTTTGTGATGGTAAATCCTCCGGTTTTGTGATGACCCATTGTGACTCCTGGTGAGGCGGGAACATCTCTGCCAGTAGGTGTTTTGACTGCAGAGCTTAAACCAACAATGACTGCTGCTACCTTCCCCTCTTGTCCACACCCAGATAAATACTAACATCGTCTCCAGGATACCGAGTTAATTGAAATTATGTGGAACGAAGCAGGGTGAAGCGAACAGGTAGAGACACCAACAGCTGTCTGTTCCAAACGAATTCCTGGTCAGTCGTTCCCGGTCGGGCTGCAGACAGCCTCGATTTCATGTTTTACTCCGCTGCTCTCTCCTTAATCAGCAGTAGACGAAAACCAAGCTTCCCTCAAATTACCATGGAAGTCATCTGGAGAATGCCCAAGGAATTTATTAGCTAGTATAAACACAGACAATTCCTGGTGACGCAAGGCAGCGTTGGCTCAACCCAACAGCTGAGTGGAGTGCCTTCACACTGTTCTGCAGATACATCTCTCTTCAAGTATGTGATGGTTTTTGAGCAGCTAGGCTGAAATTGACAGGGTGTCTGGATGCACACATGGGCTCTTGATATGTGTGTGTGTGTGTGTGTGTGTGTGTGTGTGTGTGTGTGACCTGCATATTCTGTATTTGACAAAGCGATTCCAGAGTCTGAAGGTCAGAAACCTCCTGTCCATTTGTGGCTACGATGTCTGAGTAATGCTGAAGATAGAGAGTGAAGAAAATATGAAACTATTGACCCGTGACTTCTAATCCCACTAATAGGTTCTGTGCCGTGTTGTTGTGCAACTTCCACTGCTGGATGCATTATCATCAGGGGAAAGGGCACAGATTTATGGCAGGTGGCCGCCTCTCAGCAACACGCCGCGAAAACCTCCATCGTAGTTTGCTTTTATGTGCTGCGACGCCCGTGCATTCAGCGGCCTTGCATAAGCCTTACGTTTGTCACATGCCTGTTCGCTCAAGTAGCTCTTGGAGTAGCATGTTAAAAGCCATGTCTGGATGAGAGTGGGAGCGTATGCATGCTGCGTGTTATCACTGGACTGTGTTATTATCTGCAGGTACAGTAGGACTCCAGGAGCATTTTAAAGAGCCTGTACGGAGGCGCCGTAAACCAGCGAAATGGGACACGAGGAGTCAAAGAGCAGCGCTGCTACAGCTTAATGATGTAGAGGCATCCAGCTCCGTCAGGCAGTAAACTCTTTAATATGCTGTTAATTATTTCTGAGAGATTGAATATTGATTAAAAAGCAAAATGGTTTTAATTATAACTCCAGCTCCAGCGCCGTCCTAAATGAAGACGATTTTCGGCTTTACGTGAGAGGAACATCTACCAGATCAACCAAACCTCAAGCTATTTCAGCTCCATTTGAGTTCTTTGACTTTGTACTTACCGGGTTTGAAAGCGAGCGCTCTCTCTTTGTGTAGCCAGTGTTACAGCTTTATAGCTGCAATGCTGATCCACTGTCTTTGAATTTGAAATTCATGACCTGATTCCTGCTCTCAAAGCATGCGACGGCTACTCAGGTAATTCCTTTAAATCACACTCGGGTAATTCTGGCATCGGTTCATTTTAACGCTTCCTGTAGCACTTGAAAATGTGCTCTAACTTTTTATTTTAATGTTGGTGTCTCAGTTCTAATAGGACAAAAAAAAAAACAAGTTAATTAAATATGCGCTGTTATTTAAAGCGAACACTTTTTGGTAGTTTTTATCACGGTGCAAACATTTGAACATGCGTGTCTGTCAGGGTTAATGCCTGCGATCGATTTGTGTGCTGATTATTCCTGTAATAAATTAAGGTGGCAATTATTTTCTTAATTAAATGATTAATTGCCTGGTCTATAAAATGTCATAAGTGAAAAGTGCTTCTTAATTTGTTGAAGCCCAAATTATCGCTTGTAATTGCTTGTTTTGTTCAAATAACTCAAGTCCTCAAGACTCTCGGTTTAATATCACATTAAATAAAGAAAACTGGCGTATTGTCACTGCTGAAACGCTGGAACTCGAGAATTCTGGCGTACAACAGGACTCGAATGATGAATTGAATATCAAATTCGTTGCCACTTCATTTTCAGGCAATTACTGAATTCTGACAATGCTAGTAGTTTGGACGACAGTTCTTTTCTCTGATTAATTTCTAATGAGGTGAATTGTTTCCCAGGTAGTGCAAGACTTTCCTGGCTGTGGGTTTTTTGTGGAAAACAGATAGCTTTGTGATCCCGTGGCAGACACACTGGAGCTCATCTTACCTCACCGCTCGCCTCGGAGACTGGCTCGGTATTTAACAATGACACAGAGCTAGATCTAGCCAATGCAGATGAGGATAGGCCCTCAAGATTGCCACCAAACGCTTGGCCTGCCAGTGCCTTAAGTGGTCTATTTGTGATTCAGCAGCAGGAACTTGCTGGCTGCCAGGCTGGCATGGAGTCAACCTCCCAGGGGGACTGTGTTAATGCGGGCCCTCAGGCCGTGGGACTGGGGTAATTGGGTTCGCATGGTCGGTGTCAGGGCACCCCCACCACCTCCAAAACAAAGGCCACCTCCCAGGCAAGCTGTTAGGGACAGAGAGACAAACCCCTCCTGATCAGTGCTGTGATTCACTGGAAAGGCTTATTCAATTACTGGAATGTTGTAGGTGGGGGTTTTTGTATTGACCTGCAGATTGCACAACGAGCTGCTCGTGCACGCCCTTCATCTGCTCATCTCTCCTTTTATCTATATATACATTTACATCCAGCCCACCAAACCCACAACATGGCATGTGGCTGACGGCGGAGCATCCCTCTGATATCTCCAATATCTGCTGCTGCATCTATTCACAGTTCTCTCTTGGTTTGGCTGTGTCTGGATTCAGGGGCTACATACCCTCTTTCTGGCTTTGTGGCCTCTCCAAACAGCCTGAAGCAGCTCAGTTGATCCCCAGACAACTCCCAGATCTTCGACTGCTCTGATCCTCTGTCCCTCTGCCCAGCCTGCCCGTCTTTCTGTCTGCAGCAGCTGGATGCTTTTCGTCTTTACCGCATATTTAGAAGAGCGCCCTTTGTTTGGCACTGACTAATAAGACAAAGGTGTCTCTCTTGCCTTTTTAAGGTTCGGTGGGTTTAGAGGATCTCGGGGTTTAGCTCTGCTTTGTTGACATCTCTCTCTCCTCAGCGTTTAACTGCCCCACAGCCACAGTTGCGCTCCCGATTGATTGGCAGAATAATTATGGACTTGATTTGTTCAACCACAGGCGAAGTGGGATTTAGGGAGTACGGGAGCAGAAAGAGCATGTATACCATTTTTCTTTTTTAAGAGCACAGCAGAGAGGTCTGCTCGCCTGCATCTTAAAAACCAACTTTAACAAAATGCAGTGCACTAATAACACTGACACACAGATTGCATTGTGAAGCATATACACTCCTGCACATTCTGTGAGCGGCGAGAGGCCTCCGTCGGCGAGCGGCTCTGCTGTAGGCTGCAATAAGCCCAACAATGTGCTCAGCCGCGTGAGCGCTGAAGCGATAATTGACACATCCTAAAAATGCAAGTAAGGACTGGGTTATTAATGCTTTCTTCCTGGGGGTGGTTTCAGCGGAACCATTAAGCCTTTAATTGAGAAGGAAGACTGACATTAAAAGCTGTTGCCTTGGCATTGCCGTTACCTACTTTTTGTTTTTTAATGAAGATGAGGCTTAGGGTAGCCGCTGCAAGATTATAGCGCTCACGTGCAATCACAATGCTCAGACGCGCTGCTATTTTAGTTTGAGAGATCTCAAAAATAACTCTCTAAGTCCTTTGCCTCCAGGGGTGGAAAAAGTGAAGAGTCTCTCTTTGACTGAAGGGCAGGTGAGCAGAGTTCCCACCCCTCCCTGTTTATCCCCCCTTGCAATCGCTAGGAAAACAAGGGCTTCTCCCACGCTGGATATAAAGCCGTTGATATGGAAGGTATGACCCGGGTTTCGGTCGAGAGTACGGATGCCAAAGGCTTGTTACCAGGTTACATCACTGTTGTTGTTGTGAGTGCATGTGCCAAATCTTCAGGCATAACAGAGGGAGCACACTTAGCGATTCCCCTCCCTTTTGCCAAGTTACCATCACACTACAGGAAGATTCTTGTCATAATGAGCTCCCTCTCTCTCTCTCTGTCTCGCTGCTCCTCTCTCCACACACACCAGAATCTGGGCAGCATTTAACAATCGGCAGTGTAAATATTTATTGTGGTTTGTTTGAATCCTAGTGACATTGTTTTTAATGCAGCATTCATCACATCTGCAGCTCTGAGGTAGCGTGTACGGCAGCGCAGTCATCACAGGGCCTAATGGTTGTGTCTGTTAGCCCAGCACACGCATGCTGTTGCAGTGTTACCCATGACGGATGCATGACTGCAGTAAAAGGGGATTAATCGCGGAAATTGCAGATAAGTGCAGGAGAGCGCTGGTCTGGTACCTATCAACGGTCTTCTGTCTGCAAGTGGGAGTGAGAATGTGAGCTGAAGAGCCTACTCTTTTCTCAGAGAGGAAATGATGACAGTAATGCACAGGTATTTCAAGGGAAGTTGTTCTAAGTAGGCAGCTAGGTGTTCCTGGTAGAAAATAACATAGGTTAACTCTGATACCGGGTATTATATAATGCTAGGAATGCATTTTTGTCTGTTTGTGTGCTGTGTAGATACCAGGGAGGAAACGGCAAACTGAAAACTTAAATGGCAAAGCACAACATGAGAAATTAAAATGCTTTTATTCAAAGTCTTCCATGAACATGGTTCATTCATGATGCATTGTGACCGTTGTAGCAGGAATGAATAATAATGAGGGGCTGAATCATCACAGTGTTACCTGTGTGTTTAACATGTAGCACAGCTGAAGTGACTCCAGTGTGATGAGTGTCTCCATGAATCAGGAGTAAACAGGAGTGCAAGTCAAACGCTTTTGCATTCATCCCTCACCTTGTGTGTTTTGCATGTATATGTTCAGCTTAGTGTCTTTTCTATATTGCTGAATTTCCACAGTTCTTGGTACCAGATTTGTTTTAAAATAAATAAAAACTCTGATAAATGTATTTCAGAATGAGCTGTTGTTTTAAAATGCTGCCGTGCACACGCTGTGATGCTATGAGCTATCGCTACGTTAGCCAAATTTAGCCCACAACAGATGCACAAACAGCAATGATAGAATTTCAGGATGTGATTTTTTTTTTAACAGCATGTTATTAATATGAAGTCAACAACAGAAACTGGCTTCAACTCTGTGTACAGATCCAGATGCCGGTGTTTGAGCTGCTTAGATACCGTCTCTGAAAAAGCTCTGACACCTTTTACCAACTAGTTTTGGTTGTCTATAGCCACAACAACAGTTGTTTTGGACCTGTGTCCGTACTCGTACCTGTGTTTGTTGGTGTCTAGTATTTCCACTACCTTTGGTACTACCTTTACTAAAAAAAAAAAAAAAAACGTTTTCTGAATTTTGGGGTTGACTTGGTGCTGACGTATCCTGTTTTCAGTACATCCCCGTTTGTTTTTTGTCAGCCAACAATGACTGGTTTGCCAGAGCTGAAGAGCAGAGCTAGCGTAGTGAAGAAGCTGCAGAAACACTGAACACAGAGTCCAGTCCGGTCAGTGCTTTGACCACAAATGGACATCCTTCTTCTGGAATACCACATCATTTAAGTTACTCAATACACAGACTATAACACTATAAAGTCCTGTTTTGTGCTGTATTTAGGTCTGTTCCACCTCTTTCAGTTTCATTTAGCAGACTTAGCTTTTATCCAATGTGACGTACATTTCAGAGAGTATTCATACACCAATGGCGACAGAGCTGCCATGCAAGGTGCTGCCTGCCATCGGGAGCAACTTTTGGGTTCAGGGTCTTGCCCGAGGACACTTGGACTGTGGAGGGGATCGAACTGCCAACCTTACCATTAGTGGACAACATTAGCTACAGCTCTACCACCTGTAATGGGTGCTGACTGCAGGTTTAGCAGACGTAAGGTGAATACTCGGTTGTTGCTGTTTCATGCTGAACCAGTGCAGTGCTGCTGCAGACTGGTTGTGTTTATGTAGACTGCAGATGGTGAGCAGTGTAGACATTTGCTCAGACGAGCATTGAGAGGAATCAGTGGAAATCTTGGGACATGTACCCCCTTCACCCCACCCTCCACCTCCACCTCCATAGACAACATATTTATTGGTGGGCTTCAGAGTGGTTGGTATGCAGATTTGTTGAACTTCGGGGAGCTCGGCTAGCCGTCTCCCATGCCTCCAGACTTTCCAGGTTAATTGGCCCTCGTCGGCTCTGCCTCCGTACTTACACATTAGAGTGCTTTTGATCTTCCTGTAAAACCCTCAGAAATAAAGCAAATCATTATAGTTCCTTAATGTTGAAGGGTTTCTGTGCTTTGTTTACCTTGAACACAGTTGTGCTTATACAGTCACATCTATGCATGTTTCCCCTCAGGTGGAGTTTCTGTGTGATGAGAAGCCTTTGTGTTGTCTTCACTTGTTTTTTCATTCCACAGGTAAACTGATATGAATTGTTTTAGTCAAACGCGGTACAAAAGCCTCTCGTCAGGCTTATTGACCGTACATTATTAACCAGAAATGGCAGATGACAAACATCTAGCGAGCGCGCTGTCTGTTTCAGTGTCGCTGCTGATCCTTGACTAACGCTTCCTGTGGGCTGTCGTGTCTTTAAATACTGATCCCTACTGGGAACGACTACATCCTGGTTTTTGTTCATGTGTTTCTCTCTTGACCGAGAGGACGTGGACTGTCATTGAAATACTATTTTATTCACCTTTTCTGTTTTGCCTACTTCCCTGTAGTGTGGCTCTGGTACTTCTGCTTCAGCCAGTAGTTCCCTCTTCATTGCAGAATGCCTCGCCTGTGATTCATTAGTGTGGAGGTTGTATGTGACAAGAGTGAAGTGAGCTTAATATAGAATATTTTGTGGGTCGTTTATCTGAAATCTTGAAACCAGTGGTTTGAGACTGATGCTTCAGTAATCGCAGCTCAGTATTTGTCTTTGCTGTTTAATCTCCGAGTGATGATTGCTGCGTTTGGTGTTAAACCTGTAGCGGGACTTCTGTCACCCTCATCTGGCAGCGACAGTAGTTACACAAACACAGTCGCTTTCCTGTTAGACTGTAATCTTTCCATTGATTGGTGACATCTTTGTTTTTGTCTGGATCATGAGAAACGTTTCTTGGACTCTTGGTGGGTTTTTGGCCTCCTTTACTTCACTCTGGTAGCTCCCCTCTTCAGCTCTGGCAAACCAGTCATCATTGGTTGCTAGCAGTTCACCAGCATGAAACCGTCCCCCCAGAAGTCAGATTTAAAACTTTAGTATACAGTCAGATACAGAGAGATTCACCTGGAGCTGATAGGCCTCATCAGCCTGTACTAGCTCCTGTAGCGGCTCTATCTCCGTCCCTATGGTCTCTCCCCTCTCCAGCGCTGGCAAACTGATCATTGCAGGTTGACGTAAAACACATCACGGCTGGTGCGCCACTGCGGGAGCGTCGCCAGAGAAGGCAGATTTAAAACTGTGATGTACTGCGCTGGCAGGCTTCATCAGAACTGTGTGAACTCACAGACATTAATTTCTATCTACGAGTCCTGCTCTCCAGCTCTAACACCAGATACTCGATGTTGAGGGTACACACTGATGTTTCTAATACGAATCGAGTGATTTTAAGCTCTGAAGTATGAAGTGATAACCGTTACACATTGATGTTTAGTTCCTCGGTTTCATGGCTTCTCAACAGATTGTACGTTCGGACGTTTCCAGCTTTCAACAACGACGTAATTTTGACAAAAGCTAAACTGGGCACTTTTCCTCAGGTGAATTACTGAAGTCAGCAGGCGTTTGCAAAGCGATGTTCGTTCTGTGCTGTAGAACACAGAAAAATCACATTCAGCGATTCCCAACAACATGCTTTGTACCGTAAAAAGCTCAGCACTATTATGAAGTTGACATTACTTCATTCTGTTGGGATTGGACCTGGAAACTGGCGTGTGCTGCATCGGTCAGTGCCGTGTGCATGCTCTATGAAACTAAATGGGCTCAGACATGCCAGTGCTCTGCTTGAGGTTCTGACTTGGACACCGGGGAAAATCAGATTTTATTTAGATTAGTATGTATTACATTTGTATTTGGGGCTGCGAGGTGGATCAGTGGTTAGCACCGTCGCCTCGCAGCTAGAAGGTCGCCGGTTGGCGTCCCGGTGAGGACACCCGGGATCTTCCTGCGTGGAGTCTCCATGTTCTCCCCGTGCAGCGTGGGTTCTCTCCGGGTTCTCCGGCTTCCTCCCACAGTCCAGAAACATGCTGAAGTTAATTGGTGATTGTAAATTGTCCGTAGGTGTGAATGTGAGTGTGCTTGGTTGTCTGTCTCTAAGTGTAGCCCTGTGATAGACTGGTTACCTGTCCAGGTGAACCTGCCTTCACCCTGAGTCAGCTGGGATAGACTCCAGCCCCCCCATGACCCTGGTGAGGATTAAGGTGTAGAGATGATGGATGTATTTGCGAACACCGATTAAGAGAGTTCGGTCATTGCACATTTTCTCACCTTCACACGTCTGCTGTGTAAAGCGGGTGTGATCGGGGAGTCCAGTAGCCGACCAGATGATGCCAACACCACCACAGACGTGTACGTAGTTATCAAGCCTCCATACTTTCTGACTTTAGCATGCAGTTATTGTCATTATATAAAATGTTGAAGACATTTAAGTGCCATTCACTGTAGCAGTATCACAGCTAAAATATTAATTGCACCCCGGGCCATGCATTGTTGGAGGTACTAAAATTTTAAGTGCTCGCTAAGTACACACATCAATTTTGCAATAGTCGGGATGAGGAACAGCACTGATTTTATGACGCAGTTGCTGACTTGCGCCCAGTACGTACTTGCCTAACGTGCTGGAGTTGACGTAATCTGCTGTGTTGCGTTGAGTAATCCCTGGTTGTTACTCAGCGTGTTGCCTCACTGGGGGTTCTTGAATTAAAGAGGCCCTGGCTCATGTATAATCGCCGCGCTGTCAGTCTGATTGAGCCACTTCAGACTTAGTAGCCGAGACACAAAACACAATCACTGATTTTCTGTCAGCGCTCCGTTGGCAGCAGGACGGTTGATAAGTCCTGTCAAGAACTCGGTAAATTAAGATGTTTCAAAAACGCTTTCAATTTCTCATTCAGAACTAAATCTGCCATTAATCCCTGGAGGATAAAGAAACTTGGAGTGTTGAATAGAGAATGAATTTGACCGTCCATTTCTCCCTCTCAGCCCTCGAAAATACTCCCAGCGTTCCATTCTGAAAACAAATTAAAGTCGAGAGAGAGAGAAAGAAGTTTTCTTTTTTTTTGGCCGTGACAGTGAAGGAACCCCATTTTCCTAGAGCCAGATCAAAGCGGCTCCGTGTGTGGGATCACAGTCTGCTCCCTTGGGCTCGTAATCACAGAGCCTGAACCCTCAGACCCCTTGGATGCAGACCATTGGCACTTTCAACTCTCTGCCAGGCCCGGTGCTACGTCGTGCCCTTCACGCCCACCCCTACCGCTCCATCTCCTCTGGCTTTTCTTCTGATCTTCCCCGCCTCCTGAGCACTCCTCTGCCCATCCTCAGACCCGTTAGCCAGCGTTCCCTGACGCAGCAGCAGCAGGCCGGGGCTTGTCCCTGCTCCGACTGTCCCACAGCTTGGGTAATGAAGGCAGCGGGGGTGCTGTCTCGCTGACTGGCCGTGTTGCGCTTCATCGTTCCTGCCACAGCCCAAGGTTCTCTAATTAAAACGCTGCCTTGGCCCTGCAGATTATGTAGCAGCTGGATCATTAGCGCAGAGGGTCAAATGGCATGTGTCTCCGTGTACGGGGTGGAGCGCCTTTCATCAACCCTTGTCTCGGACTCCTCACCTCTGGCCACCACGTGAAGGCCCGGCCTGCTTTCTAGAACCGTTCATACCCAGCATTCAGTGTGTATGGAAGCATTCACATCAAGAGTTAACCTATGCACGGGCACCCAGCTGTCAGTTACAACCACCCAAACCATACACGTTGCTGGCTTTTTTTCTTCCTTTTTTTGATCTTTTTGAAAATAGTGCAGAGGTGGACATATTGTAGGGACTTTGTCTGAGTGAAAATAGAATAAATGCTTTTATTGTCATCATATACAGAGTACAACGACATTAAAAGACAGCTCCAGTGGTGTATAAAAAAGACAAATAAGAATATATAAATATATTTACAAAAGGAGCCAGTAGGACATATATGCAGTCAGGAATGAGCATGATACCAGCCAGACGGTAGGAAAACAAAAAAAAATATTGCACTGCTGCTGTCAGAACACTGTGGATACATGAGAAATATAAATATTATAAATTGTAAATAATAATATATATAAAATATAATAAAATAATATAAAATAAATATATTTATATTTATTCATATATATATTTATAATTATAAATGGTATATAATGCTATATAAATATAATCTAAAAATAATAAAATAAAATAAAAATAATAAAATAAAATAAAAATAAAACATAATACATGCATTAGACACGAGTACGACTATGCGGCTTTGCATTGTGTTTTCTAGAATCATAGTTTAAAATGAATGTTTGTTTTGCTCCAAAAGTTTCCTTTAATGCGTTTTGAGGATCTCAAACTCAGATGTTGTGGTTTGTTTGTGTTTAACTGACGCTTAACAGTTAGTCGATTAGTAGATGGAGAAGAAAAATACTTGGCAATTTTGACAATTGATTAAATGTTTAAGTTACTTAACGAGCAAAAAACATATCAATCGTGAGGATTTTCGGCCTGCTCGTGTTTGTCAGGGGTTCGGACTGTTGGTGGGACAAAACAGACACGAGATGCCGACTTGTGCTTCCAGAATATTGCAGTTTTATTGAACCGACGACTAATAAGACTAATAAATCAATCAACAAATGTATCGGCAGGTTGGTGGGTTGCTTATAGCCCCAGTTTACAAAGTGGAGAACGTTTAATTATGAGTCAACTGAGGTCAGTGCAGCACATTTCAGGATGGTTGTAGCTGCTGTGATGGCATGACACCGGTGCTAAATGTGTACTGGAGGCCCGGGGAGATGGATGGAGCTGCTGAGTGATGCTGCAGATATTCAAATGAATAATAATATGCAGATTAATATTAAAAATCTAATTGTCAGGAGGCTTCTATTCAAAGAGGAAAATTACTGCCATCAGCGGCCTGTGAGTCACCTTCATGTCAGCTACAGGGTGGAGATACCTGCTATGACCTGGTTCTCTTTGTGACGAGCAGCCGTTCTTCACCGTCGCTCTGACTCACATGTCAGTCGGCATGTCTGCTCGTTTATTAGTCTGCTCATGACTGCAGAGGTTGAAAGACTTACTTCAGTGTTTTCATCAGGGTCTCCAACCTTTGAAAAATCATGACACAAGTGTTAATGAAGGAAGAAAACAAAAGCACAGCGAGAAGTAAATACCCAGCTCTTATCTACGTCAACAGATTACAGTCAAGTCTAAATCAATTCCAGGTTTATTTATGTGGCGCCACGTCACGGTGCGTGTCATCTCACGGCGCTTCTTATAGGAGGCTGGAAACCTGAGAGAAGCTCTACAGAGAAACCAGAGTGAGGTTTTGAAGGCTTGAGAGGTTGTAGACGGCTTGATTTAGAATAAAGAATCAAAACAGTCACATAAATGTCTCAGAACATCGCCGCCATAATTTCTTGTTTTCCAGCTTCATGCTCTGTTTGTTTGATTCACAATGTTTTAAAATACGGCTAAACTAGCTTCTCCTATGTGTCGTCACCTCTTTTCCCAAAGCTCAGGCCAAAGGAGGGTATTTGGTTGTGAGAACATATTTGTGGAACATGCTGATCATACCAATGGATCAGTGCGTTACGCTGCAGGAGGGCTTTGACGAGCTGATTCGGACCTTTTTTATCCACATACAGCCTTTATTATTATTATCAGCATGGATTCAAGGTGACCTCAGCTGCTGCTCCTCATCACACCCACCCTGAAAAAACTTTCCTTACAGGCAGAGTATCACTTTAAAAATAGACAAGAAACTGAATGAATAAGAAGCATTTTGCTCAGAAAAACTTGGATTAGAAACTTAGCGGCGCCTGATGAAACCCGGCGCTGATTATAGGGGAAGATTTAAGACCAGTTCCTTACTCCGTTAATGATCTCCCGCAGACGTATTTGGTATTTCCCTTCTCTGGGTTTCTGTTTGGATGTGTGAAAATGCCTTCATCATCTGCTCTGGCTGTCTGCGCTGATAGTGGATATTGAATTGGCTGCTGGGCACCAGCTAGCCCCCGCTGTGAGAGATCAATTGAAAGGGACAACCATAAACCGCTTCTGACCAACTGCCGGCAAAGCAGTTTGCCCAATTTGGGAATTTCTTACGATTCCTGTTGCATCTCATATCGAAAGCAGAGGCCCATAAAATGATGCTCTTTTTTATTTTTTCAATGTCCCCGGCCACATTTGTGATAAACATGTACAACAAGTATTTTAAATGCTCCATATTTTTAGACTTTAAATCTTTTTGAACCTGTTTTAATTAAGAAAAAACACACGTAAATCTGCCAAGTTATAAGTAGAAATAATCCAGATTTTTCCTATTTGAACGGTTTGAAAGAGCGGGTTAATGACATTAGTTTTGTACATTTCCACGCTACACTCACATGCATGTGTTCCCTGTGTGACCCGCTGACTGCTGTCAGGACTGTGTTTACTTCCAGCCTGACGATGCACACTCAGCCTCACCGACACACACTTGTATGAGCATGTTCAGTCGAGAGAACAACCCCACAACCTGGTTAGGATTCCTCACTCCTCCAACTGTTTTCCCCCTCAGCCAGACTGCAGTGTCATCCTGCTCAGGTTTTTTTTTTTCTCCTCCACCCGTATTCACCTACGTTGGTAACTTTAGGCCTTTCTACTCTGCTCCTCTATTTTAAGACGGGCAGGGCAGCGTGCCGAGAGGGACGGCGAGGCAGGCTGTTGCGGGCTGCACAACACGGCCAACACCACGGCGCCGAGGACGACGCTAGCTGGCTTGTTTACGGCAGAGGCTCTGTTTGGGGGAGGAAGGGAGGGGAAGAAAGGAGAGAGAGGGGGTTTACTATCCTCAAGAGAGTCGGAATTCCTCCTGAGCCATTCCCCCATTTGGCTGGCAGTTGTGAAAACAATTGCCTGGCATTTACTCTCTCTGTGCAGATGGAGTCCCAGCTATGAGTCAGCTTTGAGAGCAGCAAGTGGTGGAGAAAGTGGTGGGCTTGTGATCTCCTGCACAGCGAATATAAGCATACTTTACAGAGACACTTGGTTTTTGATGTTGGGCAGAGCTGCTTCCTCACTTTCTTCCTCTGCAGTGCTGCTGATATACACAGATTTCTATCTTCCAGTGTTTAGGTGACCAGTTGACTAATAAAGGAATGTCTCCTCCTGTTTCTCCACAGTTGGCCTACAGAAGATGCTATGCTGATGACCTGAGCTGAGGGAGCCCTGACTTCATCCCCACTCGTCTTTGTTCGTAATTCCACACCTGGTGCGCTCTCCATCAGTCGCCAAGCACCAACAGCGACCGCCGCCGCCTCCACCTTTTCCCCGCCCCCTCCTGCCCAGCCTGCCGTCACCATGACGTCGGAGCTGGAGAGCAGCCTGACCTCCATGGATTGGCTTCCTCAGCTGACCATGCAGGCAGCCATCCGCAAGGCTGATGCCCAGAACGCTCACGGGCCAGGCATGGGCAAGAAGAGTGCCCTACTGGATCCTAACACCACGCTGGACCAGGAAGAGGTGCAGCAGCACAAGGACGGCAAGCCGCCCTACAGCTACGCCAGCCTTATCACGTTCGCTATCAACAGCTCGCCAAAGAAGAAGATGACACTGAGCGAAATCTACCAGTGGATCTGTGATAACTTTCCCTACTACAGGGAGGCGGGCAGTGGCTGGAAGGTGAGCACAGCGACACACAGACTGTTTATACCGTTAAGTTTAATAAAACAGCACAGTGATGCTTCTATTGGTAACTCTGTGGCTTTAAACTGGCTTTTAATGGGTGGATTAGGGGCCATTTTTGTTGTTTACCAGTTAGTAATGGTGATCCAGGAGGTTGGAGGCTGTGATGCACAAAGCTGATGTGTTTTAATCGTTTTTGGATTTTGGACACAACTGATATTTGTTAGTCGGATCAATTCATTGTTGTTGGCATTAAGAAAAATACAGAAAGTCACTAGTTACCCTCCAACAGACACCCTGGTTTGATGTTACAACAATATTGAATATTATTAGTGATGCACGATATTTAAATTTCTGGCCGATACCGATATTAATATTTCTGATGTCGTTGATAACCGATACCACCGATGTCGATGTTCAATTTTTGTTCACACCGAAAAACGAGTATCAGTAAGCACTGTGAGAGAGCAATTTGGAAGAAGCCCAAATTAGGCCACATAGTCTTCTTTATTATAGATAGTAAGACATATTTAAGCATAGTTTAACATATTTAGCGTTCAGTCCAGGACCATTTAGGTAAAAACATCTGTGAAATAGCAGCGATATCAAATGTGGAGACGACGGTGCTGATGTCAGACAATCATCGGCAAAATTTGTTCATCGGACCGATACCGATATCTGGGGAAAAACACTAATATCGGCCGGTACCGATATCTGATATTGACATTTCTGATATCGTCGATAACCGATATTACAGATGACGATACTCAGTTTTTGTTTGCTTCAAAAAATGAGTATCAGTAAGCCCTGTGAGAAACTATTCAAAAGAAGCCCAGTTAGACCACATAGTCTGTTTTATAACAAAAGTAAAACATATTTAATGTTAAAGGACCATTTAAGTAAAAACATCTGGAAAATAGCAGAAATATCAAACGTATAGATGAAGGCGCTGATGTCAGACAATCATCGGCTAAATTTGTTAACCGATACCGATATATGGGGAAAAAAACCCTGATATCCGCCGATACCGATATCCGATATTAAGATTTCTGATATCGCCGAAAACCGATATTACAGATGACAGTATTCAGTTTTTGTTCACGTCAGAAAATGAGTATCAGTAAGCACTGTGAGAAACTATTCAGAAGAAGCCCAGATTAGACCACATAGACTTCTTTATAACAAAGTAAAACATATTCAAACATATTTACTGTTAAAGGACCATTTAGATAAAAACATCTGGAAATAGCAGAAATATCAAACGTATAGATGAAGGCGCTGATGTCAGACAATCATTGGCTAAATTTGTTAACCCATACCGATATATGGGGAAAAAAACGCTGATATCGGCCGATACCGATGTGGTCGCCGATATATCGTGCATCCCTAAAATATTCTCTTAAGCGCTGTTAAAGTTCCACGGCTCACGTTTTGGCTTCTGTCAATTTGTTTGCACTGTTTATGCACTTGTGGAAGTTCTCCTTTGACCTTCCATCCTGTGATCAGCTGTTGACAGCGTCTGGAACAGGGCTGGAATTGATATTCCCTGACTTAAATCATTGTCTTGTGGGCGCTGGGCATCTTAAACGACGCGAGATGCCATTGGTAATCACCATTGTCACTTCTGAGAAAGCTTAGAGGAAACTATGAGTGTGCCGAATCACACTAAGTGCCTTACTCCTCTGAATGAAAAATGGTGCAGCCCTGAGAGAACCATATGAAGTGTAAAACCCTGGATTAATATTCAGAGAAGTGGCCCCTATCTGTGCGAACACAGACTAAATAGCCCATTCATGGGTGGTATTATTCATTGCAGATGCCTTGATAGGAGAAGGCCATTATGCAGAAGGAGAGAGCCAGTGCTGTGTCATCATCTCAAGGAGCCCATGATATACCGAGATGAAGCTATGCTGATTGCCTTTTAAAGGGCCCAGATGGAAATTGATATTAGAATGAGTTTTCCAATCAGTCGACGTTTATTGGAAATAGAATCTTAGGCACTGCTTTATTGCAGTCAGACAAGATGTATGAAGCCCATTTCCTGGGGCGACAAGATCTGGCGTGTGTACAGGCTGCATGGAGGTGTGTGTGTGTGTGTGTAGGTGTGTGTGTGTGTGTGTGTGTGTGTGTGTGTGTGTGTGTGTGTGTGTGTAGGTGAGGGGGAGATGAGAAAGCATGTGTTATTATAAATGGATTGATTTTAGCTTCTGTGGCGAGGCCTTTTGTAAGGAAATGAATTGTTTTATTTTGCAACCTTTTGTTTCCTCTTTTGCCTTCATCATGCCGTATTTAGTTGTCAGCGGCGCCGCATCATACGTGCTGTCAGTCTGCACACGTGCTCCTGCGTTGAGCTGCAGGCGTTTCCACCCAACGCTGTATTATTCTGTATACCACCGACCTTCTTTATATGCACCGAATTGTTTAACTCGCTGCCAAGCCGTTTTCTCCAGACGCAAAGTTACAGCCGTGTTTTCCTGCTATCTTTGTTGTTGGATTTGTGAACAAATTTGCAGCGTGTCGCGCTCACAGGTCAGTCTGCTGGTAGGAAGATACCGTAATATCCGGACTATGAGCGCACCTGAATATAAGCCACACCCACTGACTTTAAAAAGAAAACAGGTTGTGTACATATACAGGCTGCACTTGTCTATAAACTGCAGGTGTTGATTTTTTTAAACTTTTAATTAAACTGGTAACACACACAAATACGTAGATGCTTTCTTCTGAACAGTTCCTGTAACACGGCTGGTTAAGGAAATAAAACTCCAGCAGCTACCAGGAAAAGTCACTGATGGTTGTCTTCATCTTCCTCCTGCACTAAAACCACTAAAGTCGTCTTCTTCAGTGTCTTCAGGAGCTGAACAGCCTCAGAATCACTTCATCACTTCCTCAGTCTCTCTGTCGTCGTCGCTCTCAGCCTCACTTTGGTCTCCAGGTGAATTTGTAGAAATCCATAAATTAGCCTCATCGTTGTTTAAGCTGCAGTGTTCAAAGCGTGTGAAAGAAATAGTGGCTTATAGTCCAGACATTACGGTATTTTATGCAGCGAGCAGCTTTGAGTATGTTGAAGTGGATTTGATAAACTCTCATACACACACCTGATTGGTCAGAACTATAAGGGCGTGACTAACGAGCCCGATTAGCTGTAGCTAAGACAAAGGCTTTGGTTGACACTCATCCAAAATGAATACATACACGTTTTATAAATTTGGGAGTGGGTGGCCTCAGCGGGGATCGAACTGTGCTGCTGGCAGATTGACGCTTTGCTCTACCCACTGAGTTCCAGCTCCACCGTCGATGCAGCAGAACGAGCTGGGCTGGTGGTTCTTTTGCTCATAGCCAGTATGAAAACTTAGGGATAGCATTTTGTCAGCATACAGAAACAGCATGAGAGATCTAGAAATGCTAAATAATATTCATACTCATTGATGCCTGCTTTTTTCTTTGTGTCAAAACTTCAAAAATAAATAATGACTTCTATTATTGTAGATGCAGCCAGTCTGATACGATAATGCTTTAACAGATTTTTCAGGATTATTGTTATTTTTTTTCTCTCAGATTTTCTTCTGAAAATGTCCGTTTACAACCTGTTTAAGAGGTAACAAGTACATTTCCAATATGCAAGCAAACGTACACGAGCAGTGAAAGAAAAAAACATGTGTAAAGGTTGCATCATATGTGATATTCCAGTGGTGTAATTGTTGTTAAGTGGTTTCTGACAGATTTAATGTGGTAATCCAGTTACTCCAAGTGGTTTTAAATTCACTTTACTGCCACACTGAACCCTGATTACGTAACACACAGTAATCAGGGTTTTTATTTTTATACGAATTACTTCTACTCAGGCTCTTTTTGTCTCTTTTACAACCCATGAAATTAGGGGGCTTTATAATTAGGTAGTTTTATCCAGAAAGATAACGCTATATATTTAGCTATAAAGCTAAATATAAGATGTAGGGACAGCAAGGGTTTTTTTCGGTGTCAGGTTTAATATAGATTTGACGTAATGATGCCTTTAATACAAAAGCAAGTCGTTAAATTAGTCAGCGTTGGTGGAGATTGACGCTCTTCAAGTACTTTCTAGTTTAGTCGAAGCTCGCATAGATCAACAGATTCTGGCCTAAATGTGGGTTGGAACTGTAGAAATACCCCTCACATTTAAAAGTGTGAAAAACCACATCACTCTAACCAGGATGCTGTACAGCACAGGAAGCAGTGCAGCGCGGTCTGAGGATGTGCTCATAGGCTAGAGCCTGCGTCACAGCTCTTTTTTCCTCACTTCTTGTTAATAGGGTGTTTTCCCTGCTGCCATAGTTTTTCTGAGAATCCAAACAGCTGAAATAATGTCTATAGAATATGTATAAAATCTCTTTATTGCATAAGACGTTTGAATGAAATCCAATATCGCCGTTTCCATGCCCAGGGCGTTTGAACAAGCTCCAGTAGCCTCAGGTTTGTTCCTAATGTTTTTGTGCTCGGAGAATTTTCACATCCCATCACACAAATGATATTTTCATCTAAGCCTGTGCGAAAGCCTTGGGAAAGGTTCCCCGTCCCAGTCATCAGGAGGTCACTCGGAGCTAGAACGGATTTTTTGGCTCCAAAATCCCCAGAGATACTCGGAGATTTGGAAGTGGCGTGACACCTAATTGAAATTGTCTGATTCTGTAATATGCATGCAGCAGCAGTGTTCCCCTGCACTGTGGCTCTTACTATGGTATGAATCCACCTATAGTGTGGCTGAGCATGCATGTTTGTGTGTGTAATTAGTTGGAAGCGAGCGTGCTGGGGTGGGGTGAATGTAGGTCGGATGTAGTCATCGCTCCTCCGTTCCCCCGGAGATGTCAGTCGTAGGAATTTGGGACTCGGCGCACGCATGCGTCTGCTGCGTATGATAATGCGAGCTGTGCCTGTGAGATGAGACCTGGCTAATCTGGGCACCAGCAGCTCATTTAATCATCTCAATAGAACTCCATTAGCCTGCGCTTTTAAGAAATATCAATAAGTGCTGTCAATAAAAACAGATAATTCATCAAGGTCAAAAAATGTGAGCGCCGCCTTGGAGAGTGCAGGATATGTGCTCGGCATCTATGAGCAAGCAATTAGTTGGTGCTTTTCTTAACACCCTCTCTGGCTTTCTGAGGCACTTTGGATTCATGTTTTGCAGGTTTGTCTAAGCAGTCTTGTGCATGATTCAGCTCGTATACTGTAGCTTCCCCGTCCTTCTGTTGCTCGCATGTAAAGCATGGCTTTTTGAAGCTCTGCCAGATCGCTTAAAGATATATCGCATACTCCTAAACACACATTTCCAAGAAACTATAAGTGCTGGCTTGCAGCGTTTAAATTTTTTTCTCTTTTAATGCTGTATCCTCTTTGTCATATCTGTTGCTACGATTTCAAAGCTATTACTGGCAATGTAAGCCGGCCCAGATGACTCCGCTGAGATTAAAAGGTAAATGGGATCCCACAAGGTCAGAGGACCACGTCTTTCTCCCCGTCAGAGGCGCTCAGCGACGATGAGACTTTAATGCTATGAAGGCTTGATTTGTGTTTAGCGTAAGCAGGGTTTGTCTCATCGAGAAACCCAAACCGGTTTAAACTACAACGATTAGAAAGTGTTTTAATTCAAGCATAACAGACAGTTTTGTTTATCAAATAATTTAATAGAAATACCAGGAACAGGCACAGTTTTTGTCAAACAGGGTGCTGCAGCCTCTTTACTGTACATGCTGCCGTCATGCTCACTCCCACAGAGGCCTCTCTGAGCCGCACAGGAACATAAAGTTCACGTGTTTTTTTTTTTTTATTGAACCTTTTTCAAAATGTGGAATTTTTCTGAATCATAAATTCAAAGTGAAGACGTCAGATGCAGGGTCTTGGTGTGATTAGCATGTGGCTGGATGTAGCAGGCGCTGGATGAAGTTTCAAGTCTGCTGTCACAAATTCTCGAATCCTCTCCTTACCGGCGCTGTCGTGCGTGTCATGAATGGCAAATCAGCGTTCTCTCACTTTCGCTACGACTGTTTGTGGGGCAAATGTTGCATAAATGATTTGCAGACACGTGGCTTTAAGGCACTTCAGGAGACGTCTGCACGGCAGGGGTATTCCCCCGGTCGGCCTCTACCTGCCTGCACTACACCGGGCCCTATAGCAAGCTAATGCTGCACTCCTAATCAGCAATCAATCCTAAGTTATTGATTTGCATTCATCATTTGTCAACATTACTTTTTTTTTTCGTGCAGGTGAGATTATTTTTCCACCTTTAACCAAATCAAAACGGACAATAAAGGCAACTGCTTAAGGATGATTTAAATTTCTTCTTATTACTAAGAAGTATGAATAGATTAATAATGAAAATCCAGATTTCATGAGGCTGTTACTGCCAAACATTATACAATACATCTAAGTAAATACATGAATTATAGATATTTTATGAATATTATATTGTCACATTATTTTTAGTTCTCTGTTGTACATTTTAAATATTTGCAAATAAATGTATTTAATCAGAATACTAATGAAGCTCTCAGGTATGTTCTAATTATGGGCTAATTTAAGCAAACAGCCCCGTCTGTCTGTCTTTGCTCCCTCAAAGCTTCGGCTCTGATTAGACCGTCTGAAAATATCAGGAGCTGCCCACCTCGGCTCAGGCACAGTGACAGCATGTGTGGTTTCTTCTCTGGTATATTTTCTGTTTAAGGAAAAAAAAAAAAGAAGAAGAAGAGAAAAACTCAAACGTTGACCTCCAAGCTCATCTCAAACCTTCTCCCGGCTCCTCGTAGCCTCACTTCAGGCAAAGTGTGTAAATTCCCCTCTGCATTTCTTCCAGGTGAAGAATGCCAAAGAAAATCGGGAGCAATTCTCAACCAGTTTAAAAATGCTTGAAATGTTTGCTCTTGAACTTTAACTGTTGAGGAGATTGTTGCTACTGGCATGATTTTATTTTTTCTCTTCCACACCTGAGTACGAGAAAAGAAAATTAGCTGGAAGAGAATGCAGGATGCTGTTGATTGCCTAAAAAACAGCGCGTCTCCCACTGCATTTCCACCGAGGTCCACAGCTCTTACATGATCTTGTTAACAGGGAAGTATAGCTTTGGTCTGTAAAGCGTTGAGTGTGCAGAGATGGGGCACAGAGCTGCCTTCTGCAGGGGCCCTGGACCTTGCTTTGATCTCATTATAAAATGCAAATACATAGTACCCTAAACAGATCAAAGGTTCAACTTCCCATTGGATCTGAGGCTTAATAATAGCAGCCTGGAGCAGTTTTCTCTTTTTTAAAGAAGCGATTTGGGTAGCCACTGGTCCTCCAGGACATTATTTACTCTGGAGATAATGTTCCTGCCTCTGACTGGTGACTAGCCACTGCTCAGAAAATCCCTGCTCCTGTTGCTTATTTAAATAAGATTGGTCAGGTATGAGCGTTGGCGCCTCCTGCCCCTATCTCCCACCTCAAGCTTAGGTTTGCAGGGCCTGAAATCTGAAAGTGTAAAATTGCTTCGGTGCTAGACTCTCTGATACCTTCATCTACTTCCTTAGCCTGTATCATCATTACACCGTAAAGCAAGCATTTAAATTTTAAGCACTCTGCTGCTGCTGCTGATTTTCTTCAGCAGCTCTGATACATATTTAGAGCTATCCTCCGTTCCTTTGTAACACGCACACCTCAATTCCAAAATGATCCTGAACATTTCTTTTCAAGTCCGGTCTCGTATTAACCTTGTAAGCGAGGAGGTTACGCGGCAGTATTTTTAGCCCTTTTGTCTTATCCTGGATTCCTTGTTAATTGTGGAGACAGCAAAAGTGGCTGCGTGCTGGCCCGGCGCTGACTTTTTCAGGCTGTGGGAGGGGTAGTGATTCACTCGGCAGCCAGTTTGATCCTGCTGTGAGGCGGGTTCCCGTGTCAGGAAGCTCCAGCCTGGCCACCCGCCCACCAGCCTCACCTTGCACCCGCCTACCGGCGCCCCACCGCTCACGCTCTGGCCCTTAGAGTGGGCGGGGAGAGCAAGCTGGCAGGCCTTGGCATGGATACGTTTTGGCAGGAGCTGCTGTCCCCACACTCCGCTGAGTGAAGTGCTGACTGCAGTGCAGAACATAAAAGGCCCGAGGCTTCTATCGCTTCCTCTTGTGGCCTGCAGGCCTGTGTAGAGATGTTGGCTCCGGTTTTATTTGAAACTCTAGCTGTCTTTTTGACAGTCACAGCCATGGTCACACGCTTCATTCGCTGTATGTATGGCTCCTGTTATCATGGTAGCAGTCATTAACCCGTAGCAGCTCCCTCCCATCTGCTCCTTCTACTCGGGTACATATGATCCAACGGCGAGCTGTAAAAGCTGGTGACCGCGGTCATCAATTGATTCTGGTAACTTCCTCTGTGATAATGAGTCCATACCTGACCTGCAGAAGGAGACGCAGCGTTTGTGCTGCTGCATTTTTGCCCCTTTTGTTTTTCTATGAATGATATAAGAAGCAGATAGTACTGGACGGTGACGGGCTGCTGATCCCTGCACATGGTCTCAGCTTCAGGCCTTTAAAGAAACACCAGCAGCTCTTTAGTTGTTCATAATGGGAGGCCGAGGCTATACGATCTCTCTCACAATATATTCTGTCTGTTGGGTTGCCAGTTTTCCTCTCTATCCCCAGTTCGTTAATGCTTGGCCTCTGCTGGATGGAGGCCTGGATATGAGAACTGAGAAACTGAAATTTAACTGACTGGAATTAATGAGACACGTCAGACTCTTTACTAAAGGGTTAGAATCTGGACTGTTCTGGTTCCTTCTGTCCGTTTGCGTGGTGATTGAGATCAGGACCTCCAGCAGGCAGTGCCCTTGCCTTGTCACAGATCTGCAGCCCGAAGCGCGGCTGGACCAGGAAATCACCCCCGGTGTCGCAGTCAAAGTTATGAACTGCCAGGAATTCGAGGCACATTTCAGAACAACTCATAACTGGAAAAATCATTAGCTGGTTCTGAGATTTTTCAGAGGGGAAGATGAAGGGCCACAGGGAGCTTCTCAGAAAAGCTTCAGTCATCCTTCTGTGGCTCCAAAGATTTAGACAATAATAGCTTTCCTTTGCTTTCACCGTGTTTCAACTCCGTTTTCTCAGTCGGTGGACATTTCTCTGCTCTCGTCGCCTGTGTGTGGAGCAGCACATACAGCAAGAAGTTAATATTAATGGAAACGCCTGCGAGTGTTTCCTCGCTGCTTTTTTCCCCTCAAAAATAAATCAGGATAGCCCGTGTCGTCGTACTGTCTCTAGTACTGGTTATTCTTTGAGCGTTGTTTTAGTCAGTGGTTCTCAAACTAGGGGTCGGGACCCCTGTGGGGGTCCCAGGATACTTTCAGGGGGTCGCCACATCACAATAGAATAAATAAATGAATAAATAAATAAAGCCTACATTTATCAAATAAATTCAAATTGAAATATATTTTTAGGGCTGTCAAAATTAAAAGTGTGTTAATATTATGATTTGGTTATGCGATATTATTCTTTTTTGCTCTTTTTTAAAATTCTTTTTCTTTTGTTTTTGTATTTTTTTTCTTTTCATTTGTTCGAAATAAATTCATTCATTCATTTAAAAGACAATTAACGTAAAGAGATGAACCTGTGGGATTAACACATTCATTTTTAATGCATGAACAACAAAGTTTTTACTCATGATGTATTAAAAATTCAAATCAGGGCGTCACGAACACAAACTTCTGTTATCTTGGGGGTCAAAAAGCTTGGGAACTGCTGCTCTAGGTGGCGCTCAGGAGCCCGTTCAGAAGCTGATTAAATGACCAAATACATCCTCACATGTTAAACGACATTTGATTTTAAATGAAGCTCAGTCATTGGATCATGTGTTCAGAGCTGTGATGTGAGTTCCTGACGCTATAACTCAGGTTAACGGTTTAATCGCTGCTCTGAGTATATTTGCTAACTTGAGCCGGCGGTCCTCAGGTTGCTAAAACAAGCTAGCCGTCAGTGAACTGCCTCAGATGTTTGCCTTGAGGTCGTAAACGCCTTGTTTCTGGGGTAATTGTTCATGGATGACAGGGATGATGCTCTGGTGTCTTATTCCATGTATTGTGATGTTTTAGAAGCAAAATGCTAAACTTTCTCCGTGCCTTAGTGCTTAAACTTAGCTGGAATCTTTAGTTCAGTGACTGATTGAGGTAAAATCAAACCCTCCTCATAACAAGGCGCTGTCGGGCTGAATAACGGCCGTTCAGTGTGAATATCAGGCTTCCTTTTGTTTACAGATGGCGGCTTTTAGCGTAGCCTCTTGTATGATTTTCGCCCTGACGAGGAGGAGCGGAGAGGAGAGGGGTACGCTGATGAACTCTGCGAGCTATAAATAGAGAGCAGTCCTTGGAATCTGTCTTTAACATGAATCTGCTCTGTTAGATTCATCTACGCCGGGCTGGAGCGCCGCTGCTGCCATCTGCACACAGAATACATCAGCAAACACAGTTTCACTTTCAAGCAAACAATATTTTAACAATCATCTCTTGGTTTGTGATTTATTTATTTCTTTTAATTTCTCCTGGTCTCTCTTTTTAAAAATGTAATTAATAATATTCATAATTAAGGTAGCCCGCTCTCCCTGAAGAACGGTTGCCTCCTGTGAAGCTTGCAGCTAATTTATCTGCCAGCGCTGTAGCTGCTTGCAGGCAGCGTTTCCTTTTTGGAAATGAAAGGAAAAGAGGCTGCAGGACTAATTAGCAGAGGCTGGAGAAGGATCTTTTAAAAAAGTCTCCAGCAACCTGAGACTGCTGATATGGCCAGAGGTCTGCAGCCCGGCTGAGGTAAAGCCTCCGATGAATATGTGCTCAGAGCGACCGGGAGCTCAGCCACGCCGTCTTACATCCAGCCTGTAGGTCATTCACATCTGATAGGAATTTTAAAAGGGCCAGACCGGCCCAGATGATTGGCATGTTGATAAAATCTGCATGGCAAGTAATTATCGTGGGAATACGTCTGGCCAATGTTGTCCCATTTCATCTTTGTTTTCATCCACCCTCTCCCTTCTCTGGCAATTATTTAACCCCCGTCACCTTCTGTGCCAGTCTCCCGCAGCTAATGACTTCACGCTGCTCTTTACAGTCGCTGCGTTTCCAGAATGAAAGGCAGGCGGCCATGTGTCTTTACACGACTCTGGAGCCTGGCATTAACAGCTGCTTATTGATAAAGATGTCACCGTGGCAGAGAATATGTAGGAAAAGGGCCTTTTTTTTCCTGTCCTCTGCCTCGTCAGTGGAGCAGGATGGCTGTCTCTTATCCCAGAGCGATATTTGATCATCCTGCTGGTGCGTCCTCAGTGGGGTCAGCAGTCTGTGAGAGGGGGAGAGTGACACAGCTGTGGCAGCCGAGTGGAACCAGTGATGGATGACATGCCAGAATGAGCCACGCTGCCTTCCCAGGCGCCGCTATTGACAGGCACAGCTCTCGCATCTCACATTCGGCATCAGCAGGGCTAATCGCGGGTCACGCCGGCCACAAATGTGACACGTGAATATCGCTCCTGTAATTGCTCATTTGTCAACGTCACGTCTCAAAGAGCACGTTTCCCCCTCAGCCGACGTTATTGAATGAAACTCGCTTTAATGGACAAACATAAAAAGAAACCGATGAAATTAAATCGCAACACGAGGCAGCGTAAGCATTTCACACTTTGTCATCTCATGCAAATTCGCCCTAAGGAAGGTCCTGGCAGGATGAAAGCGTGGCTGTGTTTAAAGGGGCTATAATGTTGTACTTTTACCAGTATGTAAACGGGGCTGCTTGGCTCGTTCAGCGGTAAAAGCCACATTCTGTTATACTACAAATTGTGCTGGCTTCTTCTTTGCAGTAGTATGTAAATTGTTTTGTGAATGTGTGTGTTCATGTGTGTGCTCGCAGTGATTATAATCCAAACCCTGGCTCTAAGCCCTTCAGCCTGTGCTCCAGCAGCCGCAAGGCCACAGCCTCTCCCCACCAGTTAATTGCATCTGAATTAGTCCATTAATGTGGCCGTGTAGAGGGATGAAGGGGTGCACGGAGGTGTCTGGCCTCTTTTGACCACTGCGATGTATTATTAATGGGTCAGCAAGTCTGGTAGCTCTGCATTAACTTGGCTAATGGACTGGAGGGTGGGGCTGTGATTCCCTTTCAGAAGGAAATCAAATATAATACATATTAGAAAAAAAAAAAGAGCTTTCTTAGGCTATTTTCTTTTAGAGTTTGTCAGAGTTTCATTGCGTCGTCTCGCTGCTGCTTTGTGGGTTACAGCGGGGAGTCCAAGGCTGCACTGAGTCATCACCTCGTGTCTGTCATGGACATGCTCAGTAGTGTACTTTGCTAATGAAAAAGAGAATTAGATCAGATTAATATGAATAGTCGAGAGTGGTTTCTGTTTTCACCGCTTGCCTTCCAGCCTTCAGGCCAAGAACCTTGGGATGGCTGTAGTAAACGTAAGGGAGAGTCGCATGAGCAAACCGAACGGGAAAATAAAGAACTTTATTTAGCTCTACTGAAGGATGCTAAACATCTGGATGTAACCCCAGCAATACCCAGCACAAATCAGTATAAGATAAAAATGTGTCTGAATCTCATAAGTCTATAGTTTGCCTCTTTAACAAAATAGAAAACTGTTGTGTTTGAATCCACAGTGTTGTATTGCATTAGTCACTTTTCCCTGTAAATTGTCAGTAGACAAAAGAGTCTGACTATGCAAAGATGGGAGGTTAAGGAGTTCATGTGACTATTTTATTTATTTGCAGTCTGGTAACTTGCATATTGAGCAGCAGCAGAAGCTCCATAATGTTTGTGTAGACATGCAGGAACAATAAAAGGTCAAAACGTCTCCGTTTTTTTCCTCCGCTTGATATAATGTGTTTTCAGTAGGCCTCGTTCTGTTTTGCATTTTATCCTCCAAACAACCACGCTTTACAGTCCTGCTGTTTGCTATTTGAAACATTTTCTCCTTAAGCTCACAGAAAAAAGAAAAGAGAGAGAATATATGTTGAAGAAGCACAGAGCAGGCTTGGTGTGCCTTTACTTAATTTGTCCGACTCTTAAGTGGACGGTTGGCACTACCTCGTCACCATTAGTAGCTGCAGTCAGTTGCTCATTGTTAGCGGGCGCCGTAGTCAGCAGGCTGCTGTGAGCCATTGTCAGAGGATAGCATCAGAGGCTCTTCTTCTGGCTGATAATTAAGTGGCGTACTGACAAACGGCTTTCATCAGATCCCTCATGTGGAACTGAGAGCATGCGAAGGCTTTCAGGGAGGATAAACCGGAGGACGTCACTTTGCCTCCAATCTTTCATGGCCTTGTGCTGCCTCTGCAGTGGAAGAGGAAGGGAGGGACAAAGCGCCCTGTGCAGCGCAGGAGAGAAGCCGGTGTCGCTCAGAGAACTACACTCAATTTACAGCGCCGAGCCAGGCGGCTGTCTTTGCTGATATTGTCAGTCTGCACTGTACCAGTTTCCCAGTTTGTCTCAAGTGACCAAGCATGCAGCTCCGTGCTACATCTTCTTCCCCATTTGAGAATCTGTCAATTATTTTTGTTTCCTCAAGGCTGACATAACTTGTGATGACTTTAGGCGCTGGGAGTGCATGAGAGCGGATTGACGGACGGGGTTTGAGCCCGCGATGGTGACGGTGATTTAAAATGTGCCATCGCTCCGTTTTCCAAGGACGTCATCAATGGCGTTGTTTTATTTTACTTTTTATCTGGTGCACTGTTTGTTCTGTGAGTTTGAGAATCAGCTCATATTTAGATCAAATCTTTACCTTTAATTGTATAATAATAATAATAATAATAAAACACAGTTAAATTGAATTAGATTGCATTGAATTGAATTAAATTAAACATAATTCCAGATTTGAATGTATTTATGACTTTGAAGGGGTCAAAATAATGTGGCTACGATCTCTACAGGTGAGTTTTTGGGATGCATATTAATTATTTAAAGCAAAATACTGATTAAAATATTTTTGGAAGACGCGGTTAAGCCTTAAGGACACAAAGGGGTGAACTTTCTGGATCCCGTTTATCATTTTCACTGTAATGAAAGACAATATATAATATCTAATATCGTAGGTCTGGGATCAATATGTTTTAGTAATGATTTTATTAAAGCTACAGTTTACAGGAATGGACCAGTCACCCCTGTGTTAAAGCACCAGGCCTTTTTAATTCCCTGATTTCCTTTCTGATCGTGGATGTAGCACACTTTTCTATTCTTTCACCTGGTTTTTAATCTCGCCGTGTCACACATCTTCCCTCCAGCCTGATCTACGGCGCTGTATTGACTGGTTGACTGTTTCTGAATAGCGTTTGCTATCACTCAATCCTGCGGTTTCCAAAGAAGCCGGGCCCATCGTCGTTTCTTCAGAATTCTTCCTGGTTCATTGCCAATGACAACCCTGTCGAAGGTCAGAGATGTTCTGAAATAATCCACTTAATGGAATCAGGCTGCACTTATGCTCGCTGCAGCGTGCAGCCGCGTAGCAGCACCAGCGCTCGTACAAAGCGCTCTGACTGCTGTGTGCGGTTTGGTTCTGAGCGAGAGTGAGACAGAGTGGGAGAGGCACAAATATTGGCAAAAACGAAAGAGAGACAAAGACAGATAGCTCTCGGAGGGACTGTGATCAAATAGGCCTCGTATGAGTGGCTCAGGGCTTTTGTTGTAGTGTGACCTGCCATTCAGCGTTGCATTAAGTGAATTTTTCCCCCACAGCTTTTCAAATCTGCAGTGACCGCCTCCCAATTTATAAGGGGAATGCTCGAATTTCAAACGTAGCATTCAAGCCAGAGCTGTAACCTCAAGTGCACCCAGAAAATAATGCACAAGTTTTTTTTTTTCCCTTTAATATCTGCAGGTCCATTCCAAGGTTGGCCTTAAAGCAACACAAAAAAAAGAAAAACACACACACACACACAGTTAGAAAAGGGAATGTGGGTGCAAGTGCCTGAGTGAGATTGAGTTCGGAACATTTATATTGGAGCTTTTGGTCTCTAACCCCACTGCTTCTGCTGAAAAGGGAACATCCTTGGTGCAGCATTCATAAACTTCTTATATGCCACTAGAGAACTATGGAGGTTTTGTGTTGGCTCAGCCTATTGTCTGAGCTCTATAGGATGCAGTATCCTTGGATCACCCTCAGCAAAATTACTTGGCACATAAAGTTGGATTGCTTTGCTTACTTGGTGCCGTAGACGATTTCCACACTATCAAAAGAAGGCAGGTAAGCTTCGGGTCTCCTTTTACTACGCGTTTGCAGATCTCTCTGGTTAATGTGTACGTGACGGTAGTTAATGTGTAGACAGTGTGTGGCCTGCTGTGGTTATCAGGAGCGGTGCTGCTTCAGTCGTGTGTTGGCTGACTGGTGTTTATCTAGAATAAATGCCCCACCTGACACACCTGTCTGAGGTGGCTGATGGAGAATATAGTGCTGCTGCAGCCTCTCCTATCTACACTCTATCTATCTATACTCTATCTATACTCTTTCCTGCAGTTTGAGTGTTAAAGAATACACCTGATGCCAACCTGTGACCTGTTTTGTCATCTCAGATGTGGCTCCTCTGTAGTCGCAGCCACACTCACTCCACTCTTTCTTTATTTTTCTCGTCATTAATTCCACTTTGTATCTCGTGAAAAAAATAATAAAGTCCAAGCATCTCAAACGCTCTGAAAGCCTTTTTTTTTCTGCCGTCACTGTTCCCAAAACTCCCGATAACGTGTCCTTTTCGAGTCCGCACATGTAATCGCTTATCAAGCTAATTTCTTTCTTGCATGTATTGCCCTCATTATGTGAGCCTGCCAATGAAAAATGAGTTTAATTTAGCCAAATGCTCACTGTTGAGGGGGGGGCGGGAGAAAAATACAATTTCCCCATAGTGTCATCTCCTCCTGCAGAAGTGGCTGTTGAGTTTTAATTACTATAATACCTCAGAGTGCTGCGCGAGATGACCCGGGTGTAGATAGCAAAAGTTAGTCATCGTTCTGGATTTTCTGCTCCACCTGTTTGTGTTTGTCTGTGCATTATGGACGTAGAGCTCTCCCAGCACTGAGTAACAGGTTATTATATTTATGACAGATTTCACCTTGGCGTGTATTTTTCTGCGGCAGGCGAGCAAACTGTTCATGTTTTATTAAAACTACATACAAGCGAGTAAAGATCAGAGACTAAGGGGTTTAAAACCCAGCATGCCAACACATTACTACTAGATGCCAAGGGAGGCAGATCAAATGCCTTTGAAGACGGTTAAAAAAAATGAAAGTTGAAAATCATTATAGTTGACTTCATTGGTATTTGAGTGTGGGCTTTAGGTCTCTGGGTAGCTTTGCTCCATGCAAGAGGGCTTTGCGGCATGTGTTGGCTGACTTCTTGAGTCCGACGGTATGGTTTTGGGGAGGGAGGGGTCACTGTACTCGGCTTTAGGAGAATTAATATGTGCTGCATGTGATTATTGTTGTTGGTGAAGCCCAGGAGCCAGAGTCCTCCTGAAGCTCCACACAGGACACATGGAAGAAGCTGATCTTTGTCCTTCTGCCTTTGTCATCAAGCATCATCCCAGCACTTGCTCCAGAGGCCTTGAGGCTAAATCATCTGCTGATTGCACCTGGGCCGGCGTACCTTTCTCTACCTGTGTGCATGTGAGAGTTTTTTAACGTTTTTTTTTTTTTTAGCGGTGCCTTGCTGAGCAAATACAGTGGCATCCCACATGCCTTCCCACACCCACTACAAATAGACAGCGAAGGTGCTACATTCCGTGGCCTCGGTGCAGATCCCCGAGGCTGGAGAGTGTGTTCTGTGTTGGTGGGCATGTCACAGGGTCCATATGAAATAACAAAGGCCTAAAAATACAGTAATCTCACCTGTGTGCGTGTGTGTGTGTGTGTGTTATTGTGCGTGTGTGTGTGTGTGTGTGTGTGTGTGTGTGTGTTACTGTATCTGTGCTGATTCACTTCCCGTTTCCTTTATTCTGCTTGTTACTGACTTCTTACAACTCCTCAGTCACTTTCTGTCTCATTCAGTTCAACCTTCTAATAACTTTAATACAATTAAACTCTCCCACAGCTTCACTAGGACCTTATTTACATTATTTTATTTATGATTCATTATTTTTAAATAACAAACTTCACATCAGATGCATTCAAAGTTTTTCATTGTGTGTCCAACATATGTTCTGTCGCGACTGCAGCTAATTGGTTGTTTTCATTATCTTCTCGTAATCTGCAGGTTATTTCCTCGAGAATTTAAAAAAAAAATTCTTACTGAATGTTAGTAAATTATGTAATTATTAAAACCATTTTATTTGTTGTTGTTCAGCCGACCTCAGAGCTAACCTTCACAGAAGACTAAAGTGCATAAATGACATCAAATCACATATTTATAACCATCGTACAACCATTTTGCTTAAAAATCTTACTTAAAAATTTTTAAAAAGCCCAATATATATTGTGATTATTTAGTTGTTTCCTGACTTATTGCTGCAGTGCTCATGTTGTCCTCTTTTAAGTTTTTTCCTATTCAGGTTCTAATTCTGTTTCTGATAACGTTTTTTTTATGTTTTAGTTTAGATTCGGCTGCTGTAAGTCACACGTCTGGTCACTCATTTCTCCAACATGCTATAGACTGGAAGCCTGTGTTGTTTGAGCACACAGCGAATGAAAGAAATGCTTCTCAGTGTTGCTTCTTCACCTGCAGTGAATCATTTTGTGGTGAACCTGCACTGTTTAAGACGCTGGCCGCTCATTTAGGCGCTTCGTCAACCAGCTCTAAGGTCTTTCTGTCGGTCTTTCCTTTTTGTCTGACCGTTGTTTCAGTCGCTCATCCATTCAGCGGGCAGCGCTTTTTCTCCTCCTCGCCATTCATTCACCTGAGAGATCTTATTTCTGAGCAGATCTAAAGCGTCTCTCTCAGCAGTAGCTCAGGTCTTTGTATCCGTCCATCATTCAGACTCGCTGGCAGGTCAGTCAGAGGTTGAGGTCCTGTCTTCTGAGCTGTAGTACTTGCGAGGATGTTTGCTACGGTTGGTCTGATTTGTGGTTCTCCCCTCATACAAGATGTTAGCTGAATAGAGTTTTTTTTTACCGTTTTTCCACTCTGTGAAGCCCTGTGGTACATTCTGTCTTCTGTTTCATTGTGAATGAGAAAAAACAACATTTTCATTTCATACAAAACGGGATAAACTTAAAACGGGAGCGATGCTATGAATAGACGTCACCTTAACTAACCCTGCCTTACTTTAAGCTGTGCGTCCCTTCGGTTCCCTCCACAGACCTGCTCTTTTTTTGGACTGACTCAGGAGTAATTTTCTTACTTGAATTATTTGCTCCTGTTTGTGAGCGGCTCCTGTTGTGGAGGTCAGTGTGATGTTTAACCGCCGGTTCCTGACACTGCTTACCCCCGCCTACTTTCCCACACACCGCAACGTAAGGGAGAACACTTTGATCACAGAGGCAGCAAATCCAACCGCATTTAAGTTCCCCTCCGCTGGAGTTTAATCTAAACACCTTCAGAGCACCTCCAGGTCATCTCAGACTCTCTCTGGGTCTCAGGAATGCTTCAAGTAAACCTAGAACCGGACTAATACCTCCGTGTTGCTTTGTGTTAGTTGTGGGAAACACAGGAGTGGGCAGAGTGTTGGTTGGTCAGAGCCCCCGCACGCTTTATTCTTCCTTTTTTAAGTTTTGTCTAGAGGCATAAAGTTGCACAAAGATGGTGTGAAAGTGGAAAGTGGGCATTGATTTGTTCGCGTTGGACCACGGTGTGAGTCGCTCGCTGGTGTCCGTCCCTGTGTCACAACCGCTATGCGTACATGCGCGTCCGTCCCAGCATGCAGCGCTCGCTCCCCTGGGTCCCTGGCCATGTGCACGGGGCGCCTCCTCCTCCCCAGCTGTGAGGAGCAGGGCTCTGACGTGGCCTGTCCCTTTAGCTGACTCTGAACGTTTGACACGCCGAGCGCAGAGGTCAGCCTGACCTACTTTCCCCTGGCGGCCCTTGTGCTGAGCTGCAGCGCTCCTCGGCGGGGGGGACAGCGAGGGCGGAGCTGCTTACGCCTCCGCTGCTGTCCTGGTGTGTTAAATCACCGCCATTTGTTCGGAGACACGTTCCAGTGTGTGTGCGTGTGTTTTAAGGTGTGTAGGAGGCATCCCACATACATGGACACACACACACACACACACACGCAGGCTGGTGCTGGTGCTGAGGTTGAATATGAAGTGCTCTGTGGGGGTTGCAGGTAGATGCTGGGCAGCACTTGGGCAGGACCCCTGCAGTGAGCTCTGTCTGACTCACTTTGTGTACAACTGTTAACACCCTCTGACCTCTTCCACCTACTTCATTTCCCTCTACTGTAGATCCACTTATACCCTGATACCAACGTAAAGCTGTGACTTGTGCTCACACAGACCTGGATGGTGAATCTGCTCAAACGTATTGTTCATTTGCTCTGTCGTAATTTAATTTTTAGTCATCCAACTGTTGTCTTGCTCTCTGCTCCCTGTCAGATACACTGTGATCTATCAAACGCAGTGATTGTCACCGTCGTCGTGTTTTGTTTTGTTTTTTTCCTGCCCTTTCTTTCTGGTTCATCTCTCTGCCTACAAATGAACCACAGCCTGCTAGTTTCACACCACAAACGTGTCTAAAGCAGTGGAAAGAGTTTATCTGACACAATATGAGACGTGGCGGGCACGGGCCCTGTCAGGAGAGGAGAGCAGGCAGGCAGAGTTCATTAAAAACTAAACTTCTGATGTAGCTGCAGGCCTCGGCTGCTTGACTGTATCAATGATTTAGGCCCAGCAGACGGTCCTTAATGGATCGAGCCACCTCTTCTCTGTGCAAGTTCAGCTGCTTCTGTCCGCCCGGCATCAAATGGCACACACACTCAGAAACACAGAGGCGCTGCTGCGAAGGAAAAATGGTTTTAAGTACTTAAGTGTGTGTGGCATTGTACGGCTTGCATCACCAGCTCCTCGCTCAGACGCTCTCCTGTTGGACTCGTCTCGGGGTTTTAAAGTAGCGCGGGACGGCTAAGTGGAGAGCCTCTTATCTCTTTGTCACCATCCACTATGCATGATCACACCGCACATTGTTTTATTCATCTGAACTAATGTTGAACTATGACAAGGTAAAAGGACAAGGCTTTTATAATAGCGCTGTCACTTACAAAGGAGCCCGACTATGTTTAGCATCTGTCTGCCTGAGAGGAGGCCGTCCATCTGAGCAACGCTGGGGTCAACCAGCGAGACCTGCGCCGCCCCGGGACCGTCACATTACTGCCTCACAGCGTACGAAGCGCATACGTGGAGTCTGTGTGACCTCTCAGATCTGATTTTACAGATTAGGTGTTTCTGTGTCGCATCAGTGCAAGTTCTCACTTGGAAGAAACGTGGTGCACATGTGGCTGGATTACGTTCAGACCACACGAGTGCTGTGAAGCCTGAGTGCTTCCGCGTCGAGCTGCAAAGATCTGATAACCGTGGGACAGAAACACATTGTGGTTTGAGATCTTTCCATGAATTTATTCTGGTGCGTTGCAGCAGCTGTGATGGCTGTGTGCCTTTTACTTGAAATGAGCACGGCTATAGCTAAAAGTATTGATCAGTGGGTTTGTCAGTTGCCAAAACATCAGCAGATTCTGTTCATCAACTCATCATTTCTCCAAGAACACATGATATCCAGCTGCTAAACAGTGTTTGAGTTGTGAGCTGTTCGATTACGACGTGGTTATTTTAATGATTAATTAGTACAACTGAAGAGAATAATTGATTCATAATGACAGTAATAACTAGTAAGCTGGACTATACCATCTTTGTTCCTCTGTCTTGTGGGAGTTTTTCTTTCTTTCTTCTTTTTGAAATAATGCTGTTATGTTATCTAAAGTCTTGCATGTAGGTGTAGGACAGCCTGCCTGCATATGACTTGTGAAAGTCTGTGTCTCTTATTTCCATGTCTATTGTGTTCTGTTGTTTTTGTCTGTAAGGATTCAGTTTCCTCAGTTTGTGTGTTCGGGCGGGACTCCACCCAAAGTCTTTAATATCAAACATCCAGACCCGCTGTGTTAAACGGCAGCTGTATTTTTATTTTATTCCTATTTTGCGTCTTCACAAAGAGCAGCAGCGACTCATCTTGAATGTGTGTCAGCGTTATGGTATTTTATATTACTTCACATAGTTTTACAATTTCAGAAAAGGCAGTATGGTGACATGGCAGGAACCTCTTAAGCCACATGTTTGTGAAACCAGGACGTCCACGGGTGTGTTGAGAGGTTTCACAGGACAGATCTTCTGCTCCTAAAACACCTCATTTAATTTTGCTAGCCTTGTTTTTTACAATGAATGCATTCAACCTTAATTAAATAATAATTAGGTGCCTTCAGCCCTCCTAAACCAGCAGCTACAACCGTTTTCAGTGCTATATCACAATATTTTATTTTATTTAAGATGTAGGCAATAGATAAATGTTAACATGCAGTGTCAACCTGAAAAGTTTGGTTCTCAGTTGATGTCAGAATAAGGGCTCTGACCCTGATGTCCTGATTTAAGTGGAAAATTCATTCCACCAGTAAAGGTTGAGGAAAGTGTGCAGCTTTGATGAAGATGAGTGACTGCGAGATGAGTGGCCACAGGCTCCTCTGGACCATCGGTTCTCCAGAAGCGGAGAAGCTCAATAGCTGCGTTGGAGTGTGGAGTCTGACCGTGGCCCTTTCATGCCCTGCAGGCTCGGACCAGTTATTTTCTGATATTCCAAAGATAGATTCTGGGTTGAGTTTTACTTTCAGGAGATGTTCCCTTCTGGCCCAGTCACAGATGTGTTATTTTGACTATGACATCCGTGTTCTCTGTGTATTTTCTCCTGGAGAACGGTGTCAGACCTCTTTTAGATTGCATTGGCATTTCAGAGTGATTTAATGAGTGAGATTGACAGCATTACAACCAGGTTGTCATTATCGTGCCTCCTGTGGTATAATTGCCGTAGTGTTGAACAAGCAGCTTCCATCTTTTGCACTCGGGGGTGTTTGGCTCTCGGTCTCTCTCTCTGCCCCTCGCTCTGCTTATCTCCTCCATCCGTTAAACTCATCAGAGAATCCTCCTGCTTTTTAGTGTGACCATCTGTCAATACCACTCCATAAAGTGGAGTGGAGGAACGTGCGCATCCATTGGCTCTTGTAAGCCCTCAGCTGGTCTGGCTCCAGCTGGCTCTGAGGGCCTTGCTGTTCCTGGTTAACCCAGGCCTCGAGCGCTGCTCCCGAGCCCTCATGGCTACTTCAGCCCACCTCGCCTCTCCTATCAGGCAGCTGGATGAACCTCCCTCTTCACTGCTGTGGAGTAGCTTGTAACGCTGTAATGAGTTAACTTTCAGAATGATCTACATAATTTATTTCCTGCCCCCACAGGAGCCCGCTGAAGCATTAATTAATATCAGGCCCTGCTATCAGCAACCATCCCAGTGTGGGATTCCTTCTGGCTCCTATTTTTGGCACCCGTGGAATTCGATATGTTGTGCAACCAGAATGCAGTTTGTTGGACATTGATGAAAGATATTGCTTTGTGGTGGATTCTGAGCAGCTCCTGTGTTTGTGAACAGAGTGAAATCTGGACATCGTAGTGATCCAGATCTAATGTCACTGGAACCAGCCGGCCTCGGCGACACGAGCTGTGACTAAACCTAAACGATACAACAAGGCGTGTGCCCTTGTTGCTGCTGCCAGGGATGTTTCCTCCACACCCGGCTACCTGCTTGTGTAATGTGATTTTTGTGATGCGCTCACTCACCTTGCCACCTGTCTGTCTCTGCTCTTCCCCACAGAACTCGATACGGCACAATCTGTCATTGAACAAGTGTTTTCTCAAAGTGCCTCGCTCCAAAGATGACCCAGGAAAGGTGAGACCTGAAGACGTTGTCTTTATTATGACTGCATGCAATTGTTAAATAAATGCCTATAGAGGATGTTAACCTCTGAGTAAGTATCCTGAATTGGCCAAATCCACGGTTACAGCATTTTTTGCGGTGCGCATCATGCCATCTCTGGTAGAAAAATGTAACCTTTGAATGGCTGCCAGGACTCTGACGGTCTGGAAATGCATGGAATGCTCGTAATCTATTACGAACCTCCCACCCCCACAGAAGTGCGTTTCAAATATAAGGAAAGACTAGTTTTTTGGACCAACGCAGACAGCAGATGTGGGTGATGAGGGAGAAAGTCTGGTAGAGATGGGACCGTAACGGGGTAGAAGTCAGGTCATTTCCAGACGTGTTTTCTCAAGGTGAGGCTGAACCCACCTCGTCTGCTCTCCGCTCAGCTCTCCAGTCTCTCTGCTCAGTAAAAGGATGTATAGTCCATGTTAATTTGACATTTAAATCTCAGTAGGACCACCTACATTCAGGACGATTTACTCCACAATCTCCGGTGACATCAACCTGATAAGTAGCATCCCCTGACAGACTGAGGAGGGAGCCTATAGGCCTGTATTTAATATGATGGTGTGCATAGGTCTAGCCATATGTAGCCTAACCCAGATATCATCCGTGCACTGTCAGAGCACACGGTACATATGCTTAGGGAACCGCACAAATAATTATACACACACACGCACACACGCACATATACACACACCAACACATGCATGAAGAGCTACGCCTAGCTGTGTAGAGGATGGGGACTGAATGCTAATTTCATGTTTTGCTGTAATCCTCTGATATTGACACTCCTGGGAGCTGCTCCACTAAATACAAAATAATCTATTGCTGTATGGATCCCATTCCAAATGCATGGCCAACATGCTCGCATCCTTAATGTTTAATTTGGAATTTTCCTCACTCCCTTCCCCCCCGAAGACAACTTCAAAGAGGCGCTAGCCGCTCTTGATATGTTGCATCAATATTGTAATGTGGCAGGAATATGAGAACTGCTGGTTGGATGAGATAGGAGAGTCATGTCGCTCTCTGTCTGTCTGTCTGTCTGTCTCTCTCTGAGATGGTGTAAGAGATGACAGTCGGTATTGTACGTACACACACACCTCGGAGGTAGAAAGGCAGCCTGTGAAGGCTACTCTTAGTAATCCTGGTTTTAATTGGTCTTGTGTCTCGACCAAGGATAACCGCCGTGCTCCTTTTTTTGTTTGTCTTGCCTCTATTTACATACAAAAGGGGAAGCGGATGACATAATTTATGGTGATGTATGAAAATGAGCTGCGTCATTTAGGGGAAGAGAACAGGTAGTGTACATCTGTTATCGGGATCTGGTTTTTTTATTATTGTTTTTTTTTTTTTTATTCTTTACAGCGGCCTTTGTTTTATAACTGCAGAGAATATCGTAGCTGTTGCTGCCCCAGACTCCAAGGATACACTCGGCTTGGCGTCGCTACAGTATATTGCAGTATATTTGTGAATAATTTAATGACTCTTTATATGTTTTTCTTTTTTCCTGCCAACTCTCTGGGGGCGGGTGTAGGGAAATGCAGAAACTCCGATCCCATGAGGGTTAACTTAAAGTGTTCTTCCCCCCCTAATTAAAAGACACACCATCCAGCCCGGCTTTGTTTGTGTGACACTTAATTTTAAAACATCTGTATCTGCACCTCTGCACTTAACCCCTGCAGTTTAAGAACGATACGTGGAGACGCCGTGTCTCTCTTTTCCATACGTTCGTCAGCGAAGGATCTCATGTAAAATGTGAGCTTGTTGTAATGAGGCTTCTTTCACTGTAGCCTACATCAATATGTGATGCTTCTTCATCTTATGTTGATTGTGCTGTGAGTTATTCTTGTCTCTGAGGAAAATGTTAATTGACCCCAAAGCCTCACACATATTAAAAGTTATAATTTTAACCCCCTGACAAATATAGGCCAACCCTGGGTTTTCATTTTAACAATCACAACAATGGTTTGTGTGTGTGTGCGCCGTGAAAATAACAGACTTAACAAGAGCAGGCCGTTGTGTGTGTGTGTGTGTGTGTGTGTGTGCCGCCGTTATTGTATAGATACGTGAGATACGGCTTGTTCTATGGCCTCGCCTGTTGTTCAGAGAATTTCTTATGGAAATATCAATTATTCTCTGTGCTAAGGAAGTAATTTTAAAGGTCCTGATCTCACTTTCTCTTGACAATTGAGATTTTATCGGGGGTCATATGAAATATTAAAAATAAATTCAGAACTTGCAGGGCCTTAGGGTGAAAATCTCATTTTTAACAACTGTAAGCGGCAGTCCTGTCGGCTTCGAGGAGGAGCACCATTGAAAAATAAATTAAATGGGGCCGAATGCAAAGATAAATAATGCAGCCTGGTTGTGGAATTACTAGCTGCAGCCCCAGAGCCAGCCCCAACTGTTCTCTCCTCGATTAGCCTTGCCCAGACCTTAGAAGACGGCAGCGCTGGCGTTTCCTCCATTCCTGGGCTGAGACTGTGGATCCTTCATCTCTGGCAAACAGCGCTCTGACTTCAGTACCTGAGGCTGAGGAAGTACAGCTTCAGGAAAGGCTTAGCATTTCACCACCGCCAGCTGCCCTCACCAGCCTCTCATTGAGGAACAGCCACAGAGGAGGAAAAGCCAAGCCTTTCTTGCTAACAAAGCCCTCCCACACACCGCACAAACTCTAAACACACAGCGATCAACTCATATAAATGCTCGGGCTGATAGGACGGACTTTAACGGAGCCAATGAAACTAGCATGTATGTTTCAGTGCTATAGAAAGATCTGAGTGGAAATGTCTCAATCCTGATTTTTTAAGCCTTTTTTTTAAATCTTTATTGGACAGTTTACAGTCAGGAGGCAGACAGGAGAGAAGGGAAACAGGGTCAGGGTACAGCAACAGGAGTCTGAGGCCCGACTCAAACCATCAACGTTATGTTTCACCAACAGAAGTCTCTAGATCCTGTGCAAACTTCCCACTAATGTCACATCAGAAAGCAGTCTGTTTCATCAGCTCACAGGTGTTTGTTCTGTCTGCAGGGCTCTTACTGGGCCATCGACACCAACCCAAAGGAGGACGCCTTGCCGACACGGCCAAAGAAGAGGCCGCGGTCTGGAGAGCGGGTGAGTCCGATGAGAGAAACCCGACCGTGTGCTGTTCTTCCTCCCTGATCTCTGCTAGATGTTTTTCTTCACCGTTACCTCTCTAATTCTGCCTCCGTTTTCTTCTCCTCTTGCCCTCCTTTCTCTCCTACTTTCTCTACCACATGCAGACATACGCATGCAAACCCGCTCACACACAGAGACTCAGTAGGAGTTCATATCCAGACTTTATGTAACTGCCTCTCCATGCTGCTGCGCTAGCCTGTCATGAAGTGGGCTCCTTATTAATAAACTATGCCCCAGGCAGCCATTACATACATTACATTTTGCACTCACTTTTTTTAACAAACATCAATTAATGCAGAACTGTGCGCACCGGCTATTCTGAGCGGGAGCTTTTGTCTTTAATTATGCATGAGTTTGGTCCAGCATTACGTACAGCTGTACAGGTTTTTAGTGAGCTGCTCAGATTGACCTGGCCCTTGGGCATCCCATCACAGCGGGCTCCTGTCTCCTCCTTCCCCACATTGTGGCTGACCAGAGGCTATGATGAGGAGAGATTCTCTTAAGCTGGCGAGGGAGACTCGTGCGCACACGCCGCACACAACAGCGTCTCCGCCGCACACGCACACGAGCGCAGAGACTTAAAATGCTGTTCGTGTAGTCGCCCTACAGCGTCAGAATACTATCACACTCATTCAACAAACTGCTTTGTTACTGCTGTGAGATGTTACATACAAGAGATGTGGAGGTACAGAAAGAGCACATTGTTTTTAATATGCAGCTCCGCCGACAGCTTTAGCCAAAGCCCTCCTCATGCCGTTGTGTTGGTTTGAGTGCAACACAAAAGAGTGAAGAGTGTGTTTTCTGTAGGACACATGCTCCGTGCTTCACCCCCCTCCCCCCCAGACGCCGCCTCCTGCCTACAAGGCATCCCATTAAGAGTCTCAGACATTGAAATTGAGAGTTTGTGAAATCTCATTTATGTTTATCATGAATTAAAAATGGAATTGTTGGCAGCCAATCCTCTTACAGTAAGCAGTTTTAGGAGACAGGCATGGCAGAGTTATCTCTCGCAACAGTGTGCTTTACTGCGAGACCGGGGCATGCATGTGTGTGCTTCATGTGTGCCGGGGTGGGAGGTGGAGGTGGGGGCTGTCTCCATCTCCTCAGAAAGCACTGTTCAAATGTGACCTAAATAAAGGTGTTGCTCCGTCATAAAACAATGGCTCAGGTTTTTTATTTTTGAGATCTCACAGATGGATGTGTGTCTAGCATGAGCAGAACATTTGTTACGAGCACAACACGGGTCGTTTCATGCAACCTGCAGAAGTAGGATCTTTACTAATTGGATTATGTTGACTTTTTTTTTTTCCTGTTCTGCCTCCACACCCCGCCCCCAACCCCCACAGGCTTCCACGCCGTACAGCCTGGAGTCAGAATCTTTGGGGATGGAGTGTATGATCTCTGGAAGTGCCTCTCCAACGCTGGCAATCAACACTGTGACTAACAAGGTACTACAGCCAGCCATCCAGCCTCCAGCTCCAACACACACCTGGCTACACTGCTGCACCCTGACCCCACCCACTTCTCCAACCACCTACAGCACTATTCCCCACAGAGAGAGGAGCACTCTTGTGGAGGGGAGATACGGGCACACACACGAACACACAAGCATATGCTCATGTGCCTAAAGCTTCTCTTCATTGCAACCCACACCAAAATACACAACTATCTGCCCTGCTGTGCCTCTTTCCTCTGCAACAACAGGCAGCTTGTTATCTTCGGCGCGGAAATACGATGCTCGCACCGATACTCGGCGTTCGCAACCCGATAGACCTTCCGCAGTCTCGTTCACAATTGCAACAGAATACTCGCCGCGCTACTCGGGGTGTTTGGATTCACACCTGTAGTGGAGGTCGACGCCCAGGGTTCCTCATGCTGCCGCCGCGGTGCAGGTGACCACCCCTGCTGCAGGCTCAGTCTGCTCTTAGTAACTTTCTCTTTTTTTTTTTTTAAATATCTGTAAAAGCCTGGAAACACTTGTACATCATAGAGCAAAGCTACAGGGACTGCTAGCTGTTAGCTGTGAGTGTGCCGCTCACTCTGAAATTTAAATAGGCTTTTTAACCTTAAGCTCTCATCCTCTGGGCCCAGTGGGGGCAGCTCTCAGGAGTACTTTTAAAAAGCCTACAAGAGTCGCTTATTCATTTGCTGCAAGCATTACAAAAAACGGTTTAACGTGAGCAGGGGTGCTCATAGGAAGGATGGGTGAGTGTGTGTGTGTGTGTGTGTGTGTGAGGCTACAGTCTGAGCGTATGTCGGCGTGTGCTATAACTTGTGCACACATGTATGGCAGAGTATGTTACAGGGTGTTTCAGCTTGTTGTGACGAGTGTTTCAGTGACAACTAGCTAGGGGCTGTTTCTGCGGAGAACAGAAACAGCAGCTTTTTGTGTTCCTTCAGCAGACAGATTCATGGGCCTGAACGTGGAGAACGATGACCCCCTTTCCTCCCTGATTGCTCCAAACTAGCGCTCTCCACAGCGCCAGCCTCCACCAGCAGCGACTGCATAATGATGTTAGGAGCTGACAGTTAAATCTGGACTCCTGCCACCAAATACCTCCAGTCAGATAACTTGGAAGAGCAACAAGCTGCAAACATTAAAATAGCACAAAACTCGTCTGCCGTGTGATTTCAGGAACTGATGAAAGGCAGCGCTGACTCGTCTCTTGTTGTTCATTTGGTTGTGACAAAAACTGTTACGGCGGCAAAGTGAGCACAAGACAAAGTAGGATAGCAACAGATCTGAGGCCCGAACTCCTCGGAGAGCTTGTTTCTCACTGTCTTACACTGTAAACACACGACAGGCCACGCCTCTTTCGGTGCAGTGTGCCAAGCCACAGGAATTCCCTCTCTGTTTTTCTCTCTCCCTTTTTCTATTCCAGTCTCTCTCCCTCATTCCCGCCTTCTCAGATAGACCAATGGGAGACGCTGGCAGGACGACTACTGAACCAGCAAGAATCGCTGTTCTCTGTCTCTCTTCTGTCGGACATTCCTCCCCAGATTGTACTCCCCCTCTCTGCTTTTTGTGCCTTTCTCACATAGACTCAGACTTTTCTTTCCCCCCACCAGAGCTTGTGTACCGAGGGCAGCCCCCAACGCTGGCGTGAATGTGATGAAACTTTGCCACTGGAGTGTGAGGTCGGAGGGAGAGAAGGGATTGTTGGAATTATGCTTCCTAGTGAATAGTCTGGCTCTTCACTCCTCCTCCTCCCGCTTCCTTCCCTCTTCCTCTGTCTGTTCAGTCCTGCATGCAGGGATTGTGCTGAACATTGGCTGGCATTGTTGGAGACACCTGGGCCAATCTTGCTTTGATTTCATAATCCATGTCTCATGCTCCAGATTAGGCCCCCATGTAAAAGACACCTCTGGCTTTTTACTTAATTCATTGCTAAGAATAGAACTCTGACTCGCTTGCCTGCTAGCCGTGCACAGTGTTTACTGTGGCGCTGCTGCTGCCTGTATGAGCATGCTCGCCTCTGTCTGTGTGTGTGTGTGTGTTATTCTACCTGTGTAGCTGTAGCAGTGTGTGTGTTGTATGTAGGTGCATGCTTCTGTGTATGTGGGTGAGATGCGACTGGGTGTTAGTCTGCTATGGCGTTTGCTTGAGTGGGTGTCTTCACTCTGGGGACTCAGGGGTCTGGGTAAACCACAGAGGAGTGAGGTTTTGAAATCATCACACTTTATGGTTGAGTAGAGTAAAAATAGATTGTGGTGAGAGACTTAAGGCTAAAAGCCTGTTTTATGACTTCATTACACATAACATTTATATTTCTGAGGCACGCTGTTTTTGATTAGCATTGTAGAGCTGATTTTGTAGACGTGCTTAAGCCTTCAGTCTTAGCTGCTCATTGAGTTCCCCTTCACGCTAATGAACACTGGAGCCAAGCCCACACTGAGTGGAGGAAGGCTAGAGTTGCCTAATGAGCTTCTCTTACTCCCCCCCTGTCCTCCTCTCCCTCCGCCTCACCCCTCTTCCTTTAACAGCGTTGCCTGGATTCAGCATTTGTGCTTTCAGGTTCTTACAGTTGCGATGTTTCCATCCCATTCTGCCCGTGCTGCAGCCGATCTGGCTTAGCATGATGGGACGCTCTCCATCTGCATCCCGGATTCGAACCGGCGCGATACCCATTCGGCCAATCAGTCAGAGCGGAGAGGACGGTCAGGGCTGCCTGAGCTTCCTCCGTCCTCGCGGCCTCGGTGGTAACACGCTGCGGCTCAACGGAGAGACAAGAGGCTTCAGTCCACTGCTGCTGCTGAGAGGCAGGGTGCTGGGCAGGGCAGGGCCACGCTGCTGCCTGAAGGCTGCTGCTACTGCTGTCTCATTGTGCTGAGCACAGAGCCCACTCTGTTCCACTCACAGTGATGAGCAGAAGCCACCATGCTGCACTCAGTCATGGACCAGCACACATACATGAGCACACACAGACCTCAGAATGCCAGGCCTTCTTCCCTGCAACACCGTCGTCAGTGCATTGCTGCCATTCCTTTCTCACAAACTGAACCTCAGCACATGGGCTATTCTCTGTGGGTATCATTATATTCATTATCTGGATTGTTCTTCTTACTATTGCCCTAATTGTCTGACGGCGCACTTTATTTGGGGAGGGTGGGAGGCCTGAACCCTGTTAGACGATAATTAAGATTGTCGTCCTGAAGTGCTTCGGCTAGTTTCGCTCCTACATTGAAAGGTCAGTGTCTCGGCTGCACTGGAATCCTTTGTTAGCTGTCCCAAACGGATTTGCGCTTGGTGAGCAGATGTGGCTGACATCGCCAGTAGTGTGACCTTTAGTGACGGGAATGTCTCAGCTGTCTCCAGACCCCTCTACACATTCAGATGGAAGCCCTCAGTGGCCGTGGAGGCTGTTGAGCGGCACACCGTGTGTCTCCCACACACACTCAGCCAAATGAAAAACTGCTCTGCTTTCATGACATGTCATTACATGCAGCATACACACATCCAAAGCGTTTCCATTTCTATGTGAAATCGTCTTATTTCATCAGATACCAACATTACCTTTCTTACACATTTTGTCCGAGGAGCGATGACACGCTCTACCTTCCACAGGAGCACACACGGCATTGATAACAGTAATTAGTGTGCGTTTCTGAGAAATGAAAGCTAATGCAGCACATGTATGTGTTTCAGGTGGCGTTATACAACACAGACCAGGAAGGGAGCGATAGTCCAAGAAGCAGCCTTAACAACAGCCTGTCTGATCAGAGTCTGGCCTCTGTCAATCTCAACAGCGTGGGCAGTGTGCACAGCTATACACCGGTAAGAACAAGGACGCGCTTTCAATTGGTTATAACTCTGCAGTGATGAGTGTATTTCAGAGGTCTTTGCTGATCTGAAACCCTGGACTTAATGTGAAATGTGCGCTTAGAAAATCTACCCAAATCCAGCACGCATAAAATAACTTTGAAGAGCAGACACCGAACCGAAAGGACCCCGAGGACGATGACCTCAGCCTGAAGTGACCTGAGGACGGTTAGAGGTTATCTGGTGACTGAAACGGACCCAAAACGAGGGAGAACAGCTGCAGCAGCATGAAGAGCTACAGCAGAGCAGCCTGTAGCTGGAAAGAAAACGGAGCACGATATCTTTCCCTGCACTCACACCTTCCATCTGGTATCGAAAAAATGATGCACCACGCGATGGAAGCTCACAGAGCAGAGTCCTAGCCGACACAGGTAGAGCGAGTGTAGCTTAGCTGTGTCTTGGTTAGGCTGATCTGAATGAACACCTCTGGTTTATTTCCAGCTATTAATCTGCATCGTGCGCTGGTACAATCACAACACAATGAAGGTGCCAGTGCAGCGTTCTGGTTGCCAAATACACTATGCCCCTGCTGCTGTGGGAAGACCGAATAGGGTGGAAGGATGGTATTTTTGGTTTCTAGGTACGCTTCAGCTCGTGACTGTCTCTTACGTTGATATTTATAACAGGATATTTATATATATTTGGTGAAGCTGTTGTTCTTTTTGAGCATTTAGCACTGAAGTCAAATGATAAATTCCTATTTTAGCAACATTTTTCCAGCCCTGGGGGAGCCACAGTCGCTAAAATGAATGAAAATGAACCACTGCCAGACTTAGAAAGTGTACTGTATCCCATATTTCATCTGATCAGAGGGCCCCAGGAGGCTTTCTTCAGAGGAGCCAGCCGCAGACAGTAATAGACCGAGGTTCAGAATGGACATGAGCTGGAGTACAACATCAGGAAGGGGGTTAAGGGAAACAGAGAAAAATGTGCACGCTCCTGGAAGCCAGACAAAGAGAAGCGCTTCTTCTGATGTCCTCCCACCAGAGATGCCCCCTCTTTGGTGTGGTCCTCCTGCATCCTAGAGTGCTCCCTGCTCCAGGCGCTGGGCATCGATCGGCTCAGCCTGATGGATGTGCTCTCTCTCTCTCTCTCGCAGTCAAAGCAGCAGCTCGCAGTAAACACTTTGGCTTTATTATCACCTCTTCGCTCTTACCCAAGCCGGTCTGCGAGCCGTGCACTTCAGCAGCCTGCCCACAAATTGGACGAGGAAGATGTTATGATCAAAAATTGGACGTGACCTCTCTTGTAACGCGGCCCCACAGTGCACGCGGGTCAGCTCCTACTTTGTGAAATAGCAATCGCTGCCCTGGCTGCGGTGCGTCTCGTAGACAGACTGGTTGCTGGAGGGAGCGCTGATTGCTGCCACACACCCAGGGGCAGTGCATAACATTGGCTGCCCACACACATGCATGGATAAAATGGCTGCTTATTTGTACAAGGTATTGCTATTGATTTTGTTTTAAATACATTTTGCTTAGCCACCCGAGTATTGGCTTTGTGTCCATTCCAGTTGCTCTCTTAATGCTGTGCGAGCCGAGGCAGCGAGCGCTGACCTGCTGTTATTGTTTGTGTAATTCTTCTGTATGTGTTGTGTGACGGACACCTTGTCAGACAGAAACGAACACAGTCCCTCCTCAGAACAATCACATGTTTGGCGATACGTCTTCTGGAGCTCATGTGTTTTCTTTCTTTTGTGGCTCCATGACCAGATGAGCGCGGCAGGTATCTGAGAACTGTGTATTATTCATGTGCTTGTTTAAACATCACAGCTCGCTCCTCTTAGCATCGGTAGCCCCGTAGTCTGTGGTCCGCTTGTAGCCCAGCTCCAGCCAGTCTACTTTCACGAATTAAACATTCAACACAGTCGTAATCTGCTCCGTTTTGTGAAACTGTTCGTCTCCCCAGGTGACCAGCCACCCAGAGCCTGTGTCCCAGTCTCTGAGCCTCCAGCAGCCCCCCCAGTCCCAGTACAACATGCCAGACAGGGACAAGCAGCTCCTGTTTTCAGAATTTGAAGATCTCAGTGCCTCCTTCCGCAGCCTTTACAAGTCTGTTTTTGAGCAGTCCTTCAGCCAACAAGGTGAGTGGCCTCACGGGAGCGTCGAGTGGAAACCTAATCGAGAGCCTAAGCTTCACTTATCAAGGAACAGGATGATTCTCACAACGATTTTCCTAATGTGGGTTTGTTCTTAACAGCGAGGACTATGGAGAGTCTTTAGGCACTAATGAGGTTTACTAAGAAGCGAGCAGGTATTGGACAGGCTGACTAGCCCGTAGTGCAGATCTGTGCTGAGGGTGTTCGTGATCTTTTGCCAGAGAAATGCAGAAAAGATCTCGTTTTACATTCAAAAGCCGAGTCTCAGAGTTCATGTCATACATATTTTATTAAAGGATGCAAAGAGATGTTACTGCATTTATTTTATGGTTAATTTCCTGCTTTATATTTTTCACATTACATGAAAGTTATCTGTCTCTCATCACGTTGGAGATGTTTGCTGCGTTTCATCAGCCGAGTGGAGGAGGAGTGTATAGGCAGCGAGTCCTCCGTAAAGCTGCAGGATTTGTAGTTCATTTGTCATAATGATGGGGACTTTGTTTCATATAATGCACGGTGTGGATGGAGCACAGCTTTCCAAAATGATGAGTCCCTGCAGAACAAAAAGCAGTTTTGCTTGTAATCTGATTGACTGATAAACATGGAGCACTTGACAAGTGAGTTACGAGCAAAGTCGACGGAGCTTTCTGTGTATAACCTACTTTCACAAATCAAATGCATTTCATGCTAATGTTTTCAAAGAGTTCCTCTCCTTTAATCTATCATCTATGTTTCATTAGTTGAAAGTTGTTACCTTTTTTATGCGCATAAAAGTGAAATCTCTTAGTCAGACAAGCTCTAGCAATTAAAAAGCGTAAATAATCGAGCTAGAGGATTTCACACTCTGCCGCTGTAGACAGTGAGCTAATTCACTGGCTTTGATAATAGGTAATGAGCTCGCATTATTATTCTGGTGCCGCGTTAATTGCTTTCTGTATTTCCCTAGTTGGACAATGGGCTTTCTGTGCCGATAAGAGATGCACCTTTGTCACCCCTGCAGTGAGTGTTACGTGCCGATTGTGGAGGTGCAGGGCTGGAGTCAGCTCTAAAAGCACTCCAGTGAAATAGGTTTACTGTGCCAAAGCTGTGAAGGACAGGGCCTCTTAAGACCACTCCCCGCCACTCAGATGATTGCAGTTGGGTGTGCAGATGTTCATGCGCCAGTCGTGTCTGTTTAAAAAGCCAGGCAGCAGCGTAGCAGCAGCGGCAGCAGCAGCACGGCGATTTTGTCAAAGACAATCCAGGGCTGTGTAGCTGGAGAGGAGAGACAACGGCAACTCGAGCTCGCCAACCTTAGAATCACAACCGATGGATGCTGAGTCATTCTCTGATACGACAAAATGGCAGCTGGTCTGTCTCAAGTGTAGAACTACTTAAACAAGGGAGGCCCACATCCCATTACTGTAAGATGTTAGGATAGATGACCTCAAGTAGCTGCCCTGCACTTATTCAGCTCATCCTCAAACCACGTGAGTGCGTCTGTGTCGGACTTAATCGTCTCCTCTCCACAGCTGAAGATATTATCATTTAATTTGTCAAATATTTTTAGATGCAGTGATTCCCAGGGCCCAAGGTGACGTCTACAAGTAGCTGTTTCTGTTACAGCGAGTGATCCAAAACCCAAATATATGCAGTTTATAAGAAACTGAGGAAGGAAGCAAACGGTCACACGTGAGAAGTTGGAACGAGTGAATGTTGGCACCTTTGCTTTCAAAATGATCAGCTGATAGACGGATTAAACTATTCTGATTATTTGTTTAAGCTAACCACCGGGCCACTTCCTCGTTCCAGCTCCCTCACTGTGGGTACTGATTTCATTTAAAGCTGATGATTGTTTTTAGCTGTCGGTTAGACGACGCCGAGCATTTGAAGATGTCACTTTGAGCTCCGAAATGTTTTCTGACATTTAATGGAAAAAAAAAACAACAACTCATTAATTAATCAAGAAAGTAATCTGTAGATGTTTGCATAATAATTGTAAGTTGCATCAAAATGTTTGCATAATTTTCTGTGTGTAAGTGACATTTCTTTCCAGCGCTCTGACAGCTCCGTGTTTTGTTTCCAGGTCTGATGGGCATACCGTCAGATTCCTCCCAGCAGACCCACACCTCCTGCTCCTATCAGCACTCCCCCAGTGGCACCATTAGCACTCAGAACAGTCTGTCAAACAACCAACCCAACAGCCACCCCAACAGCCACTCCGCCAACAGTGGCCAAGTGCCCCTGTCCCATCCCGCCCAGGCCCACCCCGGCCACGGCTCCCCCCACGCACAGCACCTCCCGCAGCACGGCGGCCCCCACAACCAACACAACCAACACAGCCAACACGCCCAGCACAGCCAACACAGTCAGCACCCACAGCACCCACAGCACCAACAGCACCCCCAGCACGCTGCGCACCCCCAGCACGGGCAGCACCCATCGCAGCACCCGTCCCACGGCCAGCACCCACAGCAGCACACGCCACACCCCTCCCAACACTCGCAGCACAGCCAGCACCCTGCTCAGCACGGACAGCAGCACCAGAGCCTCTCCCACCAGCCCCATCCTACCCAGCAACAGATGGCCTGCAACACAGGTAAGACCCTCTGTCTGGCGCCGTGCTCCTGTGGACCGGCGTCGCCTCGTGTTCTTGTTCCTCTTCATCCTGTCCATCACACACGTGAACCGGATCGGCCATGACGCGCTCGCCGCTGAATGTGGCTTCACGTCGGTTCTCATTCTGTAGCCATAAAGCACCATTGTTGTTGTTTTAAGTGCTAAACGGTAAATCATCATCTGATTTGTTATATGTGCTGTTGAGAACAAAGCACCACTGGAGCCAGTGACTTCAGCGGCTTTGTGGAGTCGCCTGGCTCCTCCTAGTGGCCGCACCGCAGTACTGCAGCCTGATAAATGTTTTATTTGGTGCTACCTTCTCATTCATTTGACACCACAAGACTGCCTGCACAGCTATAAAAATGTGACCACAATGGAAATGCATCGTCTGACCTTATTGCCTAAATCACAGTAAAAAAAAACAAAACAAACAGTTGCAGCAATTATTGTGCAATGGCCCGTAAATGATGTAATTAGGGATAAATCTGTATTTGTCCCAGGAGTCAACTTGGCACTAGAACCAAATTAGCAGCAGAATCTCGTCTGGTATCTTGTAATGTTACAGATAGTATGCTGTGTGTGTGTTGCAGGTTTACTGTCTGACTGGTACCCAAATCTGGATGCACTGAAAGAAAGCTGTCGTATTGCTAGCAGCTATAACTGGGCCGATGTCGACCTTTCACCTTTCCAAGGTGCGGTTTGGACGCCACAAGCAGATCTCACTGCACTGACAACTGTTTTCTTAGCTGTCCAGCGTAAACATGTTCCAGTGTTCTCCGTCAGGTTTACCTCCATCAGAGGAGAAAAACATTTAAGGCTGATAGTACAGTACTGCCCCAGCTTTTGATTGAGTGCTGAAGTGTTGACACTGTGGAGTTGATTACGAGTTTAATTAAACTGAGCTCTTCAATTAAATAACACTGCCTTCAAGTTTAATTACCAAAACACCGAGCTCAGCAGGTCAGTTTATCCAATTACAGTCTAGGATTGCAAGGTAGGATGTTTTTTAAATATCACCCACTGAAGGTTACTGACATAATGAATATATATTGCAACCAAGTTTTTGCTTCATGTTTGTAAATTAGTTTCTCACGTAATAGATTTCTCTTCTGTGGACAGTCAGCTGGTGCAGATTCATACATTTCATTGTCACGAAAGCATCTTAGCGGTGAGAGCAGCCGTCGCCGGCGCTGACAGTCGCTGTGCTCTTTGTGTGTTTTAATGTGTGTTTTATGCTCCCAAGGATTGAGAGAGAGCATGAGACAAGCAGAGCTGAACAACTGGTCTCTGGAACCCACCCAGATCGCAGACCTCTGCTCATCCATCAACCAGTTCTTTGCCCGCACCGGCGTGATCCAGCCACAGGGGGCAGTGCAGTCTCCTGTCTGCCACGGCTCCATGCACACCAACAAACCCAGCCAGCACCTCAACACAGGTAAACCGCCTCTGCTTTGCCCGAGAATGTCGCTCAGGTCGCATTATGATGGTGGGGGGGGTGTTTAAAGATGGCTGCTGTCTCTTTTAAAACAGTTAAAACAGGTTAAAGTGATAATTACGTGATCAAACAGTCGTCACGTCCTACATCCAGTGTGTCCTGCAGGATTTTGGCCTTTGGCTGTTTGGTTTAATTTAGTTTCTTTCTTTATTGTTTGTCAAAAGTACAGAATATAAATGTGAACTGCAATAATAATAATTATTATTATTATTAGCAGTAGTAGTATTATCATTAGTATTATTTTATGTCTTTACATTATATACTCAGTGAGCTGTTGAATTGCCCCAAGAGGACAAATACAGTTAATTGAATTAAAGAGGGCTGCAGGTGTCTCGGTGGTTAGCACCGTGGCCTCACAGCTAGAAGGTCGCCGGTTGGCGTCCCGGTGAGGACACCCGGGATCTTCCTGCGTGGAGTCTCCATGTTCTCCCCGTGCAGCGTGGGTTCTCTCCGGGTTCTCCGGCTTCCTCCCACAGTCCAGAAACATGCTGAGGTTAATTGGTGATTGTAAATTGTCCGTAGGTGTGAATGTGAGTGTGCTTGGTTGTCTGTCTCTAAGTGTAGCCCTGTGATAGACTGGTTACCTGTCCAGGTGAACCTGCCTTCACCCTGAGTCAGCTGGGATAGGCTCCAGCCCCCCCATGACCCTGGTGAGGATTAAGGTGTAGAGATGAGGGATGATACATTTGTCTACCTTCAGTTCCTTCCTGTGAGGACAAACATATGTCCCGTCCGTTCCCTCCTTTAAAAACATGTTTACTGTTGTTATGAACAGAGTAGGTGGTCCAGTTCAGTGTCTGAATCCTTTTCACTGCCCTGAGGATGCTAAACTATACAGTAAACTCTAAAGAGGAGGCAAAGATGAGAGGAAAACTTGACTAAAATCTTCATCGGGGTGGAAGTCACTCCTGAAACACTATCAGCCAACAGTGTCTCTTATTCACAAGCTGCAGAACTTAGAGATTTATAGATGACTGACTGTTTACAGGAGCCACGGTGCAGCTGTAGCAGCATCACCTTCCACCTGTGTGCCTTTACAACAAGCTCAGAGACTCGCTGTGGTAGAATGAGAGAGTTACAAGGCACAGCCACTGCTCTACACACTGATGATTGATAGAGGTTTAAAATGGAGTTTTGATTGTCTCACCAGGAAATCTCTACATGGACACCAGACAGAGCATGTCCATGATGGGCCCTCCAGGGTATCCCCACATGCCCCCGATGAGCAGTGCAGGACCCACCATGACAGGTAGCAGCTATGCTAACAGCTAATACGTCTTATGCACAAACCCGCTGCATCTTCTATGTCTGAGTAGCAGCTGGCTAAACTCTCTGTGTCTCTGCAGGACATCATGCACAGATGAACCAGCAGCACATGATACCCCCCAGAAACTTCCAGATGCATCGCATGCCAGCCGACGACATCCAGGATGACTTTGACTGGGACTCCATCGTCTAGCCCCCCAGACCTCCTTTTTTTTTTTTTGCAAACAAACGGGAGCGAGGAGAGGAGGTGGAAGCCGGGGGAAGCCAGGCTGAGCTGAAAGGCCGCAGGTGGAGGAGGCCGCTGTGGGTGGGATGCAGAAGAACATTCGACAAGCTTTGGAGAAACACAGACTTCAGAGTCCTGACAATTTTACAAAACATACGTAGAAGATGTTACTTTGAAGACAATCATATTTAGTCGGACATGTCAAAGTGATCGCTTACAGACTTGTCCAGAGACAACACATTCACGTCTAAACCACATGCTCCTCAGCTCCTCAGCTCCTCAGCTCCTCAGCTCCTCAGCTCCTCAGCCAGCCCTCTCCCCAGCCCTAGCGAGCAGCCTTCCAAAGCCCCTCCCCCCCAGACCCCTGCTCCGTAACCGTTATGTGATTTGAGCGACGTGTTCAGCTTGTAATTCTCGTGTTGACATTGGCATCAGCTGCCTCTTGGATGAGTTTATCTCTCTCTTTTTTAAAATTAGGTTTGTTTTTTTTTTGTTTTTTTATTTTCAGAAGCACAGGCCGTCTCTGTGAGTAATGTGATGGTGCTCGTTGGTCACTCTTTGGGAGGACGTGGGCCCCGCTGCGGCTGAATGGGTGGTGAAGTTAGGTTTACACAAACTGAGGTTCTGAACAGGGTGTTAGATGTTTAAGCAGGCTTGATGTTCAACAGAGAGAGATTTAAATGGCCGACCGGTGATCGGGCTCAGACCAGCTGGTGGAGCAGCTTCCTCTCTAAGTTCTCCGTCTCAAGCACTTACAGGTGGATCAGTGTGATGAGCAGAAGATGATCGCAGGGAAGTCGGGCTTTATTTGAATCCATTCAACCCAAAGTAACGTTAGCTTTAGGTTCTCCATGTGCACCGTGTGGCTGATCAGCAGGTTTGGGTGACTATTGGTCGTTAAACAGGATCATTCAGAAACAGTTAATTAATCTGCAACAGAGTCTGACTGAGGAGGTGTTTTTGGCCGATCTGAACTGATTCTTTACCGTTATCTATACCAGCCATTAAATACCAAGGAGCTGCAGCACACCAATGTTAGAGACATGTCTGAGGTCTTTGGAATAATTCTGAATTATCTGATTGGACGTCACAGTTCTTTAAACAAACAAATGAAAGAGTGAAATGTTGGTTGTTGATGTAAACAAGGCCTCAAAGCTCCAACATTGGTTTGGTTCAATGATACGATTTTGACATTTCCGGGGATCTTTCTTCACCTTTCGTAAACAGGAAGCAGCGACCGAGGAGGAAACGGGTCGCTGAGCTCTGTTTAGAAGAACCCGGTGTCTGGTTCTGACTTTGGTTAACGATCAATAGAACTCACACACGTTCTGAACCTTCTCTTTGCAGCGGCCGGGTTCTCACTGCGAGTTTCTCTCGTTTAAAGAACGAGTTGCCTCCAAATTGTGGCGCCGCCGTGCATCACAGGAAGCTCGTGGCGTTTGTCACGTCTGAATGATGGAGATCCGATTCTGTTTCTGAACTGCCCAACGTTTTGTTGTGATAGATAGCGTAAGATTCTGCTCTTATACAATCATAACAGAATGAGAAATGTGACTCATTATACAGTACATACAGTGTGTGTGTGTGTCGGACATATGGTGTGTGTGTGTGAGTGTGTGTGTGTGTGTGAGTGTGTGTGAGTGTGTGTGAGTGTGTGTGAGTGTGTGAGTGTGTGGTTGGGTTTTATTGTAATTTTAGGGCTATGATTGATTGCTGCAATCATCTCTATGCTATCTATGAGCACAAAAGCAGATGCACACAGTGATTAAAGACTAGATTTTGGTGGGAAGGGTTTCTGAAGCACAGACCGGGAGCTGAGTGGTTCTGGAAACCTGTCCTCTGTGTCCTGTAACTAGTGGCTCGTCGATCAGACAGGTGCTGAACTCCAGAGACACTATGTTCAAAAAACCCCAACAAATCAGCCCTTTGCACACCTCCACTTTTTGTTTACTTTTAAAATGCAAAGCACCTCCTGGATCTAGAAGCTAATCGCACATGCTAACTCCGTTCTTCATTCTCTGGCTCATCATTTCACTCACGTCTAGACGTCTGAAGCTTCGTCCACCGCCGAGCAGCTTCTCTCTGCCGATCGGCGTACGGCGCTATGACGCCGTGTGTCACCGTTAAAAGGAATAGTTCTGTATTTTGGGAAATCTCTGAGAGGCTGCTAACCCTCATGTCTGCATGGTTCGTATGAGGCTGGAAACATCTCAACCGTCTCCGTCCAAACATGAACATGTTCTCCACTGATGTGCAGTTTATCTTCTCGTGTTCTTCACCAAACAAACACAGACAGCAGCTGTTTACCTGCAGCAGAGTTTGGTCTAAAGGCCAAAAAAAAGAAAAGAGGATAAAAGTCTTTATCCGTCCTGCTGTGGGGTCCGTTCACTCTGCTGCCACCTGTTTATGAGCCTTCGTTTAGTCCAGTCCAACAGGTTGTCTCCATCAGCTCTCACACGTGTAACGTCAGTCGTAGCTGACGACGTTTCTGTTCAAGTGAAATATGTTTTGATCTGAAATCAATAATGGAGACAACAACATGAGAAATAAGGTGGTTGAAAGTAAGCTGCGACTTGTCGCTCCGACCCTTTCTGTGGTTCTATCGGACGTGAAGCGTTAACCTCAAGCAAAAAACAACAAAACAAACCCCCCGTTACAGTGTTGTCTGAATCAATCAACATGTTTTAAACAGAATGTTTGTGTCCTGCAGTTTCCAGTCTTTGCTTCACCGTCCAGACATGAGCGACGCGTTCATCTCAGCGAAGACGTCCGACATTTTTCAAATTAACCCAAAATTTCTAACGATCTCTTTGAGAAGATCGAGCTGCGAGGGGTCCAGCAGTTCTGGTTTCATACTGGGATGACAATCATGGATCCTTTGGTTTGATGATAACATGTTGTGATTGTGAGAAAAGGCACTTTTGAGTCTCACGTGGTTTTTTATTGGTGACCCATAACTCTGAACCAGAACCAGCCCAGTTTTATACGGAGGTCTTCTGTTCAGCTGTCCAGAGCTGCACTGTGCAGAACAACTGACGACACTGCCGCTCATTTTTAAATACTTTCACTTTGTTTTTAAATCCCTGCCAATCACACGTGTCCACTTCTGCTTCTGTCTCGCCGTGTGTCGTCTGTCTTCGTTTATCGAATGTCTCACCTGTGGATGTCAGCGGTGACTCTGTAAGTGTTGCTCACCTGCCGGGTTTCACAATCAGACAGAACGCTCAGTGAGCTGAGTTCAACCAAATCGGGACTTTTGGGTGAGCGCGGGCCAAAGGACTGCAGATAAAGGAGAGCCGGTGTGTGTTAATGAGGACTCTAAGGACTAGAGAGCGAGCTGCGAGTCCTCGGTGGAGCTCTCCTGCTCTTCCAGGTGAAGACTGAGCACACGTATGAGCACATCGGCCCACAGGGATGGAAGGTCTGAGCACACACGTGTGGCTAAAAGGGAAAAAGGTGACGACAATGACTGGATCACAATCACGGTTTTACATCATGTCTCTGTGAGTGTGTGTGTGTGTTCGAGTGTGTGTGTGTGAGTGTGTGTGCTTGTGGGAGGTTAATTTTTTTTTTTTCCAGATGACAATTTTAAATACCGCTGAACATGTACCTGCCAGAGAGATTATTATTATTATTATTAGGGGATTAAAAAAAGAAAAAAAGATGAAAAAAAGAAGCCTTGTTACAATATGGGAGAGAACTGCCAACATCTACTGCTGATCGGGGCCTGTTTTATTCAGTGCTGGTGTGTTGTTGTGCTTGTACATATGTGTCTTTTCAATCATCCCTTTTTTTCCTCTTGGGGGTGGGGTATCAAGGCAGAGGGTGGGTCTCATCCACGGACGAGAGGAGGGGAAAAGAATAGAGTATTTTGTTATTGTCCAATCAGAGGGTGACAGTATGTATATATCTATATTGTATATATGTGATGAAAACGCGTTGGCTTTTTGTGTGACACTACCTTTTACCTGTACTATGGTTCTACATTCAGTGTTTCAGTGTTGATAATATATATTTGGTTTGTGTTTTATTTTTCAGTTTGTTTTTTTTGATTTCGTCTTTGTCATTTCTTGTAATTTTTTTCTCCTATTTGTCCTTTTTTGTTTTTTTTTTGTCGTTTATTGCACGGTTTATTACTTTTGTTGTCCGATGAGGTGACACAGCTACTCTTTGTATTCGTTTAGTGCTGTAAAATAACTCTCAAGTGTTATTAGAATTGTCGATACCACCGCCCGCCCCACCCCCTTCCCCAATATGCATGAATGGCACTTAAAGAAATAAAATATGGTAACTTCACTGTGGAATAATGTGCTGTTTGAGCTTTCTTACTGGAGACGTAGGCGACTAGGAAATGGAGTTATCATCATCCACAGAGAGCCGACTTGTGTTTATCAGAATCTGAGCAAAAAGGAGAGAAATTCACAGATGATATAAGCAACGAGCATGAAACACATCCCTCCTATTCTCTACGTATGAGCTGCTTCACATGTATATTTTAAAACATACTGGACCCCTCAATCTAAATTGGTTTCCTGCCGTCACCCTCCTTTGTTCTGAACGCTGACCCTCTTCTAGCAGCTCGTCGGCTCCTACAGCCTTTATTGTAACCACGACGAGGTGGTAAATACCAAATATTATTACCTTTAAATAATATAAATACCCACGACTCCCACTTTTAAAAGCACAGAAACTTCTTATCACTGATACAGCCCCTAACACAACCACCGGAGAGTCGTCCACGCCGCCAGCGGTTTAATTTGTGCAGAGGGGAATACGCCCTGTGAACTGATGCGTGGCGAAGTTTAATATTCGTTCGAGCTCTACTTCAGTTAATGGAAGTATTAAAAGCCAGTATATCCTTTCATCAGTTTAAGATAGGGTAAATATTTAATGTGCTGGAGGAGCTGCTGCCTTCACAGAGCAAAGGCCTTTATTTACGTCTCACAAAATGAATCCAGCTCCTGCTGGAAGAACGTACGAGCATCTTTCTCACCGTTACAGGAGGGAACGAGGTTTTTGTGTTGCTTAGAAACAGCCGAGTGGCTCCAGATAACTTCTTCTTAAAACAGGGATTCGCTGGTTTCCTATTTAACTTCTTTCTAGGTGGTGACCGGTGACAGAGGAATGCCTGCTTGTGAAAGACACGCATGTGATCGTATCTCTGGAGGTTCCTCTGGTCCCTCCCTGCAGCTCCATATGGCGTGACACTTCTCAACATGTGTCCACGCTGCACGAGGGCCTCACCCTGCAGGATATTCGTTTTCAGCGGCCCGGCCGAGGCACTGGAGCTATTAGGAGACGCTGAACTCAGACGTAGAAGGACTCTGAGAAGACGGACATGATGTTCAAACGCTGCTCTCTGCTGCTGCTGGTCCTGCTCTTGGACGTCCAGCTGTACTCGGCAGCACCGATACGTAAGACATGCGTTTCCTCTGAACTCTGTTGGTTGTGCTCAGAGCAGATTAATGAATGTGGGGTTCTGATGACAATTAAATGATGCAGAATTACGTCAAAGCTCCTGAAACTATGAGGCTGGTAATAATAGGCAAATGGACCTGAACACAGCTTAGACACAATATTTATAAAAATATAGGACATGAGCACATTGACTGAATTCACTGTTATAATATTTACAGCTAGTTGAGAATCTGCTGAATCAACATTTCATCAGTATTTGTTGATTTATGAACGCATGAATGGACCGACTTGATTCAGAAGATATTATGTTATTATATATTTAGTTTATTTTATATATTACAGAAGTTTGCAGATGTTGTTTAATCAGGACAAAGTCTGATTTTACCGAACAGGCAGCTCATGAGTCTGAAATGCTGCTTTAGATATTTTCTATCTGTGAACAAACTGAGACTAAAACCCCTCAGATGTGATTAACAGCCGCGCTTTTCTCAAAATACTTTCACGGCCGGTTTAAATGTTAGCATGTCAGAGGTTTGGACTAAACTTGGGCTGCTGTAGGACCTCCACGGCGCTGAAGATGGTTCTGACTGTTACGCAATCTGCCATCATTAAATCCGACACCGTTTTTCAGAACAGAACACTGAGCGGACTTTGTGGGAAACGGCTTTGTCAGACTCCAGAGCCTTTAAATCCAGTACGTCACATGTTTGTGATTAAAGTTTTGAACCCAATCAATAAATTCCTCTCTGCAATAATTCTACAGTTTTATTCAGCTTTTGTCCAAAGCGACGTCCATCTGAGAGCAGAAACAGAACCAGCAAGGTTCTGGTCAGGAGGAACCAACCTGGATCAGAGCCATAGAACAAGCTCCAGGGTGATGCTGATTTCTTTCTACTGCAGACAAAGACAAACAGACTGTTTGGCCATTTTTAGAACTTCCAACATAAACGTCCTTCATAAACTGTGACACTGTGTTAATTAAAACATTCTTTCTTTGACTAACTCAGAGTTCTAAACGACCAGTAAATCACTGAGCATCTAACTCCTGTTGCAGCTGCTGACGTGGTTCAGCCTCCTGCTGCTGATCCAGAACCAGGTCCAGAGGAAGTCACACCTGTAGAGGAGGAAGCATCGGTTCAGGAGAAACACATTCCAGCTGCTGGAGGGGAAACAGCTCCGTCTCCCGAGGAACCGCCAGCTGAGGAAGTCATTCCAGTTGTTGAAAAAGAACCAGAACCAGTCCCCGCTGGAGATCCAGATGAAGCCGTATCTCAATCTGAAGCTCCACAGGAGGAACCTGTTCCTGTAGTGGTTGCTTCTGAAGAGGCATCCCTGGATGAAGCTCCAGTGGTTGCTCCAGCAGACAG
>NW_007577745.1:751344-756971 GCF_000690725.1 Stegastes partitus | reverse complement strand
TTATTCCTGCTGCTGCTTCAGAAGATCAGACTTCAGAGGACAATGCAGACCCAGATGAACCTCCTCCCAGTACACCAGAAGAAGAAATATCTGTTATCCTCATCCCAGCAGAACCTGAAACAGAAGATCAGACAGAACCTGCAGAAGAGGAAACAGCACCAGAAGAGGATCCTGCTGTTATTGTTCCTGTAGACTCTGCTGAAGAGGAACAAGAGACAGCTGAAGAAGAGGAACCTCCAGAGGAAGAAGAAGAAGCATTGCTCCCCATAGAACTGGAAGAAAACGTTGAGGAAGACCTCGCCACTGATGAAGAACATGAAGAAGAATCTGTTGTCGTCTTTCCTGCAGAGCGTGAGACTGAAGAGGAAGGTGAAGCTGCTGCAGAGGAGACGACACCAGAAGAGTCACCTGGAGATGATCTGGTTGTCCTTGTTCCTTTGAATCCAGGTGAGGAAGATCTGGAACAGGAGCTTCTAGAAGAATCGGTCCTCGTAGATTCTCCAGAAGAACCAGAAGAAGAAGCAGCTGCTCCTGAAACTGACAGCGTTGCTCAGGAGGTTCCTGTGCCAGTAGCTGTGGAGGAAGACACCGAAGAAGATCCTGCAACTAATGAAGAAACTCTCCCAAGTTCTCCAGAAGAAGACGAATCTCTTGTCCTCGTTCCAGTAGAGCCTGAGACAGAAGGTGAGGAGCAGGTAGAACCAGTCCCAGAAGAACCTGCTGTCATAGTTGTTGTTGTTGAACCAACTGACGAGGAACCAGCTCCAGAGGATGCAGTCCTCATAACTCCCCTCGAAGATCCAGGAGAGGACGGTCCAGAGGAACACACAGCAGAAGAGGAAGAAGTCGTTCCATCAGATCCTCTGCCAGAGGAACCGGCCCAAGAAGAGGAGACATCAGAGGATCCAGTCATACTTACTGTACCTGTCACCGAGTCCACAGACGAGGCTGTGACCTTGGAGGAAGCATCGGATCCTGTTGAGGACGTCCCAGCAGCTCCAACAGAGATCATCACTGAGGCTGAACCTGTCACCGGTGCTGATGGAGGAAACCAAACCGTCCCTGCTGCCGTGGAGGCTGGAAACCACAACCACAGTCACATCCGGCTGCGTGGAGACGACTTTATAGCTGCTGTGACACTGATAGAAGACGAGCCCGTCGGTAAGAACCCAGCGCAGAGCTGCTGTCAACACATTTGTTTAAATGATTGTCTCTCTGCGACACTTTCTTCTTCTCTCATCGGCCCACTAACCTGAAAAGATCGAATCTGTCTTCTCTGCGTTCAGGCAGGATGTGATCACGACCACTTGTAGAGACATTTAAATCTTCATTTTGTCTCCCAGTTCTCCTGAACAGAGGGGCGGTGCTCGGAGCAGCGTTCTTCACACTCATGTCTTTCATCGTGGTTGGATTCGTCGGGATGGCGATATCAAAGAAGCTCCGGTGAATCCGTGTGAGTACGGCGACGACACCAGAGCTACCGTTTGAATCCACGACTGTTAGCAAATAGTTTGGTGTTAAAATTACATCAGAAAACCTGCCCTCAAAGCTCAGTGTGTGAAATATTAATCACTTCAAAACCAACATCAAAGATGGAGAAAAAAAAGCTCTCTGGTATTATTTATCAGGAGTTTTACAGTGTTTACAGCTAGTGGGTCCTTCAGCTGAACCGTAGATCAGCTGCTGACAGGGACGATTAACTGCTGATGGTTTGCAGGTAATTTTGCCTCATTCACCGTCTTTGTTCAGCCTGTTGAGCACAGCTGAGGCTACTGGAGAAGTGTTTCAGACTGACAGCACTATCTGGCCCTGTAACTTCCACCTACAACTCTTTCTCCTGTTGTAGGACCCTGAAGTGAAGGTGGAGCAGCTGTTTGGGGAGCAGCAGAAGCACCGAGCAGAACAGGTTTTACTGAACTGGATCTTGGCTGAAGCAGAGTCCCCTGAAGGAGACGCTCACACGGCGAGGTTTGGACAAAAGTGCATCTTTTCCACCAACGAAGCGAACATGTGACGTGTTTGTTTTGTGTCTGAGCCGGTGCTGCAGGAGGCGCCGGGCTGAGATGTTAACGGTACATTAATGAGATTAGAGTCTGCTAACGGCACAAAGCCTGAGTTCAGGTGTCACCACAGTCAATATGCAGCAAAACGTACTTAAAGTATGAAAATGTTCATTCAGCAGGAGAATGATTAACGCATTGTTGTTGATTGAAGTGGAGCTATTTTCAGCTGTTATAAAAGTATGTGACTTTGAACACCGCTGGCTTGTTGAAACTCTGACAATACGTGGACTTTAATGGTGCAATTATATGTGTTGAATGAAATCTTAGTTTATAAAGTAGCTGTGAAAGAAGGTTTCCCTCTGAGATGTGGATGCTGACCGCTACAGGAGCGCTGAGCTACATGAACAGGAGACAAACTGAAGCAGAACATGTGGATCCGTCTGTGTGACATTAACGTGATGAACTTCACTGAATGTGCTCCAAACAGCTGACGTATGTTTACAGGAAGTCATCAGGAACGCTTTCAGATTAAAACTCACCAACAATGAAAACTTGTTGAGCCTCCTGACCGGCGCTCATTAAAACAGCTTCACTGTCCTGATGGTGAATATTTTCTGTGATTCTCTGATAAAACTGTCTGTTCAGCTTTTCACCATCCAGTGTTCTGCACAGAACGTCCAGTCCCGCTGCAGGGCCCGTGATGAGACATAGTGTACACGGCAGCAGCAGCCCACATGTCCTACATACTGTTTAGGAGGCCTATCACTTTCCTGCTCCGTCCTGCAGCCGCAGAGGTCTCCTATTAATCACACTCTGACATGCTGCAGCTCCAGCTACATGTGCACGGCTCATCCTGCACACAGTAAATATTTTTAGGATGGCGGAGGGGACACTGTGTTCCAATTAAACGCTTCAAACTGTGCTCCACATTAAAATTGCATATCCCATCATAACCGCTGCCTGCTTTTAATTGCATTTGTTTTAAGGGGCCTGTATGAAATAAATGCTCATTTAAAAGACCTCTTACAGAGTTTACTTATTTATTTATTTATCTGCAAGTTCACAACAGTCACAGCTTCCTTTTCAAAAGAACAAACATCATCTAGATGTTAAGATTACGCAACAAATCAACGATTACAATATTTTTATGTTGGCAAGTGAGACTTTATATACGAATGTGGAGCCACACTAATAAACCAGCCTGGACGATGTTTACTGATCTCAGCTGTATATTATCATCCATGTATATGCAAACTAGTAAATTATAAATTAGGCTGCAGGGAACATTTGGAGTCCCTCGTTTGTCCACCACAGGTCTCTGTTTTAGCTGCATGCTGCTCACACAAAATGCAAATGAGGAAGTTGCATCAAAGTTGTTTGGCATGTGTCTATGTTGGTAAAAAAATAAAAAGTCTGACATTTTAAACCTGCAAATATCAGTTTGTGCATCTGCTTTAAAATTCTAAAATGTTGTGTTCTAATAAAAATGTTAATTAAAGCTTCAGCGACTGTTTGTGCAAACCTGCTGCACATATCTCATGATCCATCATCATCTACACCTTAATCCTCACTAGAGGGGCGGAGCCTATCCCAGCTGACTCAGGGTGAAGGCAGGTTCACCTGGACAGGTAACCAGTCTATCACAGGGCTACACTTAGAGACAGACAACCAAGCACACTCACATTCACACCTACGGACAATTTACAATCACCAATTAACCTCAGCATGTTTGTGGACTGTGGGAGGAAGCCGGAGAACCCGGAGAGAACCCACGCTGCACGGGGAGAACATGGAGACTCCACGCAGGAAGATCCCGGGTGTCCTCACCGGGACGCCAACCGGCGACCTTCTAGCTGGGAGGCCACGGTGCTAACCACTGAGACACCGTGCAGCCCATATATCTCATTGTGTTTAACTAAATCACACGTCTGTGGTTTGTGTGAAAACTGGGATGAAACGTCTGTTTTTAAGAACAAATTGTCGTCATGTGTGTGAGCTTTGCTGTGGTTCTGGATCCAGAGTCGGTCTCTCATGTTAATAAACTGATAAATGCATCAGAAGTCTGTTCAGTTCTTCAGTGATTCCTCCTGGTTCTGTGTCACATCTGTCCTCCTCTGTAGGTCTCAGTGTGTCTGTCTGAATGTTAATGTGAACACTTTATGGGCACCAGGGCTTAAAACAGTCATAAAAAGCAGCAGAAATTAGCGATTCATTGTGCGGCTGCTGAGGTGAGAGCTTGTGAAGAAAGGAGTCAGCACGTCTGATGAAGGCACTGAGGTCACAGGATGAGACGAGGTGAGGACGTGAATGATTTACAGCATGATCCGTCCTGTGGAACTGCATTTCTGGGATACTTTAGAACTAATACAGCAGTAAAACTCCAAGGACGGGATGTAATTAATGTAGAAACCGTGGCCAGGTGCCCTCAGGTGTACCCGACCGTGGAGGGAGAACCTGCTTGGGTGTGTGTCCTGATACGACAGAGACATGGAGAGCAGATCATTAGCAGGAGGTCAGCGCTGCCACCTTTAACACACGCCTACATCCGACCCACTCTGCTGCTGGCTTCCTCTTAGTGTCAGAATCTCCATGAACCAAACCAGAGCTCACACATCTGTTCACGACTTCTACAACCCATCCAGGACTTCCTGCTCAACCCGGTTCTAACCAGGGTTCTAAACATGGTTCTAACTAGTCACTGCAGACTTTGACCGGACGCTGCTGCCTGTTTGTGGTGTCACAGCGGCCTCTAGTGGCCACAGGCTCCCCTGTCGGGCTGATGGCTGTCATGCTTACCTGAGGTGCCCTTTCACAGCCACTATGATGACTATCTATGGGAAGTCTATATATGGCAGGTTGCAGTGCAGCCTAACAGGATCCACACCTGCTGGAACCTTCTCACACCTGCTGGCCGTGCTTTAGAAGTGAAAGCACATGAAGACAGGCCTGTGTTGTTGTGTTCAGTGGATGGTTTAGTATTTTCTTTAGAAGGCAGAGCTTCCTGATGAGGACACTGTGAGGTTTAAACTGTCAGACATTAGATTTGCTCCACACCGTGTGCAGCTTTAGCATCTCTGATTGTTTCAGGAACATCGTGGATGATTTCCAAGAATGTTTTCTGATGCTATTAGAATTTTACGTTTATTCATTTTGATCTGGTGCTTCAACTACGTATCTGGTTATTAATAAACTAGGTGGGGTGGCGCTGTAGCTCACCTGGTTGAGCTGACATCTCATGCTCAGAGGCTACAGTCCCCAACACAGAGGTCATGAGTCTGAGTCCTGCTCATGGCTCCTTCCTGCAGGTCCTTCCCTCATCCTTCTCCCTCACTTTCCTGTCTCTCTCCATCGACTGTACTTTCAAATAAAGGCCAAAAAAATAACTTTAAAAAAACCCAAAACAATAAAACAAACTGTGAGTGTACAAGCCTACATCACATATTAGGTTTACTACTCAAAGTGATTATTGGCATAGATTTTCTAAATCATGAAACCCTGGAGAGGATTTGTTCCAGTTCAGTTCAATTTAACTTATTTTCATGTCACTGATTCCAAACTTCAGTCCTCTGATGGTGCTTCACGTCGCAAAGCTAAAACCTTAAAGTATTATATGATAGAGAATAA
>NW_007577745.1:709060-750894 GCF_000690725.1 Stegastes partitus | reverse complement strand
ACAACAGAACAACAGAACAATAAACTCTGAGCATTTGGGTGAGACCAGTACCTGTGGATCAGAACCGTGCAGCTCTGGAGGACAAAACACAAACTACAGCAGAGAGAGGACACAAAGTTAATGACATGCAGTGGTGGCATTGTGCTGACAGGAGCCCAGTGCATTGTGGGAAGTCTCTGAGCAGCAGCAGCAGCACAACTAAGGGATGGTTCAAGGCCACTCAGAGCAGCTTTGACTGGGAGCTTTATCACAAAGTCAAGTTTGAAGCGTTTTTTATTCAGCGCTCAAAGTTTCCAGAGTTCAGCTGTTAAATGAGAAGAGAGGGGAAGTGAAGGAAAATCTTTAATTTATCTGCCCACACGCCTCTGATTTGAATTTCTACAGGACTGTAGTATTTAGGAAAGCCTTCCATCGTGACCTTCCAGATGTAATTCTACACTCAGAACAAACCTCCTGATATCAGCTGGAAGAAGTTCTGACATGTTGTTTGTGATTTCTGAAATCTTGTTTTTTTTCTGAGCGATTTATTAAAAACTTGTTCTGACCAACTGCTGCTGAGCTGGATCAGCTTTAGAGCCATTTAATCAGTAATATTTAAATAAAAGGCAACACATGTGCAGAGCCAGCCTTGGGAGGACGTTTAAATAGAAAATCTGAAAGTTTAGGACGTTTTTCTTCTTTTCTTCGCCACCAAGCAGCTCAGCTCTGCTGCTTTTATTGAGTTCTTTTCAGCTATTCATGATGCACAGATGGCACCAGCCTACAGGCCCATTATGCGACCAGATGAATCCGAGCAAGGTACTTAATTGGCCTGGTTCGGTGCGAGCTGCAGTGTGGACAGGACCTGAGCCTGCAGCAGGGGCGACCCGGAGCCTCCTGCCTTGTTGTCGGCTACAGGACTGAATAAAGCTGCCCTCCGTGCGCCGGGCCGGGGCTGGAGCGGTTCTGTGGCCCGGCGCTGAGCGCGGCTCTGACAGGCTGCCTCTCCCAACTCCACTCCACCACCATCCGAGTTACTGAGAAGGCTTTCGACTCAAGCCTCTCCATCCGCCATTTTCAGCAGATTGAAAGCAGGTAGAGCACAAAAATCACAAGTCCCCGCTCACATACGGCAGGTAAGTGCGCGTCAGAGGATCCTACAGCAGATATAAGCCGCCCTCCGGCAGCACATTGGGGCAGAACAAGGCTGCGGCCACCTGACTCCGGCAGCATCGGGAGGAAAAGGGGAGCGGACGGGAAACAATAAACTGCATCCTCCAGGCGCTACGGTTCGGTTCTGCTTCCATTTCATTTGGCAACTTTTCGTTTTTTTGGATGAACGGAGACGAAACGTTTTAAAAATCCGCTTTTACGCACGAAGCCACGTTTAAATCTGTGGCCGTTTGTTGCTTGAACTTCTGCTAAGGAGGGATTTAAAAATGTCTGGTCACAACTCCAGCAGCAGCAGCGGAGCCAGGAGAGGAGAGGAGAGCAGAATCACATTCATCTGAATGAACCGGCCAATAAAAAGTTGGAGCATTTCATCCTTTATGTGAAGAAGCTTCAGCAGCCGCAGCTCGACTCACAGCAGCAGACAATAAGCAGCTTTATTGTCTGCTGCTGTCACTTATCCGCCATTGAGATCCTGTAGCATCATCAGGAGAAGCTCTGAGGTCAGAATATGAGCTGCTGAGCTGACAGGAGTTTGTATATTTGTAGTGAACTGAGTGTGATTTGAGGACCAGCCGCTTATTGTTGTTCCACAAAACTGTTTTTTGTGCCAGTTGGGGTGAAACGTGAGTGACTGCAGCAGCCTGAGATGGAAACACTGGACAGATCAATCTGTGCTGAGCTTAAAGTTAAAGTGCAGCTCAGTTAATGGGCAGAAAGCTTCATCTGGAGCTAATCTGAGGATCATTTTCCAAACAAACACCAACAGACCGGCTCCAGTGTCCAGAATATGAGGCTGTGCTTCCTTTTTCTGTCTTTAATGTGATTGTTAATAGAATGTCTTGTCTAACATGTGTGTGAGGAAAAGTTTAATGAACAAATGAGGTTTTTGCACAACATGCATTTTAACCAAAGTCCCTTAAATCTGTGCAGCTCTAAGTCTTGCTGGAGCTTTTAAGGCCGTGACTCCTGCCTGATGCTGCGCTTATCTTATCGCAGGGCTTATCTTCAAGGTTTGGGACGGTTGGTCTGACAAATCGAGCGATTCGAAGATGTCACGTTGTGCTCGAGAACGCTGTGAAAACCTTCTCCTAACAAACTGCTAATGGAAGCATCGGTGGCTGCAGAAATGTTCCTCAGTGAATTCATAGTTCATGAAAAACCCACAAATGCATGATGGGTAGAAGGAAATATTGTCAAAATGCTGCCTGTCTGCGGTTTCATTTGCATGCCACGACTTCCCTTTCATTCATGATGAGAGACAGGTTCATGTCGCTGGTTCACTACAGAAGTAAGTCCTCATATGTTTAGCTTTCATCTGGAGTTTTATGCAAAAACAAAAGACAGTATTTCATAGGAAGCTTTTGCTGAGAACCTCTTGGGAATCCGTGCATCCATTCAGGTGTGCTGGAGCGTCTCAGTCACTTTGCTCCATATTACAGTTCATGTGATATGTTCAGCTGTCTTGTGGAGAACAGCAGGTCTGATGGTTCTGGTGACCCCAACATGTTGCTTTGTGTCACCCGGTGCAGGTCATGGCCATCACCGGAGGGACGCTGGAGTCTCTGGATGACATTCCAGCTCAGGTGTGGAAAGGTCTGCCGGACTGTCTGAACCTCAGACCTTCTGCTGTGAATCAAAGCCGTATTGGTAAGTAGTGAGTGTCCTGCTTGTTTTCTTAGCTGCAGCTTTATCAGCGTTTGATTTCCGTGTGCGTCTCGTTGGTGTGCATCCTTGAGCAGTGAGACCGGGCCGGGCCGCAGAACGAAACTTCAGAGCCGTGATTAACTTTCAGCAAAGTTGATCAAATTGTGTAAACAAAAGTGAACTTCATTGCTATTTATGTCTCTAATCAAAAGGCTTTCAGTGTTTTCCTCCCGGCCTCAGACATGCTTATTGCTTTTAAGAGCCTGATTAGGATTCGTGACTCTGAAGTCTGGTAAACACCCAGACTCTGGACTCGCTTGATCCTCCGTTACCCCTCAGACGGCTGCAGAAGATGCAAGAAAGCAGAAGAGACCAAAACGGAGTGGATGGACGGCAGCATTTATTGTCCAGGAATCAAAGTTAGCGAATGCTGCACAATAATGAAGAAGAAAGTGATGAATACATAAATATAAAAACAAGTGCACTTTGGTAAATGGTGCTTAGAAGAAGTCATTTTAACAAACTTGGGAAGGATTTTTATTTTCAAATGATCAGTTCCTGTGCTTATCTGTTAATTAATATGATTTCTGATCATCAAAACAAAGACAAGCTAATGCATGGTGCTCCTCCTGTCTAACATGAAGCCTTGGAGCACAGGTGTGTGATTATCTTTTCTATCACACCAAACTTTAGACAGAATCAGTCCTGAACAACCCATAATTATGACACCGAGGTTTATTATAAACATCATGACCACCACCGAGTCTGAGGCTGCTGCTGTTAGGATGAAGCACAATATTTCTCTTTTCTGTTTTACAAATGGACTCGGACACATTCACACATATTTACGTCTCAGATGGGAAAAGTGTGAAATGTTTTTTTTTTTTTTAGGTGTCTGGGCCACAAGAGTCATTCCAAAAGGGAAGCGGTTCGGTCCGTTTGTTGGAGAGAAGAAGAAGAGGTCCCAGGTGACCAGTAATGTCTACATGTGGGAGGTACGTCAGGTACATCCACCTGCTCCATGCTGCACGGCTAAAACAAGCCCGGCGACGTTCTTAAGCCCTCTGAGTTAATGCAAACATCAGGAATATTCACCACCGATGAAAATAGAACAATGAGTTTCACCACCTGGTCTCTGGGCTCTGTAGGTGTATTTCCCAGCGCGAGGGTGGATGTGCGTCGACGCCACCGACCCCACGAAGGGGAACTGGCTGCGGTACGTGAACTGGGCTCGATCCAGTGAGGAGCAGAATCTTTTCCCGCTGGAGATCAACAGAGCCATCTACTACAAGGTTTTAAGGGTGAGTTAAGCACACGTTCATGTGTCCACAAGTCAGTGGTCTGTTGGTGAAGAAGGTCGTCAGAGTTGGATTACAGAGATAATGTGGTGCTGTTGGTCGTCATCAGACCCACTGAGGGACTCATGATGGGGATAAACCACCATTATAGACAAAGAAATGTGGATTAATTTAGGATCAGCCTTCCTTCCATCAGTGGGTTTAAGCTGGAGGGACATAGATGCTGATGTGACAGATTAGAAAGTGAATGCGTTGATTCATGACATCAGCAGAAAACAAACGCCGTCTCATTCAGAAATCCAATTTGTGGAAAAAACAAAACAAACTTGCTCCATTATTAGAAATGTTTTCCATCACAGAGGAGGACGTCGTAGCAGCAGCTCCTCGGCTGCATTAACACACATATTTGACACTTACAATTACCACAGCTGTCTAGTCGTTGTTAGTGACTCCGTATATGAGGACAAAAAACCCAATGAGCTTCCTTCAGGTTCCTGAACATCCAGCTACAACACAAAGCTGTGTTTTTAGTATTACTAATCTAATCATGTAATACGACCTCATGATGAATCACTCAGTTTCTTGGACCGTGTTCCTGCAGAGCAAGTGCTTCTACCGGGACAGTCCACGTACGTTATGCTGACAATATTACACTAGTTTAACTGAAGCATTTTAAAGGCAGATTTATCGCTTTAGTCTCAATACTATTATTCTTAAGGCCTGTTTTGAGTTCTCGGAGAACCGATGCCAAAAAGTCCATCTCCGATTAGATGCTGGTGATTTGTTTCTGTGCAGCAGTCAGCGTTTTGGTTTTAGGAAGTGGCTCAGGGACATGTGTTTTAGCATGATGTGAGTAATTATGCATGTAAAATAATCACCTAATCATCTAATCTATCACCTCATTAATTCCACCTTAAAGATAATGACGCTGACTTATGAGTGACGCTGTCATGGAGGCATTAACTTTATTTATCTCTGAGAGTCGGTTAGAGTCAGTTCTGCTTCTTTTGTGCTGCGATACCTGATATTGATTATATAGAAATCGATCTTCTGTAAAAATCTTCCTCCCTCATGTTTGTAAAATGTGTTGGAGAAATCAAAGGATATGATCCGGTCCAGGAGGCACCGCTGCAGGCTGCCAGCACCAGTAAACCTGTAGTTAAATGATGACCTCCATCACAGATTCAGTCAAAACTGAGCTTTATTATCTTTGTAAAGGTAGAATTTATGCCTGAGTTTCCCATTAAAGCAGTCTGTGTGATATTAAATGAACCACTTCTAATATTATAAAGCATCCGTATTGATGAATACCAGATGTGTGGCGTCGCTCTACACTGTTGTTCTGGAACTTTTACTGAAGTAGAAGATCTTAATGAATCCTTCCAGCAGTTAAAATACTTTAATACACACTCGGTGGCATTTTAATGGGTGAACCAGAACAAAACCCGTCAAATGCAACCATCCTGCAGTAACTCCTGACCTCATGAAAGCTTTAATGTCTGGCTTCACTTCAATCTGTATTAAATGTCCTTTTAGATGTCGATGGCGGTGCCGTTACCTCAAACTGACGGGTCCAGCCCATTCATGTAAAGTGAAGATAACAGAAACACCTCTAAGGCTTCAGCATTCTGTAGAAATATGATCAAATATGGACCAGTTCAGGATCCACATCACAGAGAAAGTAAGATGTGTAACAACAGACCATCAGCAGGGATTCCCCAGAACATAAATCACGTCCTGCTGGTGGCAAAGAAACGCTGAAATGATCATTTCCACTAAAACTATCAGATCAGAAGCTTTTTATTGCCAAGTGAGCTCGTACACACGAGGACTTTGGCGTGGTGAATGAGACCGGTCCACCAAAATAAGAACAAGACAGGAACAAATATAGAATCTAGATCTGAGAAATACTAAATAAAATATGTAAAAGAAAAGTATAAAAGTACTACGTAAGTAAAAAGTACTGAAAGAAGAGACTTAAATGATGAGACATTTTGCAATATTTGTCAAAATCAGTGCAAGATGAGGTTTTTTGTGTGCATATTGTTAAACCAGACTAATTACAGGCAATACAGGTAAACAGAACCACTGAAAACAGCTGATCCTGTCACATCACATCTTCTCTAACATAGTTCTATGGTCTGGATGAACTATATTGAAGGACTGCTGTTAAACATGTGTACTAACTGAACAATAGACGGAGCATACTTAGCAGTATTAAATCTACATGGTTGCCCTTTAAAGTCGCTGGTCAGAGGAATGTGCTGGTTCTGTTATCTAATCACGTCCTTTAAGGCCACACCTGACGGGTTTAACTCAATTGTTAAATTTGTTATCAGTAAAAAACTTTATGTGCATTATTAGCTGATCTGAACCCTTTTCTAGCAACACAAGGGAGATTTTTAACTTTTTCTTTTAGTCTGAAAACAAGATAATTCCCATGTTGCCTTTGTGTTTTTGTTCAGTGTGAATTTGCAAACCGTCTATGATCATACAGATTCATCCAAACTTTATTCTTTCTTTATTAGGATCCCCATCAGCTCCCACTGAGTGGCTGCTCGTCTTCCTGGAGTAAAAATAAGAATTATAATTTACAAAACATTAAAAAATACATAATAAATAGCAGTAAATGGATTACAACAGTGTAAATACAACACTAATACAGACACTGTGTTTCCTCCTAACAGACCCTGTGTGTGTGTTTAGTGTCTCTGATGTGTTCATAAAGTGAGTTCTAGTGTTGAAGCAGGACCACATTGTTGGCGGATCTCGCCCGGACCGAGCCGAACACTGTCAGAACCGTGCAGACAGATAGGATGCACAGTAGCCCAAATATCCCCGCTGCCTCTCAGCAAGCCGCGCTGTGATTGGCGGCCGGCCTCATCTCTCACTGTTGCAGCCTATCGGGCCGGGAGAGGAGCTGCTGGTGTGGTACACGGTGGAAGACAACCCCGAGATAACAGCTGCACTGGAGGAAGAAAGAGCCAGCAGTCTGAGCAGGAGAAACTCACCCCGGGCGAAGCGAGGTGAGGCCTTACCTACCGCTGATGACTTTCTACAGCTCGTCCGTGCTGTCCGTGCCGCTCACGCGTGGGGCCGAACCGAGCCCGCGACCCGTTTCCGATTCGCTGCCCAGTCGAAGTTGTGCCAGGACGAGCTAAGCTAGCTGCGAATGAAGGAAGGCTAGTGGAAGCTAACGGCTGCGATGTGTGGGGCTTTTCTCTACTTTCACACCCGACCCAAAACTCGTCCGTGCCGCCGGATTTAGCCCCAAGTGTCGGTCGATACGCCGCCCCTGTGCCGTAAAAGCCCCCGGGTGGCTGTTCAACGAGTCTCCGGGCAACTTTTCGGTAGCTTTTCCTCCTCTGGGTCCTGACGTTGTCGAGGATGTGACCTTCCTTGAGTTCCTAAAGCATGAAAGCCATCCATCGGCGAGCCTCCACCAGATGATGGCCTAGCACGTTAGCTAGCTAGCCCGCTCCCCTGCCCCACCGCGGGCTCAGTACCGCGCTGGTTCGGGATAACAGCCTGTAATATAGCTATTATATCTGAGCGAGAGAGTTTAAAATGAGCCTGTACGAGGTTCGGATCCAGAATAACCAGTTCGTCGAGTTGTCAGACTCGGTGTCGGATGCTAGCATGAGGCTAAACGGCTAGGTCTGAGCGCACGGACATCTCGGTGTGCAGCAGCAGATGGCAAACTGTGGGCTGTGAATTATGACTAAAAACCGATCATATCGGTGAGAAGAACCGGTAATCCGTGTTATAATGGGTCGATGTGGTGTCAGGTTCTGGTTTCACGGCGTTAACTTGACGTGGCTTTACACAACATCACAACAAAACCAGTAAGAAACGCCACGAAGCGTCATCTGGTGGCTCTGATTCCATCTTTAATCCAAACTTGCATCGTTATTGGTGTTAAAATCAGAGTTTACATCAGCTGAGCCGTCAGGTCATCAGATATAATCAGCCTGGCAGGCGTGTGCCACATCCACGTCTGTTATTATGAACTTTGAACATCGTGTTTCCATAAACTGAGACCAGGAGACACAGGAGCACAAAGACAAATGATTTAAGGAAAAAAACAACAACATAAAGTTATATATAATGTCTGTTTGCTATAACCTTTGCCTTGCACATGTGGTTGTATAATATTACAAGATAATAATACGTCTGTGTAAACACATATATTTATATATCAGTCATATGCTTGCAGATGTGACTCTTTATTAACATGTAATTACAATAATGCTTAAACATGGGCTATATACACACACACACATATATATATATACATATATATAGACAACATGCAGAAATTCTGCCCGTAACGTCTGAAGTATGTAAATTAAAGTGAGGACTATGGGCTACATCTCAAAGGCTTTATTTTGCCGCAGCTCGTTTAATTTTCTACGTAACCCTGCAGCCAATAAGCCCTAGCACATCATCTTTCTGTGCTGCAGTGTGGTGACTTTTGGCAGCCCTGTATTGTACTGCAAAGTCACTGCCAATGAAGTTCCCATTTCATCTTAATGTGAAATGTCATCCATGTTACTGAGCTAAGATATAGTTGAGTAGGTCGCTTCTGGATTTTAAAAAAAGACAGAAATAGCCACTGCTCTTAGATGAGTGAAGTGACACAGAGGTTTTTGTAGCTGTGTTGCTGCTGCAGATTTAGCAGAATGCCTCTGACCATGCTGGTCAGATGACTGACCTGCAGCATGTGCTTCTCTGCTATGAATTAGGCTTTGTAGGCCAGGTCAGGTGACCTTGTTGACACACCCAGTGACAGGGAGGTGCAGGGAAGCCTCCTGAGTCAGAGGAGGCTTTGAAATTCAAAGCAGTGTCATGTTAGGCATCTTGTGAGACTTTATCTTATGCGGCAATAGTCAAACGCCAAACTAGTGATGCATGCACACCCATGATTGTCATTACAATGTCAGGCTTCATGTTGTGTGTTTGGATGATAATAATGTTAGGTAGAAAACTTAAACTGTGTTCATAGAACTCATGGGCCTGTTAACTGCAAATACTACAACATACTGATCACTTTCCTCTGCTTTCTGTCTGTAAGCCTGTGTTTGATTGAGCCCAATGCAAAGTGATGTGTTTGTGTTTGCAGCCAGAAGAAAGCTGCTGGAGAAAGCCAGGCAGGCTGGTTTGGGTGGATTCAAGAAAACAAGTGGAGCCAAACCTACCGTCAAGGAGATGTGGGATGGGGAAGAATGTAAGCTGTAGGCTTATTCCCAAGTACAGTCAGAATAAATTCAGATGTTTTCAAGCACTTTGCAGCTGGATATGTCTTCAGTTAGTTAGCATAGCTTTTAGGTGTGACCTGTTTGTTGGAATTCCTGAAAGATTGTGATGAGAGAACACAACTCCTCCTCGTGTTTACAGGTGTGAAGGAGAAGGAGGAGGACGAGAGGCCGTCATCCGTAAGGACCTCACAGGAACTGGAGGCAGCTCGTCCCCTGGGAAGCACTGACTACACAGATGTGCAGGACATGTCGGCAGCAATGAAGGACAGCGGAAACAGGGAGGAAGAGGAGGAGGAGGAGGAAGAGGAGGAAGAAGAGGAGGAGGAGGATGTTGAGCTGCAAGATCCACATGAAACGCAGCACCAAACAGCTCAGCCTTCAACCGATGCCATGCAAAACAAGAAGCCCGGTCCATCGCTACCCTGTGCTGAGGAGAGCCATAAGGACTCACAGGTAAAGGTGGAGCGTTCCTCTATTGCAGGGCAAGAACCAGAGGCCGAGGCCGATCTTGATCTTGACCCTGAGGTTGACCTTGAAGGTGATCCACAAGGAGAATCGTATCCCTGTCCGCACTGTGAGCGCCACTTCTCCACCAGGCAGGGTCTGGAGCGCCATCTACACATTCACGCCATCAGCAACCAGCAAGCACAACTGTTCAAGTGCCGGTACTGCAACAAGTCCTTCGGCTCGCAGGTGGGACGGCGGCGGCATGAGAGGAGGCACGAGAGCGGGTTGAAGAAAAGGCCCGGCTCCCTGGCTGGAGCCGCCGGTCTGCTCAGTCCTGTGGTGCAGACCGATTCTAGTCCTGACTGCACCAGTCCAACCAGTCACTATATAGCCATAGGGTCCCAGTTTACAGGAGGACATCTGCACAACTCTGAGATGCAGAGAAAGGAGTTGGGGCCTCACGCCGACCGTCCCTTTATATTAGATGAGAACGGGGAGTCAAAGGAGCTCCATCCCTGCAAGTACTGCAATAAAGCGTTTGGCACACACACCAACATGCGCAGACACCAGCGCAGGATACACGAACGGCATTTGTTACCAAAGGGAGTTCGCAGGAAAGGCATGCTGCTGCAGGAGGCGTCGGCGCAGCAGCAGAAGCAGCAGCAGCAACCCGATGAGTCCCCCAGCACCAGCCCGCCCCTCGTCTACGTGCCCAGCGCCGACACAGAGGACGAGGCGGACAGGGACGATTACGCAGTCGACATATCCAAAAACATCTCTGAGAATTTGAGCTTTTACATCGATGGCAAGATTGTGTCCACCAGCTCGGTGAGCAGCTGTGAGGTGATAGAGGTGGACTCGAGGTCTGCGGCTCTGTTTGGTTTGGACACGGTCATAATTAGTCCGAATCAGATCAGTCAGGCTCTGAAGGTGGAGGGGAGGACAAGTGCAGGCAAGCAGATCCCCAACACGGGGCAGTCAGCCGTCAAAAGGAGAACATCCACCCCCCCACTTGTTCCCAGCCTTAAAGTGGAGACCGAAACAACGGCGTCGTCTTCGTCATCCTCCTCATCTTCCTCATCCAACCTGTTAGTGGGAGGACTGTTTCAGCAGGCCACAGATTCATCAGCGTTTCAGCGAGAGAAAACGGTTTACCTCTCGCCGAAGCTCAAACAGCTCCTCCAGACACAGGACATACAGAAATCCGCCATCACCCTGATCACAGAAAGCCATAGACTGGCCTCGCCGCTGTCCGTCACGCAGCTGCAAGGGGCGTCAGGGAAGTTCAAAAGAAGAACCGCCTCACCACCGTCGTCTCCACAGCTCAGTCCTGCCTGTAAAGCCGAGAGCTGTAAAGCGGAGGTGTCGACCTCCTACACCCTGAAGGTGCCAAAGCTGGAGAGCCACAGCGTGTCGCCTCCTGAGAGCGTGCTGGACAAAGACGAGCGGGACACCCTGAGCCCCTCTGGAAACCAGCCGCCCTCCAGCAGCGGAGGAAACTCCTGTAATCAGCAGCCCTTGGATCTGTCAAACTTTGTCAGTAGGAGGAGTGACAGCTTGAGCAAGGTGCACGGGGACTCAGCCCTTGATCTGAGCTTGCATCGAAAGGCCGCTGCAGAGCCCGAATCAAAGGGGAATCCGGCGCCGCAGCCGCTCGTCAAGAAGAGGAAGCCCAACACCAGTATGCTTGAAAAGGTGCTAATGAACGAGTATGTTGGTCTGACTCTGCCGGGAGAGGACAGCTCCCTCACCTTGACTAACCTAAGCTGTTTCCATTCCCGCTCTCCCAATGTCGCGTCAGACTCGGCCCACCCCTCTCCGCCCTCCCTGACCCCCGTCACCATGAATCCCTCCTCACCTGGTACCTGCAGCGTGACGTCCCCGACGCCGCCTCCACCTGTGCTACCTACTATACCGTCTCCACCAGCCATGCCAAGCTCTCCTCTTTCCCAGCCTTCAGACTCGTCTGCACTGAGACCTCTTCCCGTTCTCTCACCAAAGATGTCTCCGAGATCAGTTGAACAGAAGTCCCTGTCGGACTCGGAGGAGAACTTCTTTGCTGAGGAAAACAAAGATGAAGAGGAGGACCATATCTCTGAGCCACTGGATTCCCCAAACACTCCACTTGAAGGTCCCGCTAATCGTACAGCGACACCGAGCCCTCCGGGGCCTGCATCAGTAGATGTGCCCACTACAGAAGATGATGTTTCTCTGGCTGCAGCTAGCCTGCTAAACGGCAAACTGAACCAAGACGTTGTCTCAGTAACAGAGAAATCTTTGAAACCTGACTTTGCTGCTCTCTCGTCCCAACCAGAGTCATCATCTTCCTCAATATCTCCTCCTCTTGCTTCACATGATTCGCCTCCATCTCTAGTTTCACAGCCTCTACTTCAGATTAAGATAAAGGAAGAGCCTCAGCACAGTGTGGACGAGCTGCCGGTTATGAATCACACACCTCAGGATGAGGACGGTGTCGGCTCTTCCTCTCAGCCTGCTGCTTCTGAGAAACCACCTGACGAGAAAACGTCTGAGGCGGAGGAAGTCGACTCGACGTACTGCAAGACCTTTGTGTGTAACGTCTGCGAGGAGCCGTTCAGCTCCATCAAAGAGCTCAGCGGACACATCGCGGAGCACGCGGCGGACTGGCCCTTCAAGTGTGAGTTTTGTGTTCAGCTGTTTGGTGAAGCTCCGGCGCTGCTGGCTCACCGGACCACACTACACGGAGTGGGCCAGATCTTTGTGTGCTCCGTCTGTTCCAAAGAGTTCGCCTTCCTCTGTAACCTCCAGCAGCACCAAAAGGATTTGCACCCAAACGAGGCGTGTTCTCATACTACTGTAGAGAGTGGCAAGCTGAGGCCACAGAATTACACAGACCCATCCAGAGCCAAAGAGGAGAGCAGCCCCTCGACGCCAGCACCAGAGGCGTCTGATGACAATGCTCCACCCAGTGACTCTCAGTTAGCAAAAGAAGAGCCTGATGTGAACGGGAACCACGCGGAGGACGGGGCCGAGGACCCCAACGAGGAGCTTTACACTACAATAAAAATCATGGCTTCAGAAGGAGGGAAGCCTAAAGGCCCCGACGTCCGCCTCGGCATTAATCAACACTACCCCAGTTACAAACCACCCCCATTCCCTTATCACAGCCGTTCCCATGCTGGCTCTGTGGCCTCGGCTACTAACTTCACCACCCACAACATACCACAGACTTTCAGCACTGCCATTCGCTGCACCAAGTGTGGCAACAGCTTTGACAACATGCCTGAACTGCACAAGCACATCCTGGCCTGTGCCAATGCGAGTGATAAGAAGCGTTACACTCCCAAGAAAAACCCCATCCCCCTCAAGCAAATAGTGAAGAGTCCCAACGGAGTGGTGTCACCCACAGCCGCCGCCGCCGCTGCAGGCCACAGTGCTTTCCGTAGAATGGGTCAGCCAAAGAGACTTAACTTTAGTCAAGAAACTGCTAAAACAAAAATGACTGCCCTCAGTAAGAAGAAAAACCAGCTGGTCCAGAAAGCCATCTCACAGAGAAATAAAGCCGCCACGACTGCGAAGAAGGCCACCATCAAAGCTGAAGAAGAGCAGGCCTCCAACGTCTGCCCCCACTGCAGCCGGGAGTTTACTTACCCCGCAAGTCTGAACAAACATATGGCCGTCAGCTGTCCCATGAAGCCTGTTGTTGTTAAAAAGGGCAAAAAGGGTCTCGCAGAGGTGAAGAAGGAGGCAGCGTCTGTGGTGGACAGAAACACAAGTGTTAAGAAGAAAGCTTCAGACTGTGAAACGCAGGCCGAGCCGGGCCGTAAACCTCTGGGAAAGACCCGAGCTCGCAGCTCCGTTACAGCCGGCTCCGAATCCTTCCAGACGAGAAAAGGAAAAACTGCTGCTACCGTGAGACGACTCAAGAGGCCCGCCTCATTCCCAGCACCGGTCCGTGCGAGCAAAAAACCCAAGAAGGGCCAAGTTCAGTCTCTACCTCCCACCCCGTCGGCCCAGGACGCTCCCGGCGACGCTGCACAGCGGCCCGGTGTGAGAATGCAGCGCATGGGCAAAGAGGCAGCGCCCAAGAGGTTAGCAGAGGCCAAATCACCACCGCAGCCACCGCAGCAGCAGCAGCAGCAGCTGAAGAAAGAGGAGCGGTTCTCCCTCCGGACGAGGGAACGGGTGGGTGGCCCGGTGACCAGGAGCCTGCAGGCCAGCACAGCCTCTCCTGCTGAGGTGAAGGCTGAGGAACCGCCGACTCAAGAGCCAAAAGAGACTCAGGTGAGACGTCCAGTGTGTGTTTGTGTGGTACCTATTAATGAACACACATCATCTAGCAGCTTATTGTGAATGTGTTGGTATCACTGTGCATGTTCAGAAACTGGTCGTTCAGAGATAAAACAATCGTATTAGTATTTTAGGAGTCTCCCTCAGAGGGCTGATAAGTTAACGGCAGCTCTGGATGTCGTTTCACTTTCAGAACTGTGCTTATCATTGCTGTCCAGTTGACTTGTGTGTACCTCCACAGTCAGGTGACTTTATGTTTTGAGGGTTGAAATGTACCAACAAACACCCAAACTGAGTATTTAGGAGCTGCCCTCTCACTAAGGGGAAACAAAGCTGCTTTATGTAGCTCATAAAACATTTTGGAGATGCTTTCATGAAACTAAATTCAGTAAGATTTTTAAATGCTAAACAAATATCTCTATATGCCTGTGTGCCATGTGTAATGAGTTTCATCTGTCCTACTACATCAAAGCAAGACAACTCCAGGGATGCAGCAAATGTTTTTATTTATTTTTCCAGCTGATTATTTTATCAATTAATCATGACGTTCATAAAACATTAGAAAACAAACGTGGAGCCACCATTAGACGACAGCATAACGTTAAGGCAGCACAAAGCAGAAAATCTCATGTTTAATATTTTAGAACCTTGAAACATGAAAATGTCAAACTTTTGTTAATCTTTTTATTTTTGTCAGTGTCATGGCTGAGTGTTTCTGCCTTGGCACTGATCAAGTGTACGAATGACAACCTCAGAAGCACAGATTCAAACACAAACGTACGGAGGCGTCCTGTCAGTGTGGGTCGTGGGTTATTCTGTATCAGAGCAGCAGTGAAGAACAGACATGTTGTGTTTTGGGTTTCAAAAGGAGGAATCATGAGCCCTGATCTGACATCACTGCACATTAAACCAGAGGCTCGTGTTGTGTGTTACTGCTAATGTTGTAGACGGCACATGTGAAATACAAAACCTTCTTCTTCAGAGTCGGTTTCAGGCTTGAGCGTGTTTAGCTGAATTACCTCAAATATTACAGCTTTTTCATTTTGCTGCTCAGACTAGTTTTGCGGAGCAGAGTTGAAGGTTAGCGGACAGGCTCAGAGCAGCAGAGACTGATTCACAGAGACCTGCCATTTGAAGGCAAGAAGGAGCTACTGTCACTTCAACATGTTCAGTCGTGACTCCATAATCGACCCTTAACAATCCTAAACCTGCTATCTGACAGGTTTTAGGAAAAACCAACAGAACCCATAAAAACAGCCTTAACATAGCGACAGCCTTGGATTGTGACTCCGACATGACATTTAATGTCACCAATCAGGATGACGGCGTATTATCTGACTGAACAATCCCACAGATTGGCTACGTTCACACTGCAGGACTTGATGCTCAATGAGGATTTCTTTGTGACTTCCTTCACGTTTCCACTTCAATGCGACTTGTATGTGATCTGCTGTGTGAACTTCATACGAGCCAAAAGTGTCCCGCATGCGCAGAAGAGGACACGACGACGTCACACGCAGCGAGCGTGCTCAGTGTTTATGGAAGTAAACATGGATGGTAACGGTGGAGCGTATCTGCCACTCCCCCGCCGCCACCGATGGAGGAAACAGAAGTGTGAGCGCTAACTAAACTAGCATCAGCAGCCAAGTACTGCCTGTGTGTTCTGGACACTTCCACCCCGTCAGAGCGCTGCCCCGGGGTGGAAGTGTCCCCCGACCGCACTGAATGTTCTGATATTCATCATTAATTGGGCCTGAATATCCAGAGAGCAGAAAGTTCTACTGGGACCAGCCCTACTAGTTATTATAACAACTATGAACAAGAATGAACAACTCCTTCCAGCATCAAGCCCTCCTCGTATCTGGACCTCCGTCTGGACAATCCGACATAGAAGAAGGTTTTACATTTAGTGTCGGATTATTGAGTCAAGACTGTATATTTGATAAACAGAAAAGTTTTTTAGGATTTGAATCCATCCCAGGACAGTCTGGTCAGCTGTTGACTCATCCCTGTCACTGCTTGTTGCTCATCTCTGTCCCGTGTGTTGCAGGAGGTGCTGATGAAGTGAGCCATGTGGACGCTGTGGAGCTCTTCCTGGTAATCCGACACTCTGGACTCACCAAGGCGCCGAGGACGACCTTTGTGGTGGTTTTATTCACTCAAAACAAGTCTGCTTGTCCCAACTGCCTTTTCTGGATTTGAGGAGGGAACTCTTTTTATCTTCCATCTGTCTGATGAACTGAACTGAGCCTCGATTTTTAGCCAGCCTTGCAAAAAAGGAAACTGTAAATGACAATGAGTTAATATATGCGAGACGTGTCATTACTTGACCCAAAACAGTAAGCTTAGGGCTCCGTTACTTTTGGAAAGCTGATATATTGCAGAAGGCAATCACGTATCAGTTAGGGTTAGGGAAACTTGGTGAAGCTTTCGTTCCGTATTTTCCCCACTTGGTTGTTTAGATTTCCGGATGTTTCCAGAGTCTCTTAATGCATGTCGCTGAATAGAGTACAAACTAGATGAAGCCAGTTCCCACGTCTCTCCCGATGGGCGCCTACTTCAGTTTATACATGATTTGCAGACTATGTATGTTTGATTTAAATTTTTTCGTTGTCATTATATTGTAGAATATATCTTTTTTTGGCATATTTTTGTTTGGGAAACAAAAATGAAAATGGCGGTTATTTACCGCGACAATTGGTCCTCAGGAACACTGTATATGCGTGTGGTAGGTATATGTATGGTTATGATTGGATGTGCAGCCCGACAGCTACTCCTTAGGTCTAAATCTCAATCCGTTTGTACTTGCTCTCTCTCTTTATCCGGCGTCAGCAGGTAATTGTCAAATGATGGGAATGGCGTTGTCGTCTCCTTAAAATGATGTCCGTCTTGAAAATGATTTTTTTAATCTCGCTCATACGGCCCAGTGTTCTCACAGCACTTTAAAACAAACTGCCAAAACGACGAGCTGGATCGATTGGTTTCCTCACACGGTGAATGGTGGAATGTATTCAGGTCTGTTGCACTTCGCAGACGACGGCAATGTTGCCCCAAAGTGGAGCAAATCACTCATCTGATGTTTTGTCAACTTTTACAGCCAACAAATCACCAAACCGGTTGTCCTCGATTTGACAATGACACATGACACAACTTTAATATGTCAGCATGCATGAAACTGACTCAGATCTTTACATAAGATGATAAGAATGCAGCAGTGTTTTGTATTTTCTCTTCCTGGCCGTTGTAAATGGACAAAGTTGTCTCATGTGTCGTCTTTTTTTGTTTTGTTGGAAAGTCGCGCCACAGTAGCTGAAAGATTCCTCCCCTGAAGACGTCGTTGTCTCAGTGAGGATGAAAGTGTCATCACGGCCCTGCCGATGGTTGTTATTGTTTTAGTTTAGTTCAGTGCTCACCCGACTTCTTCACTCGACTATATCCAGCTGAGATCGCAGACACGCAGGCAGCGCTTCAACGCTCGTAGCATGTTATGGGAACGTAAATTGAACAATATGATTTGAAGCTAATTTATATTTCCATGAGAAATCTTCATGTTTTGCCTATCAGCATCAAGATTATGTATTTAAGGATGAACAAAGACAAAAATCCCAAATGACCTCAAGTAAAAACACATTGCTGTAATTGACATAATAAAAAAAAAGTTTTTCAATTTGTGTAAAGCTTTTATTGTTTTTGTTGGTTCTGGTTCTGCTGGATGGTGTAGATGGACATTTAATGGGAGGAAACATCGGTTTAGTGTTGAGCCAGATTTAAATCATCATGATATAGTTGTAGGGCTGCAGGTGGATCAGTGGGTCAGTGGTTAGCACCGTGGCCTCACAGCTAGAAGGTCGCCGGTTCACATCCCGGTGAGGACACCCGGGATCTTCCTGCGTGGAGTCTCCCCGTGCAGCGTGGGTTCTCTCCGGGTTCTCCGGCTTCCTCCCACAGTCCAGAAACATGCTGAGGTTAATTGGTGATTGTAAATTGTCCGTAGGTGTGAATGTGAGTGTGCTTGGTTGTCTGTCTCTAAGTGTAGCCCTGTGATAGACTGCTTACCTGTCCAGGTGAACCTGCCTTCACCCTGAGTCAGCTGGGATAGGCTCCGCCCCCCATAGTGAGGATGAAGGTGTAGAGATGATGGATGGATGGATGGATGGATAATATAGTTTTTATGTTGATTTAATGTGTATTTCTACATTATCAGTTTACTGGTTATGTAGAAACCTCCAGAGTCACTCTGTGGATGTGGAGAGAACATGTGATTAACTGCACTCATAAGTGGCTCCGACTCCTTTTATATACTGAGTTTTTTATTTTTTTTTAACATAATAGATGTCCCTGCCATTGCAGCTGTAATAAAGTTCTCCACATTACATTTGCTGATTGCCTCCTCCACTTAGAGTTTGGCAGAGAGCTGCCAAATTATGAAAAAGGAATTCCAGTTTCCATTTTATCTGAGTTTGATAGAAGGTGGTACCGAACATAAATCAGGTTTTAAGTTGCTGCCTTTACTCCGCAGGTCAGCAGGCTGCTGCCGCCGGGGCCACGGCCGCCGCCGGCCTGCTGGATGCTATGAGATCGGTGTCTATTTTGGGAGCAGTTCACTTGTCAGGGAGGTTGATATGTGAGTCATACAGCACCTTACATTCCTACCTCGGACTTGTCGCTTTGTGTGAGCCGCCGTAGAAACAGTGAGCGACTTGGTTAAGATTTAAGATGCATTCTGAGCTTCATGTGGACGTCACAGCCGAAGTGACGTTTTATTGAATTAACTGCTTTGGTCAATTAGATTTTGAGCAACTTAATCATCTGAAATGTAAAGTTATTTGTTAATTCAATCATGCAGCCTCGCCGTCACCCATCACCGTATTTACAAAGTAGGCTGCTGGCTTTATCTTTAATTTTATTTATGAAGCTATATTTTCTTCTGGTTGCTACTGTGCATAAGGTCACTCCCGTATATTAGAGTCATAAGTCAAAGCAGAGCTAATGTCACACAGGCAATAAAAACACAAACCGTTGTTCACACAATCATAAATTATTGCAAATAATTCAGGAGTGTTGTATGTCTGGGACGGTCTCCTGCAACCAAACAAATGGTAAAAAAGCCATTCATAAACAAAATTAAACCTGCAAACCCACACATAGAATAAACGAGCGTCTCCTTTATGACCAGTGCAGATGTAGAAACACACAAAAGGACGGCCGGTCTTCTTATAGACACACAGTTATAGTATTATGTGGAAAATGGTAAAATACACTCTCAGCTCTCTCAGGATGAGTATTGGATGCAAATGCATTAATAATTAAGTGTATTTATTATAAGCTCAGCTGCAGTAAACATCTTTCAAGGTGTTTTATTAGCATCATTTCTGTTTGCGAGCTATCCCACCAAAATAAACACCCTGAACTGATTAATATTCAATGCATCCAGCCCGGCTACTGAAACACACATTTCCCTCCACAACAGCAAAATAAAAAAGTCATTAATACAACTTTATGTTTCTTGAATTTACAAAAAAAAGGAGGTCTATCCACCTGGATGGAGGACCAAAGCGTCCTGCACGTCTCCTCACAGCCTTCAAGGTCTCATCTGGCTCCAGCGCATCTGCCCAGATTATTTTTGGCCGGACCTCATCCGTCACACTCACGTACCTTAATGAGCCATCGAGCCCGCCGGACAGACGGTGCAGCAGAAATGTGCTCCTAGCGTTGGACACAGAACCGCCATAAGAGCTGTGACGTCCCGCGGGCCTGACGGAGCGCGTGACGCTGATGGATGGGGTCATGAATTAAATGCAGTCTGTATGTTGGATTTGATGCACAGGCCGGATTTCTCTTCATTCGGTTGGACGGGGAGACGTGTTTATTTGCCCCGGTGCCATGATGCTGTGGTTTATGGCTGGATGTGGTTTATGGCCGTGTGTGTGTGTGTGTGTGTGTGTGTGTGTGTGTGTGTGTGTGTGGAGGGGTGGGCACTTGGAGGAGTGCTGCACCATACTCACGCTGTCAGGGTGAAATATGGCTGCACTCTCTCTTGATTGCTGTGTACCGTGCTTCAGCCCTATTCATAAAAATGCAATTCCATGCAGCTCTGTGCCTGACTTGACGAAATAAACTACGATATAGCAGAGAGGCAGATTTAGGATGTAGAAGAGCAGAACAATGACCTGCTTCAGCCGATCAATTGCCTCATGTTGTGGACCAGCATCTGTTCCGAGAAGCAGAACGACCTCAGGCTGGCATACATTAATAAAATCACATCTAGTTTAATATTTGACTTCATGACTTGATTAGGCAGTGGAGCTGTCACTGCAGGATGAGCTCTAGTCGATGTCGTTGCTGCTTTGAATCTCCAAATTCAGTAAATATGAATTTTTCAGATGAACTCTGTTATGTAACTGGAGTTCAAGAAATACTTCTCCATTAAAACCCATATTAAATTATCTAAAAGAATAAGTCCACAGTGTTGGTAGCGGCTCTGCACTCAGACACTTGATTTTCTGATAAGTTCTGGTTGCTTTTTCTTTTTCCCCTGCAGCCGTCCTTCAGACCACCAGCTTCACTGCTATTTAAGTCTCCTCCCTACAGCTGCTTGATTTCAGAGATTGCTTTGAATTCTGTCACACATTTAAATCACATTTGCTCAGAACCATGTTTTCCTTTGTGCCTCGCTCGGTGTCACATCAGGCTGAGGCTCGGCTGTTTGTGCAGCGACCGGTGACGGGAACGTCTTCAGATTTGCGGGCAAGTATTGGAAGAGTTGAATTTTTGACCTGATGAAGGGCGAGTCGGGGAATTACAGTTCCTCCTGAGGGAGGCATAAATGTCTGTACAAATATTTCAGCGCGGCCCAGTGTGGTGGATGGATCGAACAGCATGCTGACACTGCCAGCCGCAGATCCACTAGCACGGCTGGACTTGTCACAAAGATGACAGCAGCGCTGAAAAGATGAGAAGCTGGCTTTTCTTGTTGGTACAAGGTCTTCACAGGACAATAAGTTTACTCAAGTGTTCCCAGTGAGGCAGAAAACTTTTGGATTATACAACATTTAAAGTGCATTGTGCTGTGTTGTGCTCTTTGTAGGGATGCTGGATGTTTACTGGTGCAAAGTGGTGCTTGTTTAAAATAATCTTTTGTTTTTTTGTGGAATTTATTTAATGCAGGCTGCACGGTGTCTCGGTGGTTAGCACCGTGGCCTCACAGCTAGAAGGTCGCCGGTTGGCGTCCCGGTGAGGACACCCGGGATCTTCCTGCGTGGAGTCTCCATGTTCTCCCCGTGCAGCGTGGGTTCTCTCCGGGTTCTCCGGCTTCCTCCCACAGTCCAGAAACATGCTGAGGTTAATTGGTGATTGTAAATTGTCCGTAGGTGTGAATGTGAGTGTGCTTGGTTGTCTGTCTCTAAGTGTAGCCCTGTGATAGACTGGTTACCTGTCCAGGTGAACCTGCCTTCACCCTGAGTCAGCTGGGATAGGCTCCGCCCCCCATGACCCTGGTGAGGATGAAGGTGTAGAGATGATGGATGGATGGAATTTATTTAATGCTGTGTTAATAATGTTTTTTTAAAAAGTAGAAAAAAAGCCGCTCTGTGTCTTCGTACACGCCTGATGTGTTAAACCTGCTTCATCCAACCAACATGTATGACTGACGGTTATCAATGTACAGGAACACGTGGAGCAGATTCTCACACTGATGCTTTATGAGCTTGTGCTAAAACAAAGTATCTGATTGAATATATGGAATCTGGAACAAGCTGAATTGTTGGTATTCTGCAGAGAGACGGCTGCCGGTGACAGCAGACACGGGGGGAGGGAGTGACAGTTGCTCATACATGACAATATACAGCCGCCCAAAAAGCTCACATGGCCCTATTTCCTGTTCAAAGGGAATAGCATTAAAGCTGATGAAGATGGAGACGAGATTTATTCTGCTGGGCTTAGACTTGAAAGTGAAGCCGCGTCTCGAGTCTTCTCTTTGTTTGTGAGACGTCAGTTTGACCTCGACGTGTTGCAGATGTTCTTCATGTTTGGTGCAGCCACATGTGGTTTCAAATCCAATCCAGTTTATTGTCATGTTGCTGTCCATCCACAGCAGTACAGGCAGGATGAGAGCGTTTCTACAGGATCCAATAACTTAAAGCAATTTAAATAAACAAGTGTTTGCATCTCTGGATCAGCAGCTCAGCGTTCTGACAGCTGGTGGCATGAAGCTGGAGGTTCTTCCTCTAACGCTCCGGGAACGTTTGGCTGATGGCAGCAGTTCAGACGGTTCATGGGGAGGGTGTGAGGAGGGTTTGTTGCTGCTTCCAGCCTCAGTGACTATTTAACTCTCTTCGGCAGCTTTTTAAACGTCGGCCCGGTTTTCATGTCTCCTCCTTATTTGTATTTTTCCTCACAGAAGCACCTGCTCCAGTGGGTCCGGCCTTCCTCCCACTGCGGCCCACCGAGCGTCCTGCCGTTTCCTTTCAAAACAGGAGGATGTGATGCGAGGATGTGAGCTGTGGTCAGGTCCCCGGTGAGCTCGCCCTGCAGAGCGCTGGTGTGAGAGATGGCTCCATGACAATGGGTTTCCTGGCAAAGGTTTCTCTTTTTTTTCTTGCTGGGGAGGAAACTGTCCGTCTAACAGCGGTTTACAGGCTGCAGAGAGGTGAGGAGGTGCAGCGAGGGCCTGAGCGTGATAATATGTTGGAATAACTGTGTCAGTCTTGTCTGTGCTGGAGGTCTCCATGCCAACCGCTGCACACCGGGTACAATACAACCGTGCCTCCGAGGCCTGGGAGGGTATTTTAGGATCTCGTAACATGTGCTCATTTGATCCTGTGGTATAGTTAATTTTTTATTACAACACCTTCTTGTGACTGCTGCAGCGTGTGGAAGGTGTTTTCACACATGCCAGTAAAGCTCATTCCTCACCAGAGCTGTTGCACCACACGGCGAGGCGAGTACAAGTTTGCAGGAGGGATATTTTCAGTGCAGTAGGAGCTAATTTTTATTTTATACTCAGCAGTTTTCTACAATTCCTTTTCAAGATGAAGCCTCTGGAAACCAGCAGCTGCACCAGCCCTACTTTCCACTTTTCATACAGCCCCTCCACTTTCTCATCCTCCTTTTTTTTTTTTTCCCCTCAGCACTGGGGGAAGATGAAGCACTCGAGTTTGCTAGAATCTGTTTCCCAGCAGCGGCCCGAGCTTTAAGATGGATCGAGGGGATTTGCATGGGGTAGGGTGGAGGGAGTAGAGATGTGAGAGAGAGAAGTGTTGGTGCTGAGGCGCAGCAAATGAGGGCTGTGGAGAGGGGAGGAGGGTGGGAGGAGTGAAAAGGGGGCACACAGATCCGAAAGCAGCGGTCCTGTCCTATCCATGCCCAGAGGACAGACGCTGAGAGTGAAGGAGGGAGGGAAGAGGACCGACTCGTACCTGCTGTAGACGCTTCACTCGCCTCCTCTCATCCAGCCAGTGTGGAGCCGCAGAGGACTGTCAGCCTGTACAGACGAAGCAGCAGATCAGAGTGCTGGCAGAGCAAGTGTGCCTCCAGCTCTGCTACCTGCTCCGCCACCGTGCACGACTCTCCCCCACGCATGCACATCAAAATGCGATCGCAGAGAACTTTCTCCCGCGCGCACACACTCACACGCTGACAGGCAGGCGGCGGGCGGCACACCCCCTCCCGTTATCTGTGCGGCGAGCGGTTCTGCTCATATCTGTGTGAGCAGCGACGGGCTGCGTTTCAGTCCTCAGCAGCAGCAGCAGCAGCAGCAGCAGCAGGACGGGTCCAGAGGAGAGCGGTCATCACCACACATCACACACCAGCTTCTACTACTGAAGGCAAGCCTCCCTCCTCCTCCTCTCTCTTCTTCTTCTTTCCTTCCCGTCCTCCTCTTTCTCCCCCACCACCCCGTCCTGATGTGACGCAGTGTTGCTGACCTTCTCCTATCATTCTCCCCTCTCCTTCTCCTCAGCGTGGGCCAGTGGGACAGCCATGGAGGACACCCTCACCTGCAGCCATGCCACCTTCTCCCAGGTGTTTGGACGTCAGGGACAGCTCATGCAAGCCAGTGAGTAGCCTCGATTACACCTCCTCCTGACAGACCATTAACCACCTGCATGTCCCAGCGTAACTGGTCTCCACCCTCAGCGCTTCCTCCACCAGCCCATCCTCAGTCTTAATGCCATTTTAATTGAGCTGGTGGTAAAAGGTGCAGCCAGACCTCTGTGCCGTAGAGGAAATCTGTTTGCTGAGGAAACCTGGGTTGTACATCTTCAGTGAGACAAGGATCTGTGCTCATGTAAAGGGCAGTAAGTGCTTGTTCCTCAGCAGCTTGTGTGGTTGCAGCTGATGCACTTGAAGTTTCTGAGGAGCTGCATTAAGTTGTGTTGCATTGGGACGACAAAAGCACGTTTTTCAGACGGGATGGACTCGGGGCTGTGGTGCACCGGGTTGCATTTGAGCCAAAAGAGGCACTTTGTTGGAACTTGAATGATTGGAAACAGACTGTTTGGTTGATTAGTTAATGGATCAGTTATGAAGGCTCGTTAGCAAAACTGAATCTCTGCATGTTTTCAGTCAGTACGTTGAACTCCAAAGCAGCAGACGTGGATTTTTCTTCAGGTGTCACATCAATAACAAAGGTTCCAGCTGATACATATTCATAATGCAGGTATCGGCGAGGTTGAGTCTAACAGGCTGCGACGCCACCAGAGAGCCTCTCAGACTGATAACTAAATTATTGAAAACTGAATCTATCAAAATTTTCAGGGGCGTAGACACGTTGAGCACAACCTTGGAGCGCTACAAATGAAGCATACTCAAGTGATATCTTATTATGTAATGCACACGGTCAGAATACATATTTCCCCTGAGATGGAAAAAAAAAAAAAAGAAAGTGCAGAGATTGACTTATCTCCAGAACGAGAGTGTCAGCTGCATCCTCCCTCATCTGGCCTGCTATCTCCCCTCACGGAGCCGTGCTGCGAGAACTTAGCCGACGCCTTTGATGCCTCTATTCGGCCATAAATGCAAAGTGATTCTTCACATAGCGTTATGAGGGATAATGAGGAGAGTAAAGCCGCCTTAAGAGTTGCATCCCATGCATTAACTTTGTCACATCCATTTGATATCCTTGTGTTTCTCATCATTACCACCTGGAGAGAGGGAGAGACGCCGGGCTGGAGTTTCAAAGCAAGTGTTATTAAGAAGAACTGACTTTGTGGAGCTAATAATGGAAACACATCAGTCACTGGAAGATTCATGCTTCTCCACCAGTGTTTCTTAATTAAGCTGTGTTTCAGGATCTTTGGGATTTTGGATGATTTTTTAAGAAGATAAAAATGTAAATCTTGTGCAGCGGATTATTGTTGTGTTCGCTGAAGTTCTTCGCCCCCTCTTTGCACCGGAGCGCCCTTTAATAAATAATGCACTTTGTTTGAACGTATCCCTGGGCTTAACACTCTGTTGATAAGAGCACATTACTGTTAAAGGTTCGCAGGGCCCTGATTAAAATTCTGCTTCTGCCAGGCTGAGTGTTGGAAGCATCTGGAGCGTTGTTGATCTGATGAGCATCTCACTGGTTTCATGTTTCTACGGCGAGCAGAGGCGGCGACCTCATCAGGATGTTGCATGTACAAAGTCAGACATATAATGCAGGCTATAGATGCTCACATGTGTGCATTATGAATGCATGTTTCAGGGTGCTATACGTGTGACAGTTTGTCTGGAGGGCGTTAGAGAATAAAGGGAGGTAAACCGAGACGAGGGTGTGTCGGTCGGCGCTGAATGGTTGTATCACGTTGCATCATGGCCGACAGTAAAGCCGCTCTAACCTTCAGAACAAACGTGTGAAAGTTTTAGAAATTTGTATCCAAGAGAAGCTGCAGACGTCGAAACACTACGGATATGATTGAACGTGCTTCTTCACCACTTTGACTCGTGACAGACGGCTTCTCGTGACCCGTCTGCATAAATGGCAAATTACATGTTTTGTTGATTTTTGACGTGAAGAGAAGTAAATACATCCGCCGCAGCAAACAGACATTAAAATAAGCCTGTCTTCAACTGTTATTTCTTTTTGGGCACCTTTCTGGTTTTGCTCATTAGGACTTGCAAGGCAGGCCACGGATTTCCATTAGAGGCTGTCAGCCGGTGACAGTTTCAGCGCTGATAAATTCTCTGAGTCTTCAAACCTTGTGCTAACACTCAGCAGCCGAGTGACGGAGGGTCTGAAAATGAAGCTGACTGATGCCCACTGAGCAGGGGAAGGCTATAAAAAGATATCAAAGCGCTTTCAGCTTGCAAAGTTCCACCTTCTGAAATGACATTAAGAGATGTGAAAGTCAAAACAAGATCTAAAAGAGCCAGAAAACTTTCGGAGAAAATAAGTATGCATGTCGGCCGGCCACAAAGGTAAAGCCAGACTCCAGTTTGACTGCAGATGAGCCGTAGGACGGTTTGGCCGTCAGAGGAGCGGCGCTCTGTTGGTCCTGGTGATGTGCCGACACGTGGAGGAGCTATCAGAAGGAAACCCCATCTTCAACCTCATCACCAACATCAGCTTCTGACGTCTGCAGAGACGCTTCTAATTGGAACAGAGGAGCTCTTTGGAGAAAGACTGGCAGTATTTCATAAAAAGACGATGAAGCAGGAGGTGGAAGGACTCTGCTGTGTTGTAGCATGAGAGGATTCAACTGTTATCTGTGATGTCTGTCCCTCACGGTGCTCTGAGGACCTGTGGGTCTACGGGTGGTTCTGAAGGCCGTGATGCTCAGTACATCCTACATTTTGAAGTTCATGAACTAAAACATGCACAAGCATTTCAAGAACATCTGCTACTGTTTAGCTCTTTAAACTTCATAAATCAACAGAATATGTCATTTAGCCTGAAGTGGGTCAATATTTGCATCCAGTTAGGTTCATTTTATTCCTTTGTAGAAGGCTGAAGAGGCAGAACTGTACACAGCAAATATTAGAAGAATGTTGTCTACAGCAGAAGTCTGCTTTTTTTTTTCTTCCCTTTTTGTTTCTTCTCGGTTTCATTCAGCTCATTGTTTGATCACAAAGAGCCTCGTGAGACTTCGGTACGATGTGTGTACACTATCGGCCTCATGCAAATTCTGTTTGATCGGGACCACAATGAATGGGTTAATTGTCAGAGTGGATGCACGAGCAGGAGGATCTGATCCAACAGATATGTAAATGTGAGTTCCAGCCTGCTGCTGCTGCTGCTGCTGCTGCTGGGTTTTGATGTATTTAGCTGAAATTTGCTGTTATGCTAAGTGACTTTTTTCTTTTTTTTTTAACACAAACATCTTGTGAGGAAGCGGAGTAATGACAAAGCACCAGAGCTGTTAGTACACAAGCGCAGCAGCTTTTTACAATTAGAGATGTGTTCTATCATTTGCAGCGTTTACAAGATCAAATCCTTCCTCCTGTGCAGAGTGTGAGACGTGTGAAGTGCTGCTCAGCCAAAATATGTGAAGCAAATCTGTAGCAAGGTTTCCCTTTTGTCCTGAGAGCACTTTGCAGGTACAGCTGTAATTTTGTCCTGAGTAAATAGCAGGTGAAGCCTCTGTTTGTCAGAGCTGCATGCATTATTTACTACATTTCTGCTCTTCTTTCCCCCTGCATTGCCTCCTCACCCTCCTCTTTGTCTTTGCTTTTAATTTTACCAACATTTTGTCCTACTTTTCGCTCTCAAACTGCTTGCGGCAACAGAAAGTTCACGAGGCTTAACACCTACGTGGAAAAAGCCTCGCTGCATTTGCACAAATCTCTGCAAGCTTAGGCTCTGCACCTCCTTGCCCAAATGGCCGTGCCCTGACAGTGCAGTGGTTTCAGTCACCTTTCTGCTCCACTGGGCCAAAGGGATGTGAGGATGGTGTGCGGCTGCCTGCAGTGCAGTCCTCAGAGGCCCATAACTCTGGACGTCTTTATTCTCCCCCTCGTGTTGAACCATCCTCACGCCTCGGCGAAGCGGCGGTGGGGGTCAAGGTGCTGGCTGATGGCCAACGTTCTCATCCCTGTTAGAGTCCAGCACTGCTGGCCATCGACCCTAATAGTAAGATAATTCATACAGAAACACTCTTTTAAGTGCTTCTCTGACTGAGTCACTTTAAGTGCAGGTGTGTACTAAAACTAATCTCATCAGAGCAAACTGAGTTTTTGCCAGATAAATAAACTTTGCCCCCTTTTCCGCTTCACTCCATAAAAGCTCAATGTTAAATATGTAAACAACGTATATGGCTGCTGCTGCATCTGCCTAATACGTCCCTCAGAATAGTTTATCTACTCTGACTTACATTATTGATCCTTCCTTCTCCCCGGGTCTCCCCAGCAGCACTGAAAATCACTTCCTCAGAGTCAATACCAGCCTTAGATCTCCTTCGTCTTCTCATCCCCGTATTGGATTAAGGAACCTCTGTAGAGCCGCGGCCAGACGACCACACGTGTCATCAGTCAGTCAGTACATCCCCACCAAGCTGTGACCGCCTCGGGCCAGCCAGAGCACCAGCACCAGTCTGTATCTCCTAAAAATAAATGACTAGTTGGTCAAATTCCATTAGATTTTTAAACTGTGTTTATTATATTGCTCTGTGCAGAACTCCAGCTGTGTTTTTATGCATAATTAGGTGTGTTTAGTTTAGCTGTTAGCTCTGTCTCAGGACATCAGGAGGCATCAGCCGCTGGTTTCTGTGTGGAGTTTGCATGTTGGTTAACTGGTGATGAAAATCCCTGTGAGTGTGATGGACCAGCGATCCGTCCCGCCTCTGGCCCGGTGTCGGCTCAGCTCCCCCTGCAGCCCCCTGGAGGATGAAGGTGTTACAGCCAGATGGATGAACGGGAGCTTAGCTGCTTCAGGGAGGTGGAGATCACATGTGTCTTCATTAGCACACTTTCCCTCCGGATGATCAATAAACCGATGGGAGTTCACTGACCGCTGTGTTTGCTCTGAGAATCAACTCGTCTGGTCTTTGACAGGAGATCAACATGTTCCTCTTGACTGACAGGAGTCTCTCGCTGGATGGAGATGCTGCTCTTAAGAGATGCTGAGCTTGATTGATTCCTGACCTGCATGACGAGACAGATGCTCAGCTCGAGTAGAACGATAGAACATCCTGATCATAGTTTATATCCTTTTATTAACTTGTTGGCATTTTGCCCCCATTTGAAAGCTGACTCTGGTGATCTTTATAAGAGTCACAGCTCAGAGTCTGCAGCCGGCCAGAGGCTCTGTGAGGTTGGATTTTGGCACGGTGGTGCTTCGAGCTAAATGCTAGCATCAGCATTCTGAAATAGGCACATGACAGCGCTAGCAAGCTGGTGTTATGCTCACATCATAGTTAGCAAGGTTACCTTCACTAATGATGATGGTGTCTTCAGCTCAGCAGGTTTTCTTTGTCATCAACCAAACAGAGTCTGAACCAGGTTTCATGACATCCAGCTGAGTTGAGCAGAACCACCACCTGAGAAGAAAACCAAGAAGTTGTGCACCACATTTCTAGCCAGTCTGTCCTGTAGATGGGTTACAGGTGGATCAGTGGTTAGCACCGTCGCCTCACAGCTAGCAGGTCACCGGTTCCCGTGCAGCGTGGGTTCTCTCCGGGTTCTCCGGCTTCCTCCCACAGTCCAGAAACATGCTGAGGTTAATTGGTGATTGTAAATTGTCCGTAGGTGTGAATGTGAGTGTGCTTGGTTGTCTGTCTCTAAGTGTAGCCCTGTGATAGACTGGTTACCTGTCCAGGTGAACCTGCCTTCACCCTGAGTCAGCTGGGATAGACTCCGCCCCCCATGACCCTGGTGAGGATGAAGGTGTAGAGATGATGGATGGATGTCCTGTAGATGCAGAGATGTTTCCCTGAATGAGTAAACACTGTGATGTGTGTGTGCTGGAGGGACAGTGAGACATCTGGGGAAAATTATTATTGGACAAAATGAATCAAGAGATGAATGAAATGCTGTGACGTGAACACGCCGATCCTGATCTGTTAGCCGTGTTTGCATTCCATGACTGTGCAGCGTGTTATCTGGGCGAACACCGGCGAGGTCTGTTTTCACACAACACAAGATAAAGATGGTTAACAGGATGTGTTGTGAGACTAAATGTGAAAATTCAGCTTTAAAATGGGAGAAGAGGTGCAGATGTATGGGTGTAATTTTTGGGAGATTTTCTCAGTTGCTGCTTTCCAAAGTTAAAAAGAAACTTTCACTGCGTGTAGTTCTGCATGATTTATATGTTTTATACTTCTGGACAGACATAATCCTTCACGTTACTGTGCAGAACTAATTTCCACCCGGTGCTCGCTGCATCCGTCTTTGCTCCACAAACAAACTATTTGTTGCCGCAGCGCCACAAAACTCTTAATGTGCCTCCTGGATCTTGTGGACAAAGCGCTCTGCTGTTGTTTAAGGCGCTTCATCCGGTGCAGCATAGTTTTAAAGGATTGTAGTAGTTTCTCGCACTTCTAAATTGCTGTGCCTCTCGCTGCTGCTCTTTTTTCTTAATCTCCTCTGTCTTTCCCTATCTCCTCTGCACACACACACACACACACACTCTGCTAGGAAAGTGAGGTTATTGCAAAATTTTAAGTGGATGCACATAAGCTGAATACTGTGCGCTCAGCGAACACATCTCTGGGATTTAATAGTCACTCATCTCCACCACTTTAAAGCAGCTAAATTTGTCACTGCTCGATCTGCAGTGTGCACACGCGGCGCTGCCAGGAGAGAGCTGAAGGTATGAACAACAGCAGATTTCACGGAGAGGCTAATCCCGCTCATCTTGTCGACTGTGTGTGTGTCAACATGTGTGTACTGTAAGTTATCATTTAGGCTCCTAACGGGGCTGAAACACATTGCAACGAGCAGCTGGACAGAAAAGGATTCGTACAGCCGGAGCTTCACGTCCCTGCTGTGCTTCCTGCGTCATTGAACCCGCCGCCCGAGTGCTGACTCTGCATATCTGCCCCACCGTGCCCAGCACTTCTGGCCTCTTTTTTTCCCTTCTCCTTTCCTTAGTTACACTTCGCTTTTTCCCAAAACATCATCTCACAATCTTGTCACAATCCGGCAGAAGAAGAAGCACAAAGAGAGGAGGAGGAGGAGGAGGAGGAGGAGGAGAGGGATGCTGGGACGAGATCAGTCGACACCTACAGCACAGAACTCAAACCGAGAACTTACAGAGGAAACTATAGTTAAAAAAAAAAAATTCAAGGTCTGATTTGCAAAAACTCTCACCTCGTTGCAGCTGCCGTCAAGTACCTGAGCTGCAAAATGTTTAAGGCCTGTTACAGAGCACAGCGTGATTGTTAACGCTACCCTGTTCCGTCAGACTGCAGAAAACAGTCGTAAGGAGAATGTGGAGAGCTCGGAGACTGAATAAATATGCATCACTAGTTAGTGCCGGCGCTCCCGTGGTGATGAAATATAGCCTATTCTCCGGGGTGCGTCTGTTTTACATGCAGGGCACGCGGTTCAGGGATGGGAGTGACACGTCTGAGTTTTCCTGCAACGATTCTCTGCCCACAACCTCCTGACAACTGGAGAGACGTTCCTCTAGTTCAACTTGAGCCTTTTGTTTTCATTAAAAAGTCTCCATGTGTGTTTTTTTTAACAGTTGCTTCATAAATTAGAGGAAAAGCAGCACGTTTGACCAAAGCGCAGGAAGTTCGCTGCTGTTTTGACAGCGTAGGAGCTAATGAGCAGCGCCGGGTTTGAACCTACGCACTGTAAATCAGATATGCTTGTGAGCTGAGCCGCTTGACTGTACATGGGCTCTGCCACCAATTTATACCGCAACGGGAGGAATATATTTAATGCCAAGAGTTTCTTAAGAAGTCTGCGGAGTGTAAGGAAGGAGCTGGGTTTAATTTATGTCACTTGATCACAAGAGAGTAGAAACAAGTGGAGCTCATGATAAGCGACTCTTAATAAGAAAAGGCTTCACAGTGGAAGCCGCTGAGGAGATGCCGTCCTTCTGGAAGGAGAAAGTTTATTGTCAGGATGTGAAATGTCTGCAGATGAGAGTCTTTACATCAACATGTGTGAAGCAGCCGCTCAGGGCCTGCTTTGTTCGGCACCCCTGGATGATACGCCGTCACACGGGGAGCGCGTCGCGTCACGTTAGCTGCTGGTTTAGTTGACGGATCTGTTAGTGACACCATCACTGAGGTCCCGTCTCAGACTCTTAATGCTCTTACTGGCTGATTTCCACATAACTGCTGCGAGGACGCCTCTTCAAACCCGTCGTACGCCTCAGACTGATGCGGTAAAGTGACGCATTCACAAAGCGCTGATGTGACTGATGGAGTCGTTTGTGCTCATTTGACCAAACAGCTGTGATTCCTGATGCAGGTACCACGGCTCTGAGCCTCAGACGTCACCTGTAGCCAGCAGAATAGCATCCAGCACTAAAACAGCATTCCTTATTAGCTAGATTATAAAGTACCACCAGCTTACACATCATCTTTGTGTGTTTGGCAGGAAAAGAAGCAAAACATTTAGTGGAAGCAGACTCTCATGTCTAAGGAGTCAGAATGAGGCCTGGCAATTAGCGTTCTGATAATTATGTTTTTAGAAGTCAAAAGCTTCTTACACTCAGAATTTATTTAGATTCCTTCTTTCCTGCTAAATAAATAAATGTGTCCTTTGGGAGGAACTCGTCTACTTTGAGTTTTCTCTCTTTCATGACCACCAGCGTCTAGACTCTGTTCAGGCTCAACTTCTGGCATCACTGCCGGCTCATCACACGTCTGCTTTGCACACACCACATCCAATACATTTACCAGAAATAAAGATTATTTTATTTTATCTTATTTCTTTGGACATTCTTGCCTGAAAAATGACCAATTAGTAAATTGTTATCAGAACAGTTTCTGATTTATTTTCTGTCACTGAACTAAATTTAATAGCTCTTCATGTTCTCTCTTCTCCAGTTATTCATTTAAATGCCAAACAGAAGTGTCTGTCACAGCAGCATAGAGTAAAAACAAAGACAGTCATTACAGACTAACAGCAGCTGTATAATAAGCTATATAATGTATACGTAATATAATATTTAACACTTGTTTTTATTTTATTTTTTAGTGTGTAAATGTGTGTGTGACAAATAAAGCTTATCTTGAATCTATAAGTAAAAACGACCAAACCGATGTACAGAACGGACTCAGAACTTCAGAAAACTGAACGCAGCCAAACATGAGTGACCTTTGTAGCGCAGTTAGCTCCATTGATTTGGTGTAAAGTCCCTTCTTATGAATCTTTTATGCTATTTCTCTTTTTCCAGCCCCTGTGTGAGCGCCCAGCACACTGAGCGCAGATCAGAGATGTTGAACAGATCAGAGGCGCCGGCTCCGTCCACAGCCGCATCACACCAGCAATTATGTCAAGTGGTTTCTGCATCACAACTCTGATGCCATTTGGGTCCAGAGCTGTCCTCCACAGACGTGCTCTTGCAGAGACATGCTCGGCATCATTAAGCAGCGCTCAGCTCGCTCCTCTCCGGGCTCACGAGTAGCAGCCATGTGAATATGGAGAGCGAGCACCGTTTGGAGTGTTTGATGTGAGAGGGAAGTGAAAGAGCCCACGAAATGTGTTGGAAACAGTTTTCTCCACACAGGAGTGTCTAACTTGGTAATGTGTTCAGCTGAAGTGCCTTTGAACTCCCAGAGTTGTTTACCTGCAATGAAACGTGTTAATGAATGATAGTGGTAATACCTGCGGTCTGAACCCGGAGTGGCTCATCTACTGTTCTAGACCTGCTCTGAAATTGAATTTGTGAGCATCAAAGTGGCTGATAATGATAATGGATTCGGAGCCGTCAACCCATATTAGAGCAAATTTGAAGTTCAGCTGTTTAATCCCTCATCTGTCTTATTTCAAGTTCGGGAGTTGTGTGCTACCTGCCATTGTGCCGCGGCTCTGACCCACTTTCAAGTGAAAGACGGGTTCAGAGACTCGCTCACAAACAGTCCTAATTGGCTGCGGCCTTGTCACCGGTGCCGCCTGTAGCCCCGGCTTTGGAAAGGCACTCCAGCGTGCAGCCTCTGGATTCTGAAATGTCATGTTTGAACTCACACAGGTCTGCTCTAACAAGCAGTGTTTACCCCGACTGTGAGAAGACGAGAGGATCCTGATTCGCTCTCCTTATCTCAGCCGATGCAGAGAGGTTTCTTCTCTTCTGTCTGCCAGTTGTGTCTTCAAAGTTTCTCCTTAAGCTCGTTTTCATGCTTTGAAGCTGCTGCTGAAAACAGCTATTAGCGATGCACCTTGCTTTCCCCGGTCCATTTTCTGCTGCCTGTTTCTCATTCCTGCGGAGCCAAACGGTGACGCTGTGCTGGGATATCTGGAGCACGGCGCTGGCACTGACTTTTTCAGGTCTCACCGTTGAAACCCAGATGGAAGATGTTATCGTCTGAGTGGAAGAAGCATCGCTTTCTCCAACAATACATCTTTGAAGAACACAATGCAAATGAAAAAGTGTGTTAAAGTTTCCCTTCCTGAGCTGCTGCTGCTGTCATTTATGCTGCTTCTCTCCACCTACACATCTCAGAGCAACATGTTCTTATCAAAGGAGCGATTTGAAGTTTCTAACTGATGTACACGGAGAGGAGGTAGATTGCAGTAAAGTCAGTAAAATAAATCCAAACACAGAAACTTCTAGAAGAGCAGCAGCAGAGCATCGTTATATAAGAGAACCTGAGGGAGGGTTTTAAAGGATTTCCTGTTTCCTGCTGTCTTTACCTTCTCCTGCTTTGTAATTGAATCCAGCTATTATTAGAGACTTTCTGTGACATTAACCCCAAGATTAAAATCACTTAAGCAGTCCGCTGGCTGACCTCTAACCTTCAGAATAAGAGCACCGCGACTCGCTCTTCCTGCCATTACACACACCGTTGCACCCGATATCAGCGAGAGCTGTTCCTTATCTGCAAATTAATTACCTGTGTGTGAACCGGAGTCTCGGCTGAGGGGAGGAATCTGAGTTCGAGTCACAATCTTCCGAGTGGTTTCATCAGGTGTTGAAGAGGAGGCCCGAGGCGGATTATCAAAGGGCCATCGGAGGCTTTTATGTTCAGCCGACGGTTCAACACGCCCCCCGAGATTTGTTTTTTCTTAAGTCTTTGACTCAAAGCAAGAGCAGCGATTGCTGGGTGTTGATCTTCTCACTAGGTGGCACACTGATCAAAGTTATGCAGAAATCAGTGGAGGGCACTTTGCCCCTGTTACACCACGGCGGAGGCAGCTTTGTGTGTAATTAGAATAAAGTTATGTTTTATTTATGCATCAGGTACGGAGAGATCAGACGGTTTTCTTGTGGTATTATTGGGAAATAATTTCAGTTTTTATCAGTAAAAGTGTCACGTGTGGAGGTTTTATTCAGATGTTGATCTGATTGGCTGTCATCTATTATTTAACACACTTTGCCTTTTTAATGTGTGATGTTTTGGATTCGTTTCCCCGAGTTACCCCTCAGCCCTGCTGGTGGAGGCGCCGGCAGACGTTTAGGAGGAGATAAATGCACACGTGTTTGTCACCGCTTCACGAAAACAGCAGCTTCTCAGGCCGCTGTCAGCCAGACAGCCAACAGACGGGGGTTCTCACTGCATTGTTTGGAGCATGCATCAAAGCCACCAGGTGGTGGCAATGTTGCTGTGGGCAAAATGAAATCCCTCCTGCAGCTTCTGCTTCCACGCTGGAGCTTCATGCTTTAATGTAGAGCCGGCTGTCACAGTGTGCTTCAGTTTGCTGCATCCCAAAGAGTTGGGAATGGTTTCACCTCATCTGACTACCTAAAATAAAATAACAGTACACTACCTGTCGTACGTCTGTAGGTGAGAGTCGTGTGCAGAGGTGGCGTTTTGAAAGATGATTGGGAGCGAAACCTTCAGCGTTCATGTCCTGAGCTGAGAGCAGCGTTTGATCTGTTCGCCAGGAGCTGCTGTTTTCAGATATGCAGATCAGACGTTGCATCATCATCCAAAGGATTTCAGATTCATGTGAGAAGTCGTCTGAGCTCATCTCCGTAGTTTGGCCTCAAGTTAAAGCGTGACGTGGTTTTGTTTTCTCAGTTTGGACTCTTTAGCTCCGTTATGAGTGAACTCATTAAGCGCTGTCCGTTTACAGATCAGTTTACTGTCAGACTGAGCTGCACCGGGCCTTTTGTGGTTCTGCACAGAGCTTTCCAAAGTCTGAGAAAATCACCTTGATGATGTCATCTCGAGACTTCACAAGCATTTTTGGGGCATTTTCTGCCTTTTTAAGCGAGCAGACAGCAGAGATGTGACAGAAAGCCAGAGGAGGGAGAGATTTGGAATGACATGCAGCAAAGCTCCCCTCCTGGGCCTGAACCAGGAATATTACGGTTCACGGTTGGTGTCTGAAACGCCCCAGGACTACAAATTACCACCAGAAAGTCTGATTCTGGAAACGAGAGGTGTGGAGTTTGGAAGATGTGGGCATTCATGTGCTCTAATGAAATACGCTGTGGAGATGCTTTATAGGAAATTCAGGGATTCTGAAGCTTGGCTGGTGGTACGGACTAAAAGTCAGGAAATCTGTTGCTCTCCACTGTTTTGATCATCATTTTCTTCTCTGGACCGGCTCGCACGAGTCCCTCAACCGGATGTGAGTGCAATACTAAATACCTGCTGGATGCTTCAGAGGTTTTAGTTTCCTGTTTTGTTATGACAATGAACTAAACCAGGTTCTAAAATCAATGTGTGGAAGAAACAGGAGTGTCCAGCTGCACAGAGGCTCCAACTAAACCTGAAACCTTTAAGATAACTTCAGATAAACTTACCAGCCACCAGCCTCACTAATGCCCCTGTGGCTGAATGAGGGCACATTTCAGTGTTCACAAGTGGGTGAACATCAAGATGCCCTAAACCAAGCAGCGCATGTGGACATTTTCAGGATTAGATTTCAGCATCTCGTCGTTATTCGTTGCGTCTCAGATGCTGCAGGCAGTCTGAAGAAGTTGCTGCATGACACGATGCCCAGCGGTGGTTTGGATTTTGTGCTTAAATGGTCAGCGGCGTTCCCAATGAGCTGTTTTAAATTACAAAGGGTCTGACTTAGAGATAATCAATATGCTGCTGCACTGTATAGTGAAGAAACCACTCCTCTGGTTAAACAAGCTTCAAACAGCAACGTAATGCATCCTTAGTTTGGCCAACAAACCACTTTCTGAGTTTCCAGAGGGAAGGGCTTACTCTGTTTTTACATTTTATTTTATTTTTTTAGATTTGGATGTGGTGTTTCCCAGAGAAAGTGCAGAGTGGAGCGTTTGCAGGGAGAGCTGAAAACTTTTTCTGCCCCGCAGGCCTCGTTGTGAAGATGTTTTCCTCCAGGCTGCCCTCCAGGTCTTTGCTGTCTTACCTTTAACAGCTTTCACTTGTTAATAAAATGAGCTGTGGACAAGAAAATTAGGAATCTGTCTGAGGGCGAGTGAGTTCAGGTTCTCAGCAGCCGTCTCTCAGATCTTTAAGTCAACACTCTCCTTTAAGCAGCACACGATCAGCTGGACTGTGAACTGCTTCAGTGATGGAGGTTTGAACTCAAGTGTTTTTAAAGCTTCAATTTGATTTACTGAATGCAAAATGGTGAGCCATAACATTAAAACCACCTGCTTGCCATCGTTGTTCTGCCAGAACAGCTCTGACCCGTCGGGGCAGGAACATGTGACCTCTGGGGGGTCCTGTGGTCTCCGGCTTTGGGACGGTGGTTGTGTTTGCTGAGGGGTGGGCCCTCTGCGGATCAGTTGTTCTGCTGCGTCGGATGCTCCATTGAGGCACCTTTTGATCCTCAAGCTGTTCCTGAGCAGTTGCTGGTGGAGAACCCTGCTGTCGGGTCGGGGGTCGAGCTCGGTCTGCTCGGCTTTGTGTCGGAGTTCCAGCCACATGAGGAGAACGCTGGGCTCTAACAAGAGGACCAGTAGTGTCACTGGTTTTAATGTTGTGGCTGATCCATGTATATAAATGGTTTGTTTGTTTAGCAGGATGCTAACATGTGACCCATAAAAACAGTAAAAATCTTCCTCTCACGCTGACTCATGAATATTTTCTGCCCCGACACATAAAGTAAAAAGAATTTACTCATAATAATAATAAACTGGATTAAACCCCTTAAACATGAGCGGTATGTTTTAATATTCGGGGTTAACTGTTATAAAAGATATCATCGATTTCTGTTTAATGATTTGTTCACACTTTATAGATGAAAACAACACACATGCAGCCAGTTTCAGATTCTCACAAAGCTAATGACATTCTGATCCACTTCAGCATGTTTTGTAGAAACCATAAAGTTTTAGCTGAAATGCTAAAACAAAACGGTGACCACGGTGAACATTACACCTGGAGAGACTGGGGTGAAGCATTTTAAAGAAGCCAGAGCAGGAGTAGAGGCTCCTGGGGTCGGCTCTGCTCTGTGATAGTTTTGATAAATCTTATTTTCACACACACATAATTGTTCGTTAGAGACACGTCTGATGATTCCTTCTTATGAGCGCTACAACAGGACATGCTCAGTAGACGTGTGTGACAGACTTTGTCTTTCTGGGTCTGACTGAATCGAGTTTCGCGTCTGGACGATTACATCAGACACAGTTCAGTATCTAAACGAGCCAAAGCCTGATTGCTGCGCTGTGGGAACTGTGGAAATGAGAGTGAAATGCAGACTTGAGGGACTTTGTGTTGCCGTGGACGGAGCAGAGACGGCTGGCGCTCTGCCTCGGCTCCTGTCTGCCTCATTGTTTTGGGCACATTCTCGTATTTTTCAGTTCTGGGCGAAATGCAACAGCGCGCACACAAAAATCCTGAACCCTCACAGTTTTTGTCACGGTCAATCTCCTGCTGAAAATCTGTTGTCACAATTATGCTCTCCATGATCGCGCTCGCGTTCCCAGGTTCACCCATAAAGACAGACAAACGCTTTGCGGCTGCATCAGAAACACATCGGATCAAATGCTTTCTGAAGGACAACACACAGCTGCAAAACCACAAGGCTTCACTAGTTTGGCTAATAAATGCTTCTGTGGTTGTTTCAGTGGTAGTTTGCACAAAAAGATCTCATGCGTGGCTTCAAAATGATTCAGAGCTGAGAGTTTAGATTGGGGTGGAGTTGTTGTCAATGTGTGATGCTGAGGTGATAATGAGGCTGGAAAAGCTGTCTGTCAGATAAACTGAAGGCAGATGGTTCCCCACAATAGTTTACATTTTGAAATATCTGCATTTACACGGTGTGAAAACATCCTTTATGACTGCACAACGAGAAAACTCCATCAGCACAACAACCACGAGATGCAAACCCGGGTCGGCCTCAGAAACTGGCAGCTCGTAGTTCTTTAAACGCACAAAAACAAACCTGAGTATCGGCACAAAGTTCGACGGTCTAATGAAACAAAACTCACAGATGAAGGAGTCGATGACCCGGAACATCCCGTCTGTCAGACACGGTGATGCTCGTGTTTTTAGGTTTGGCTGCTGCAGCAGGAGGAAGCAGAGCTGAACAGGAGCTCGGTGTGTGGTTCAGACGCATCAACCCGTCCGACTCCTTCCAGCAGAACATACGACCGAAGAGTCTCAATCTGTGTCTCCACTAAAAGCAGAGACTCGACAGCCAACAGGAGCTGAGGGAGGCTGCAGTGAGAGAAGACGCCTTGATGTGTTTCTGTCTAACTGCTGTTCATCCCTGAAGTTTGTGTTTTTAACGGGACACATCTCCCGTACAGTTTCATAACGACTCGATCGAATGACAGCCGAGGTTTGGGCATTAAAGGTAGTGTTTATTATCTGATTTCAAATTGAATTTTCTGAAGCACAGAACCAACAAAATGTGTCTCCATCCAAATACTTAAATACTCTTATAGGTGTGGATTGTGTTTTTCGTCAGATTGATCTGCAAGTCGATGTGATTCACTCCACATTTCAGAGACGCCCTCTCCTGACAGTTGCATCCCCGTGGGGGGGAAAGAATGTCCAATTTCTCGAGGGTATTTCGTCGTACAATCAGCGGGTGGATTGGATCCTCCAGGAGACAGTGAGCACAAAGAGCCAAACAAGAAAATTACAGGCCTGCGCTGATGCTGTCAGGTACGGAGCGAGGTTCACTTATTTCTATGCAAAGCAAACTCCTCGTAGCTATAATTGATCTGTCCAAATCTCTGCATTTGAACAAACCTGCAGTTAACTTTGCCGTGGCATGTTTTTGCAAAGCTTCAACATCAGCGGCTCTCATCCTGAGTGCAGGAGATGCCCCCTGCTTTGGGTTCAGTGCAGGCTTCTGTGCCTCCACGGCGCCGTGTTGTGTATTTATCTGGCATTGGTGTAATTGAAATGTAGCCGAGCTCTCTCCCTCTCTTTCCTCTCTCGGGATTGCCTGGGAGTTTTACAGACTCACCCGTCCTTTCATCTGATTCGAGGCCTTTTGGGATCGAAATGTGACGTTTCTGGAGCCTCCTCAAATTGCCTTGGCAGCGGCTGGCTGGCTGGCAGCCTTCTGCGACCGCTGGTCTCCAAAGCCAGCGCTAGCAAAAGAGTCGTTTCATATTCCTCCTCATCGCGCTTCCTGGTGGGACAGCTCGCTGAGCTCATTTGAATATGTTTGACTGTATTTCAGACATCTGCATTCTAAAAACTCCCCAGCTCGTATTTTGTGTGATTTCACAAATTAACAACAAACCTGTACAGAAACTGGAGCGGCTCTCGTCTCCCACAGCAGGGACAGAGTTTTATGAGTGAGCTGGTTTCCCTTTTTTTTCTGTGCATATTATATCCTCCTTTCACAGAGACTGTGGCGGCTGACAAAACACCAACATGCCTCATTAGAGTTCATTGTTGATGTTGTTTTGCTCCTGTGGGTGGCTACAAAGATCGTAATGAGCTGTCCACGTCTCAGCGCCACCAGCGGCTCTGGGCCACCTGTGTGTGGGAGGGCGCCTCGCAAAAATACAATATCCCTCTGATTTGCATGATTGTGTGTTTTACTCTCTACATTCAGAATACAGAACATTTCAGAAAAATGCTCAGAATGAAGTGTTAAAGCATAAAAAGGTTGTGAAGAAAAGAAACAGAGATGTGTTCACATATCAAACAGAGAGAAGTGCTGACGTGCTCTTTTACAAACGTTTGTAGGCTGTCATGTAATTAGAAATTAACTTCTGAAACGTACTCATTAATAGCTGTGGGGTTTTACGGTGGTATGCATGGACTGAAAACACCACAAAACCAATCTAAGATGCTGTCACTGTGCATTCAACAGCACTGTGGTATACTTTGAAGTGTAATTATTCTATTCTGTGAAGCAGCAGTAACACTTCAGCTCTATAATGTTGAAATGTTCTGCAGCTTTGAGTGATGAGCTTGTTGTTGATCAGAGTAATCAATAGTCAGAAGTGGCAGAAAAACTCTGACTGGTAAATACAGACAGAAGCAGAGGACCTTGAAAGAGGATTTAGCAACATTATAGAGCTCATGTATGCATTTGAATATTTACTTATCTCCCATTAACACACACCTTTTTTTTCCAGTTACAGAAGATCATATTAATGTCTTTTTCTGAGGTCTCTCCTTCAACAAAAATAGTTTTAAAAATCAGATTTATTGCTGAGTTTGTGCTGAAAATAGGAAAAATCTATCAGGACAACATCCATCCATCATCTCTACACCTTAGTCCTCACCAGGGTCATGGGGGGCGGAGCCTATCCCAGCTGACTCAGGGTGAAGGCAGGTTCACCTGGACAGGTAACCAGTCTATCACAGGGCTACACTTAGAGACA